>NC_091174.1:15807594-15915094 GCF_040958095.1 Procambarus clarkii
CTATCACCTAATACATCTGTTCACCTAGTAGTAAACAGGCGCCCAGGAATTAGTCAGCCTGTTGTTGGGTTGCATCCTGGGAAGGATACGTAATTCGACCCAGGGAGAGAAGAACCTCAATATAAGACTAACATTTATATATATACATTGACTGCCTGTCCCCTGACACAGTGAATTATTATTACTTGACACACTTATCACTTAACACTCCTCTGTTCTATCTGGCATACCTACAGCTCTTGGGCTCAATGATATAGTATCAAAATCGTATTTTATTGATCTTAGCTATTAACTAGAATGTTTGTCTAAGGCTGGAGGGCTCAGAGGCTATTCTCGCCCAACATTCTGGTTGACACATGGGTGGTAGGCGACTGTTATAGGCTGTTGGAGGTCAGTTTCCTTGCCTCCCTTTAAGATATATCACCTTATATTGCGAATCTAATGGAATCTGAAATGGTGGTTTTGGAGAGGGAGACGGAAAAGATGAAGGATAGAGGGGGAGGAGGGGGACCACCACCAGCACCACCCCCCACAGCAGACATCAGCTCCACCCCCACAGCAGACACCAGCACTACCACCACAGAAGACACCAACACTACCACCACTACAGCAGACACCACCAGTATCACCACAGCAGACACCACCAGCACCACCACCACAGCAGACACCACCAGCACCACCACCACAGCAGACACCAGCAGCACCACCACAGCAGACACCAGCACCACCACCACAGCAGACACCAGCAGCACCACCACAGCAGACACCATCAGCACCACCACCACAGCAGACACCAGCACCACCACAGCAGACACCACCACCACAGCAGACACCACCACAGCCTACACCAGCAGCACCAGCACACAACGCTGGGGGTCGCAACAAGCGGGGTCCGCTGGCCGTCACGTACAGTATAACTGGATGTAACAAATGTCGCTCTCAGGGGAAATGTTGCTCATGATGCATTGGTGTTTTGTTGTTGCTGAGCAGCGGCTTGACTCTTGTTGTTGTGTCGTGCCGGGTGTGTCACGCCAGGTGTGTCGCGCCGGGTGTGTCGTGCCGGGTGTGTCGTGCCGGGTGTGTCGTGCCGGGTGTGTCGCGCCAGGTGTGTCGTGCCGGGTGTGTCGTGCCGGGTGTGTCGTGCCGGGTGTGTCGTGCCGGGTGTGTCGTGCCGGGTGTGTCGTGCCAGGTGTGTCGTGTCGGGTGTGTCGCGCCGGGTGTGTCGCGCCGGGTGTGTCGTGCCGGGTGTGTCGTGCCGGGTGTGTCGTGCCAGGTGTGTCGTGTCGGGTGTGTCGCGCCGGGTGTGTCGTGCAGGGTGTGTCGCGCCGGGTGTGTCGCGCCGGGTGTGTCGCGCCGGGTGTGTCCCGTCAGGCATGTCCCGCCAGGTGTGTCGCGCCAGGTGTGTCGCGCCAGGTACTCACCTAATTGTGCTTGCGGGGGTTGAGTTCTGGCTCTTTGGTCCCGCCTCTCAACTGTCAATCAACTGGTGTACAGATTCCTGAGCCTACTGGGCTCTATCATATCTACATTTGAAACTCTGTATGGAGTCAGCCTCCACCACATCACTTCCTAGTGCATTCCATTTACTAACTACTCTGACACTGAAAAAGTTCTTTCTAACGTCTCTGTGGCTCATTTGGGTACTCAGCTTCCACCTGTGTCCCCTTGTTCGCGTCCCACCAGTGTTGAATAGTTCATCCTTGTTAACCCGGTCGATTCCCCTGAGGATTTTGTAGGTTGTGGTCATGTCCCCCCTTACTCTTCTGTCTTCCAGTGTCGTAAGGTGCATTTCCCGCAGGTGTGTCGCGCCAGGTGTGTCACTCCAGTTGTGTCGTGCCAGGTGTGTCGCGCCAGGTGTCACCCCAGGTGTGTCGTGCCAGGTGTGTCGACCAGGGCGGGGGGGAGGAGAAGACGGGTTCACATGAAGAGGTGAGGTGGGGACGGGGTCGGTCACGGAGGGGGGTGGAATGGGGTAGGTGGGGTCGATCAGGACGGGGCGAAGATTGGGGGAATAGTACAGGTGAGGGGGGCGACGATCAGGGAAAGGGGAGTACAAGGGAGGGGTTAGGAAGGTGAATCGATAACTGACCGGTAAATCTTGGGGGAGGGGAAGGGAAGGGAGGGGAGGGGAAGGGGAGGGGAGGGGAGGGGTAAGAATTAGTAAGGGGGTCTGTCGTTCAGGGAATGGCAAGTTTAGGGGGCGAGAGATTTAGGAACGGGAAGAGAAATGGGCGAGGATTTAAGGATTCTGGCAGAGAAGTGTGGATCAGGGAAGGGCAAGGAAGGTGAGAGGGTGCAGTTGGGGGGGAGGGATATTTAGGAAGATGAAGGGGTGATGAGAGAGGGGCAGGGAGGTGTAGGGGTGATGAGAGAGGGGCAGGGAGGTGTAGGGGTGATGAGAGAGGGGCAGGGAGGTGTAGAGGTGATGAGAGAGGGGCAGGGAGGGGTGAGTTAGAGACACAAGTTGCCCATGGATGGGTGAGGTGTGTGAGGGGAGAGTTAATTAGGTCGGTCGACCAGGAAGCAGGAGCGAGTTAAGGGGAAAGTTAGGTGACGTGGGTCGACCAGACAGTGGTGAGGAGGGGGTGCACTATGAGGGAGCCAGCCAGCCGGCGAGTGAGGGGTGAGGAGGGAAGTGTGAGTTAGGAGGGTCATTTTGGAAGAGACATTGATAAGGTGGGGGCGAGTGTATATAACAACACTCATTAATTTCCCGCCAAACACACACCGAAACTACGACGTTGGTACAACGTTCGAACAAGTTTTAACACATCCTAACCAGTTATAACAACCAATATAGCAAGTTGTAACAACGTTCTAATACGTCATAAACACGTTAACCCAAGATGTAACAACTTTATTACAAGTTGTAACAAGCGGAAAATTGAGACAGTTTCGGTTTGTGTTTCCAGGGTTGTACTTTCTGGGGTTGAGCTTCATATCGTGGGTTCCACATTTTGAGGTTCAGTCGACTAACCTCGACAATTTGGACTCTAATTTGGTCAAATCTAAAAATTATATTCTGTGTACGGGTTTGTTTCACACATATTTACTCACTCTTAGGGAGACCTTTATAATTTTGTTATAGTTTGCGTATGTCAATATCACGTCAAATAATTCATCTTTCTGTAGCGACCTTACCGGTTTTCCGCGGTACTTTGTATGCTTTGATCAGGTCATCCTTTTCTATTTCCCAGGATGTATGAGATTTACTTTCATTGGGTTAGTGCGGGTTGCATACAACTGATTTTCATCAAAATTGCTATGTAATTTATGCGACAGTAATCAAAAAATGGTGATGCACATTTCAAAACTGATCTCCCATCAAGTGGATTGCAAGGGCTCTTTGCCTTCAACATTTCTAAAGGTAGTTCTCTTGTTTGTCAGCCTTTCATATGCAGCTAATACTCTCTTGTTTGTGTTTGACTCAGGAGATACGTTTGGCGTGAAGTGTGTTGTGTGGATGTATTCCGACCCCACGCGTGTATTTCCTTTAAGTGGGTATTGTTTCCTCTGCATCATTCTTCATTATTTTGCATTTAGTGGAACTGATTATGGCTGCCATTTCTTTGACAGTTCTTGTCATTTACTCGCTTTTCAGTGTTTGTCTGAATTTATCTTCCTTAAAATGTTTGCATGAACTGGAAACATTACTGAGGAGTCTGTAACCACTGCATGTTCCATCACACATCAAGAATCACTCTGTTATTCCTTGGCTTCCTTTGACTTAAGTGCTCCCTTATCACATGTAACTTCTTCATTGTCTTCCACTCGTGGAATAGTCCCAAGTGTTACAATGTGTTGTTTAACATCTATTAGTTCATAAATAAGCAGTCTGCCCACCCATCTCTGCATTGTATGATTTGTTTTGTCATATCATTGATTTGTATTTCGTTTGTTAGAGAGGACTGGTCGCCCGTGAACCTCTGCTAACCTTACATTACTATGGTCATTGTCTCCAGGCATTCTTTTGTGCTATGTTGTACTGTTTATCAGCATGTTCCATTGTATGAATGTATAGGTTGTGATTTGTTATCTTTGGTCTGTTTCTCATTGTGTTGCTGAGTTGACTTTCTTTCACCGTTTTAAAAGTACACAAGCTTTCAGGAACATTAATTGTTTTGCGTGTCCAGCAGAGATCTACTTTCATTGTGAATATTCTGATATCTGGTGCCAAGTCATTTGAGGTTTTGCCTCCACTTGAGAAAACGTTGTTTATTGCACCCCCTCCTATACCTCCCCACATCCTGAGCCCATGGCTTTGTCTCATCCAATTTCAGTAAGTGTTCCTTTACTTCGTTTCTGGTAATCTCGATGTACTTCATTAATACTTGATAAGATAAAACCTTTCATCTGTTTAAACAATTTATCATGGTCTGTTGCCAAACCTTTTTGGAAATAATGCTTCGCTTCTCCAAACACTTGCTTTGAGCTTCATGTCAATATTTTCGCGTTTATCTGCGGTTAATTACTTAGCCTCCTCATTATTATTGTTCGCCCTTTAAAGGCTCGACAGAAGTTTATAATTAGTCTGCTTCATCAACCATATTAATTTTCAGATTGCCTCTTTGCATCCGTTGTTATCCCTTCATATATAAATAAATATATATATATATATATATATATATATATATATATATATATATATATATATATATATATATATATATATATATATATATATATATGTCGTACCTACTAGCCAGAACGCACTTCTCAGCCTACTATGCAAGGCCCGATTTGCCTAATAAGCCAAGTTTTCATGAATTAATTGTTTTTCGACTACCTAACCTACCTAACCTAACCTAACTTTTTCGGCTACCTAACCTAACCTATAAAGATAGGTTAGGTTAGGTTAGGTAGGGTTGGTTAGGTTCGGTCATATATCTACGTTAATTTTAACTCCAATAAAAAAAATTGACCTCATATATAATGAAATGGGTAGCTTTATCATTTCATAAGAAAAAAATTAGATTAAATATATTAATTCAGGAAAACTTGGCTTATTAGGCAAATCGGGCCTTGCATAGTAGGCTGAGAAGTGCGTTCTGGCTACTAGTTACGACATATATATATATATATATATATATATATATAATAGCCCAGGCTCTTTTATAACCGTCTCCGTTTATGTTGATCTTCGTGTCATGTAATCCCTTCCCGTGCACAAAAGCTTGCAAACTTGGCTTTGTAGGAACAAATTGATTAGTTGCCTCCGGATATTTCTGGGTGAAGTGCATTGTTTCATGCGAGGTCTTCCCACTTACCCACGGTTATCACTGAGAGAAATGTTCTCATAATGTCATAGTTCTTCCCTTTACATGTAAGCTTCATACACTCTCCTCTCTTTCTCATCTGCTTGGCTTAAACTTTCACAAGTTGCCCAAAGTTCACTCTGGAGAACTTTTTGACGATGACTTTCCTTGCGCTTACTTCAATCAGCCGAAACATTACTTCCCTTATTCGTGTGGGTCTGTACAAGACCCATGAAATCTCTCGTTGCTGCCTCGTACATTTGTAACTCTCTATGTCTGTGCGCTTATGCGGATCCATGTTGTAACAGCAAGTGTTATGATTACTAATGTTACTAATGTGATCTAAAATTAAGAGTGAATCTCGATTCATACCTGCCATCGATGCAGATGAACCCTTGATAGTTGCAGTTGCAATGTTTGTTTCAATATTAAAAACTGGGTCTTTTGTTTGAAGTTCTGCATTACTTTAAATGTTATATGAAGACTTTCTGTTATTATGGTGACACTATTGTTGTTGAGTTATTTGTAGCTCGGAATTGTCAGTAGAGAATCCTGCATATTTCTGATCATCAAGGCCAATGTTTCTATTTTGTCCTTGTTTTCCATTCTTATTATTGGACATTATGTCCTGTCACTTGTGAATGAACCATGCATGTTCGAAACGTTGTGTAAATTATATTAAGTGTAGTACATTCTTCAGTTATTTATTCTTTTAGTTTACCCCAAACAAAGATGACATTTGGAAAAATCTTCTTACAATTAAACAAAGATACAATAGCTCTAGTTAGAGTGATAGAAGCCCTAAACAAGAAAGTAATCAACATATATATATATATATATGTCGTACCTAGTAGCCAGAACTCACTTCTCAGCCTACTATTCAAGGCCCGATTTGCCTAATAAGCCAAGTTTTCCTGAATTAATATATTTACTATAATTTTTTTCTTATGAAATGATAAAGCAACCCTTTTCTCTATGTATGAGGTCAATTTTTTTTATTGGAGTTAAAATTTACGTAGATATATGACCGAACCTAACCAACCCTACCTAACCTAACCTAACCTATATTTATAGGTAAGGTTAGGTTAGGTAGCCAAAAAAAGCTAGGTTAGGTTAGGTTAGGTAGGTTAGGTAGACGAAAAAACATTAATTCATGAAAACTTGGCTTATTAGGCAAATCGGGCCTTGAATAGTAGGCTGAGAAGTGAGTTCTGGCTATTAGGTACGACATATATATATATATATATATTTATATATATTTATATATATATATATATATATATATATATATATATATTAATATATATATTTATATATATATATATATATATATATATATATATATATATATATATATATATATATATATATATATATTATATATATATATATATATTGTGACGGTAACGCGTTGGTGTTCGGCTGTTTAAGGCTAGGGGTATGGCCTCGTCACATAGTTATAAAAAAAAATAGAAAAACTGGAACTTCGTCTGTGGTAAGGTAAGGAGAAGACACACAAAACACAAGTAAAACTTTAACAATGAAATTTTAATTACGTTAAATAAATCAAAACATGAAAATAATGCACAAACAAATATGTATAATAAAATCAATGAATCAAAATAATAAGAATACTTAAGTGACACAATGAAAGTTACGTTAAGGCAAAATAACAAGAAGTGCAACAAAAGTTAAGTGGGAGGTGCTGGAATATTGGCTTAAAGCCACCACCTCTCTCAGTACACTCTAGAGTCTAGCTGGGAGGAGTGCTGGCTACGAAAGCACGGAACATTCTGAGGACTGATGTTGGGGCGACCCCAGACATCAGGTAGTATTGGGGCGAGTGCAGGTGCAGCCAGACCGGCGACCAATCAGCGGAGCCGTAGCGATCAACGGGTAGTTTGGTGGTTGGAGTTCGAACAGGTGGCTGGATGCATACGTTTCTGCTCACCCTGGCAAGCCTTGCTGGTGCTGGTGTTGTTGTCGTTGTTGGACATTTCTTCCATAGTCTTTTTATATAATTGTGAAGACGTAATTTTGGAGGGAAGAGCAGGCTCAATCTCTTGAAGGAGATTATCGTCACAATATATATATATATATATATATATATATATATATATATATATATATATATATATATATATATATATAATACTCTACTCAGTACTCAGTGCAGTTCATCGTTTTTCTCCTTCCCTCTACCCGTTTGTAAACTCAAGTTACAGCTAGAATCTAACTCTGTTATTCGGGAAACATGAAATTGAATCACTAGAAGGTGTCCAACAGGGTGACCTCCTTGCACCTTCTCTTTTCTGCCTTGTCATCAAAGAAGTCACTGATATCCTGTTCAAAGCTCAACATTTCGTTTTTGGACGATAGTACTCGAGCTGTCTCCTCAGACTCCCTCCTGGATGGCATAAGAATAATTCAGGAGCAAGGAGCATGCCTAGGTCTCACCCTGAACTCTTCCAAGTGCGAAATAACCTTCACGAACCAGCAAATAATTGAGCAAATAAAGGCTGTTTTGCCTAATATCCATATAACGAACACTGAGGACAGCACAATCCTAGGAGCTCCTCTTGGAGGGAACGCCATCTACGAGGTCTTGGTAAGATCACTGACCTGAAGAGGATGGATGAGAGTATTGAAGACATCGATGCTCATGATGCACTTTACCTCATCACTAAATGCTTGTCCCTCCCCAGGCTGACCTACTTTCTTAGATGTTCGTCTAAGAAACAATTATATTAAATTAGAGGAGTACCATAACTTCCTGAAATCTATGCTAAAAAAGCCCTCAGCCTTTCTCTCAGAGACTCAGATTGGAAACAGGCCTCCCTTCGTGTCAGACTCGGGATCCTCGGCCTTCGCACAGCAACACAAATTGCTGTACCAGCGTTCCTGTCCTCTTCAGAGGCATCTGACAACCTGGCGAAGGAAATCCTACCTGATGACCAAGGTCAACAGGCAGGGGGTGCAAGATCCCAGCTTTACGGTCTGAACCACCAAATGGGTCTCTCTCGCAGGACCAGCACCCCAACCATCACCATCTGAAGCTCACAAGCAACCCAGCTGGGATGGTCCCATTGTCAACCAAGTAGCTGCGACAGGCCATGAAGCTGCGACAAAACCACATGACACTGCCCGACTTAGAGCTGTAGCAGCTCCCAATGCAGGTGACTTACTATTAGCAACCCCAATGTCAGCAACTGGCACCCGTCTCACACCGCAGGCCCTCCGAATTGCTGTGGCTCTCCGCCTCGCTGCCCCAATCCACACCGAATACAGGTGTATTTGCAGCGAGGCAGTGGCCGACAGGTATGGACGGCATGGCCTTCTCTGCCAAAGGACAGGAGGATAGTATGCAAGACACAACGAGGTTAACGACATTATTAAGAGAAATCTTACTACAGCCGGTTGTCCAGCAGAGCGAGAAACTTGTTACCTAATGCCCCCGCTACTCTAACGAGCCTGTCGGTCGCCTAGACGGGATCACGGCGAACCCCTGAAAGAATGGTAGACAGTTGGTGTGGAACTACACTTACGTGTCATCTTTGGCCAACACCTATGTTGACTTCACCGCTGCTCATGAAGGCGGTGCTGCCAATCCCCGGGAAGCAGCCAAGTCGAGTAAATACAGAGATCTTGATAATCACTAGAGTTTTGTCCCCATTGCCTCAGAGACACTTGGTGTCTGGGGTAAAAGTGCTGTTAGTTTTTTGAAGGAGCTGGGGTCCAAGCTAATCGAAACAACTAGAGACCCGGCCTAGAGCCGCCAGTTTCCTCTTTCAGCGCCTAAGTGTGGCGATCCAGAGAGAAAATGCTCACTGCATCCATGGTTCCTGCCCGCCATCTGAGGAGCTTGAGGAACTCTACAACCTTGTACAACCTTGTTACATGCAAAGTACCCTTGTACCTTGCATGTAATCAATGTTGTAACCCTTTTTGTGTTATAAAATTTTAAATAAAATAAAATTACAAAATATAAAAAATAGAGGGTGGTAGAAGACAATATGTGAGTGTACGCGGCTCCCCCGGATGCTGCATATCGTCTTCCTCGAGGTAGAGAGTCCCTACAAACGCATATATGCGCGTACACAGCACTGAAACTAATTGTGCTATCAAAATCAAAATTTGTAGCGGTGTAATTTAACTAGAAGAGCAAGAGCCCAGACAACTTGCCAAATCATTCGCCGATTCTGTTCGTTCGTTCCAAGTAGCGCCAACATTGGGATCATTAAAAATCATCAAACCAAGGCAAATTTCTTCGTTAAAATCGATAGCATAAAGATTGTTCCGTAGAGAAGACCAGTTGCTGTAGAATGTTGGGGACGTGACGGTAAATAGACGGTTTTAAGGTGCAGAGGCAGCAGCAGGTTGATAATGGGGAATGGGGTTTTGTGCAGATGGAAGGTTGATCAGGTTTGGAGAGGGTAGTGTATTAACTTATAAAGGGGATTACTCTGATGTGGTGGTCTGGCTGGTGACTCTGGTAATGTAAGATTTCAGAAATAGAATAGATCCAAGTATAGAACACTGTGGGACTCCGCTAGTGACATCTGCTAGCGCAAATGCAGTTCTGTTTGTTATCCCTTCCAGGAAAAAATGCAATTTCCCAAGACACTGATATCTTCTTCCCCGTTTGCTATCTCTAGTAGTCTCTCTTATAACATGTTTACCAATATCTGTGGTTCACTTTGATATCAAATCTGGAAACCTCTGTTGTTGTCGGCCTCATACATCCTCAAATCTTTTAGTATCCCTTTCAGAGTGGCCTGTCCCTAGCTTTTAACTCCAGTTTGCTGGAAAAATCAGGTTCTTTTAGTCCTTCCACGTAAATTGCCCATTTGTTCCCTAAGAGTTGACAAGGCTTCTTGGGGGTTCCTGCAAAGTGGCTCTCTGCCTTATAATTTCTTGTAACATGTTCTTGATTTCCTGGCAACTTGTGTGTGTGTGTTTGTAGGGAGAGGGAAGGGGAGGGAAGTAGGAGTGTGTGACTAGACAAGTGAATGTCTCTGTGGTGTAGTCCGTGGTGTAGTGGTAAGACACTCGTCTGGCGTTCCGCGAGCGCTTTGTCATGGGTTCGTATCCTGGCCGGGGAGGATTTGCTGGGCGCTAATCCTTAATTGTAGCCTCTGTTTAACTCAACAGTAAAATTTGTACTTGGTTGTAACAACGATTCTTCGCGGCGGGGATCGTATTCCAGGGACCTGCCCGAAACGCTACGTGTACTAGTGGCTGTACAAGAATGTAACAACTCTTGTATATATCTCTCAAAAAAAAAAAATTGTAAGTGTGAGTACGTGGGTGCTTGCGCTTACCTATGAGTGATTGCCTGTCACTGACTAAAGGAGAGTGAGATCTAGCTCTTTACGCTGCCCGTCTAGCTAAATATTACTGACGCGAAAATAACCTCTCTCTCAACATTAGTGTTTTCATCATATTTTTACTTAAAGTTGTAGATGGAATTGTCATCAACAGGTTCAGTGGATACTACTCCCAGATCATCCGTGCAGAGAACTTTAAATTTCTTAAATTTTTACAACTCTATTTCATATACAGATTCCACCAATCTCTCTTTGTCCTACAAAGGGAGGACGTTTTATTTTAATAAGAATTTGGTTTTCTGAAAACGGAATTCTCGGATACATTCAAATAGTTTTCGAATTCCATATTTCACATTATTGTCAATAATGCACCATATTAACATAACCATTCATAATGAAACTTAACCTGACCATGGATAGAGAATAGATAATATCACTAATTATTTAGTCGTTCTCAATGCATTCCTGTGAGGGGATTTCTTCCCCGAGGACAGGTTGGGTGTCGAGAGCCTTTTAAGCAAGGTGCTGGCACAACACGCTCAATCCGACTTTGCCGACTTGAAATCGGAAGCTGTATGCTCAATCTCACGATTTATGCATCCACCGAGGTTAGATTGTCACAATCTCTTGATTTATCGTTGGTCGCTGACGTCAAAACCTTCAGGGACGTAAGCTTGTTCACTGGGGCAGACATACTTGTGGTGTGCGTATCCAACAAGACGTCAAACGTTTCCAGAGAATTGCTCGAAATATCAGAAAATTTGAGGAAAAACGTCGGGAATGCAACGTTTTAATAAAACCTTTGTTGCAAAATTAAACTTAACTCCTGGGCTCTAAGCCCCCCATTGGGCACCAGATGTGGGTAAATACTTTGTTCTTGACTACAGTTGCATGCAATATCACTAATTTGCATATAACAGATGCTCAATAAAGCTGTCAGTATCTAGTAGCTATCAAAGTTATGGGAATAAGACCTGGTTACACTTTTCGACTGGGACTCCTCCTGGAGTGGCCATCCTCAAGCAAATATTCACCGGGTTGAGATTCACCTTGGTTGCAAGAATCCCTTCAATGCAAAAACCAATATACAAAAGAGCTTTCTCAGATACTTGGGACATTTTAATGATTTCTTGACTTAATAGGCTTTAATTGGAGTTGGATACAGAAAGCAATTATAGTTGTTGAAGACACTAGTGCGAGTAGCAATATCTTGGAATGTGGTGAAAGGTAGGGAAGGTGGGGAAGGATAGGGAAGTTGGGGAAGGATAGGGAAAGTGGGAATGGGCATGGAGGGGTGGTGATGAATAGAGGAAAGTGGTGAAGGGTCGTCAAGATGACGGTTGACTTTTGGGTATTTAGCGTCACCTTGGTAGTGATAATGATGATAGTGATGAAGGCAGTATGCAGTGAAGATGACTATGGTGATGAGACTTGTCATGTGTGTGTAGCTTTGATTGGTTACGATATATAAGGTTGTATATAGTAAAGATAGTTGCAGTGATGATAATAGTTGACGGAAGATAGTTACAGTGATCAAGATAGTAGGTAGTGAAGCTGTGGCGTCCGTCACCCGAGCAACTCCGGTTACCCCCCCCCCCCCCTTCCTGATCTTAGAGCTGCGGGAAAATATAAAGACGTTATCGTGCAGAGATCTGACTAGGCGCGGTACATGCCACACGTCGTATCATTAAATCCAATCTCACTAAAAATAAATTTATATTCAGATATGGTTTTCATCGTCCGGGAGAGTAGGACAGGAAGATTGATTAAAATCCAAGTAAACCAACAACTGACATTCTTATGGATGCATCCCTCAACACTTTCCTAACTTCATAGTACCGCTTTACTACAATGGGAACATAGGTACCAGATGTATGGAAACCTGCCCAAACGGATCGCCCTGCTCGCGAATCGAACCCAGGATCATTGAGTTGTGTTCTGCCTACACTCTATTCAGGACACCGAATATAACGTTCAAATATGTCAAAATTATGGGAAGAGAAGGACAAAAGACAGGAAGGAGTACAGTACAAGGGGGCGAAAGAAGATGGAAGAGGACAAAACAGAGAGAGAACTTAACGGAAGGAGGACACAGCAGAGAGTAAAGGGTGAGAAACCGGTTCATTTAACCTGACGCGAGTGTTACTGACATTTGCTAAAGTTATCGTTCACACAGTAAACATATTTAGTACAGGAATATCAGATACGGACATGCCAAGCAAAAGCAAAAATACTGGTGATGGGCATTTTTCTTGAATGCAGATTTCACCCACGCGACTGATCCGGTGCGTTTTTAATGATTCGGGTAAACAGCTCCAGAGGAGAGGGCTTTGGGATGTTCCAAAGGGGCCTTGGAATGTTTCACAGTGGATCGAAATGTTCTGGAGTGAGTTTGAATGTTCCACAGAGACTCAAAATATTCAATTATGGTTTGGAATGTTGTATTGGGACGAATTATAATCATCCACAGCGGCTTGCAATGTTTCATAGTTGCGTGAACTGTTCCTTAATGGGTTTAAATGTGTCGTAGCGGCTTGGAATGTCCCGTATTGGCTGGAAATGTTTCATAGTGGCTTGGCTTTGAATATTCCATATGGCTTCGAATGTTTCGTAGTTACTTGGAATAGTTCGCAGTGGCTTGTAATGTTCCGTAGTGGCTTAGAATGCTCCTCAGAGGGTCAAAATATTGCAGTGTCTTCAAATTTCCAAAAGAAATTTAAATACACTGATGCCTATTTTCACCTAGCAGTAAATAGGTACCTGGGAGTTAGTCAGCTATGACGGGCTTCATCCTGGGATATCGGTGTGTGTGTACTCACCTAACCCGCCAAACACACACCAAAACTACGACGTTGGTACAACGTTCGAACAAGTTTTAACACCTAACCAGTTATAACAACCAATATAGCAAGTTGTAACAACGTTCTAATACGTCATAAACACGTTAAGCCAAGATGTAACAGCTTTATTACAAGTTGTAACAAGCGGAAAATAGAGACAGTTTCGGTTTGTGTTTCCAGGGAATTGTGCTTGCGGGGATTGAGCTCTGGCTTTTTGGTCCCCCGCGCGCGCGCGCGCGCGCGTGTGTGTGTGTGTGTGTGTGTGTGTGTGTGTGTGTGTGTGTGTGTGTGTGTGTGTATGTGTATGTGTATGTGTATGTGTATGTGTATGTGTATGTGTGTGTGTGTGTGTGTGTGTGTGTGTGTGTGTGTGTAATTACCTAAGTGTAGTTACAGGATGAGAGCTACGCTCGTGGTGTCCCGTCTTCCCAGCACTCTTTGTCATATAACGCTTTGAAACTACTGACGGTCTTGGCCTCCACCACCTTCTCACTTAACTTGTTCCAACCGTCTACCACTCTATTTGCGAAGGATTGTGTGTGTGTGTGTGTGTGTGTGTGTGTGTGTGTGTGTGTGTGTGTGTGTGTGTGTGTGTGTGTGTGTTTGCGCGTGTGTGTGTGAGGGTATGTGCGCGCGCATGAGTACTCATTTCATATGGGTATCGAGTTCCAGTTCCTGGGCCCTACCTCTTAACCAATATTCGACAGGTGTGATGGCCCTCACAACCAACAAAACATAGTCAAGCTTACACTAAGGTCTCCACTCTTACCTCTAATGATGAAGACCCCTTCCACTTACACTCTGTTAGAAGGCTTTCTCTTTACTCTGAATCATTTGCGGGTTTACTTTATAAGTGTTCCTTTCATCAGTCTTTTGCCTGTATTTTATCCAAATTGTTAAGTCGTATGTATTTTGAAGGTTATGATCATGTCCCTTTGAAAGATACTTTTTCAAGCATTGTAAGATTTTATTATCTCAGTCACTCCTTATACCTAAAGTCGTTTTTCTCTGGCGGTAAGTTGCGAGACATTTCTAAAACTCGTAATTCTTTCTCATATAGGCCTTAGGTATATGAAAAGCCTTTTTTATGTAGGCCTATGTTGCATTAAAAGTTATGCGTTTCCTTTTCGGGAGCCGGTCGGCCGAGCGGACAGCACGTTGGACTTGTGATCCTGTGGTCCTGGGTTCGATCCCAGGCGCCGGCGAGAAACAAGAGGCAGAGTTTCTTTAACCCTATGCCCCTGTTACCTAGCAGTAAAATAGGTACCTGGGTGTTAGTCAGCTGTCACGGGCTGCTTCCTGCGGGTGGAGGCCTGGTCGAGGACCAGGCTGCGGGGACACTGAAAGCCCCGAAATCATCTCAAGATAACCAAGATTTCCTGCTGATTGGTCTTATAAAGATAACTACAGAAATGGGTGTTCAGAATCTAGAATAATTATTGTTAAGCTTTTCAAAGACTGTTCTGGGAGGTGGCATGCACGGTGGTGCCCGCATGCTTGTGCACGCCCGTCCGCATGCACGCCCTCATGTACGAGATCACACGTGCACTCAACCATGCACTCATTCCACTCACACATTCCCCTCACTACATCTCACCCATCTATACCACCCGTCCCATCTCTCCTACCACATACCCTCACCTTTCATATTTTTTTATTTATAATCTCCTTTCTCCTCTTTCTTATCCTCTTTTTCTTTCTCTTCCTCCTCCATTCCCTTTATTCTTCCCTCATTTCCTCCTCTTTTTTCCCCTCTGTTAACGTGCCCTCTCTCCCTCCCCCCATACCCCTGACATCTCCTACTCATAATTCTCTACTCCGTGATATCATATTCTGTGGTGTTGTCATGGTAACGTTCCATTCATAAGATACACGGTTTTCACCATACAACAAATATGGAGTCTGGGTCAATGGAGCCAACTAGCAACCTTAGGTAGTTCACACTAGTTGCACTAGTTGTACTAGTTGCAACCCTTTCAGTAAATTAAAAATATATATATGGGGAAGAAAGGGGCGATATTTGAAGGGGGAGAAAAAAGTGAAAGGCGGGGAGGAGGGAGGGAGGGAAGACAGGGGGAGAGAAAGATGGAGAAGAGGAGTAGAAAATGGGTGGAGTTTTATTTGTTATGTCATGCATTTAATTTAACTAAAATATTTGCTTATTTTCGGGTTTGGGTGTAATTTATTACTCACTTTTTTAGCGTGTATGTGTCGGCTTGGCTCGGTGAGGCAGGGCTTGGCTCGGTGAGGCAGGGCTTGGCTCGGTGAGGCAGGGCTTGGCTGGGTGAGGCAGGGCTTGGCTGGGTGAGGCAGGGCTTGGATGGGTGAGGCAGGGCTTGGATGGGTGAGGCAGGGCTTGGCTCGGTGAGGCGGGGCTTGGCTCGGTGAGGCAGGGCTTGGCTCGGTGAGGCAGGGCTTGGCTCGGTGAGGCAGGGCTTGGCTCGGTGAGGCAGGGCTTGGCTCGTTGAGGCAGGGCTTGGCTCGTTGAGGCAGGGCTTGGCTCGGTGAGTCAAGTCTTGGGTCAGGTCAGTTCAACGCAGCTCCGATTAACTCAGCAAGGTTCAGCTTAGTTTCGGCGCATATGTAATACATAGTCATGTTCGTCTAGTATTGACTGAAGAGGTAAGTTAGATAAAGAAATGTTGTTAAGAAGTAGTGATGTCTTACTGAGGTATACTGTGGCAGTTAGTAGGGTTGTAGATATTGTTGACCAAATAGGCTTGTTAGTAGGCCTGTAGATGTTGGTTTAATCTGGCATTAGCAAAACATTTAACTAAGCAGAGGGGACAGTTAGACCAAGAAACACATTGAGAAAGGAGATATATTAAGGACATGGTTACAGCAAGATGGCGAAAGCCCACATACAAAAAGTCCACTAGATGCAAACTGAGATGATAGAATTTATAGACACGAAATATAAAGATGTAGCGGAACAACTCATCCCACTGAAGGAGGGGGTAAAAAAATGCAAATTAAACCATGATTTAAAAATCAACACAGGGAAGCAATTGAAGCGACAAAAAAAAAAAACATGCACAAAGTACAGAGAACTTTTGCGTGGAGAACAATAGAGAGGCATAAATGAGAGCTTGAAATTACTACACCAGCCCAGAGGGAAGGTAAAAGTCAAAATTAAAATTACATTATGACAACAGCAATCGACCAACAAAAGCCGCTGTCTAGCCATAGAAGGAGAAAAGATTAAGAGAAAGAAACCACGTGATCAGGTTAAGAATACAATGGAGAATTATCATGGCAAAAAACAAGGTGCGTGCGAGTGGTTCTAACCAAGAGAGAGATATAAGAAGTACCTGCATAATAATAGACTTGTGAGATCAAGATTGTGAGATAAAGGGCCAGAAGTAATCCCTAGAAGACGTAATAGCCACTAAAGATGAGGTGAAATAACACTTTGAGGAGCTAGAGAGAGAGTGAGAGAGAGAGAGAGGGGGAGAGAGAGAGAGAGAGAGAGTGAGAGAGAGAGAGAGAGAGAGAGAGAGAGAGGGAGAGAGAGAGAGAGAGAGAGAGAGAGATAGGGAGGGAGAGAGAGAGAGAGAGAGAGAGAGAGTGAGAGAGAGAGTGAGAGAGAGAGGGAGAGAGAGAGGGAGAGAGAGAGGGAGATAGAGAGAGAGATAGAGAGAGAGAGAGGGAGAGAGAGGCGGAATTAATAAGCCTCAACAAAACAAAGGCAAGACTGCCCCACTGGAGGAGAGGAAGGAGGCGGGAGAGAGGGACGATGATGGAGCCTCAACTATAAAGGGGGACGCCATAATGACGGAAACCTGCAAGGATGATTAAAAGAAACTCGCCAACAGAGCCGTAAAGAAGGGGAAGGGAGGCTTGGACGGGAGATGACGACGACGGACTGGACGGAATATGATAATGACAGACAGGACGGGAGATAATGTGGCGAGACTCAGTAGCTGAGCACCAAATTAGTAATATGTTAACTTACACAGCCGCTGAGCACTTGGAATATATACATCTTTCTCTTTCTCCTTACGTAGGATATATATATATATATATATATATATATAATATATATATATATATGTAGAACGTACTACTCGGACAAGTATGCAAAGCCCGATTTTCTTAATAGGTAGAGTCATTTTCGTTATTTAAAAAATATGTATATATATTTTTTTTCATTGAGAGGAGGTTTTCTCTAGTACTCTTACGATTCACTCGACGATTCACTCTACGTGCGTCTCTTCCTCACTCTACGATTCACATGAGCTCCTTAATCGTAGGGGGCGGCGAAGGATAGGGAGAGGTGACTGTTGCCTGCCTTCGGCTTCTAGTTATCTTTCCTCTTGATCCAGAGGGAAGATGGATTATTCAGAACCATGTCGAATATGTCACACCAATTCTTCAGTGTGAGGCTCCAGCGTCGAATCCATGTCTAGTCAAGCATAAAACGAATTTTGAGAAAGTTCAAAGGTGTGTCACCTAACTAGTCCCAGAGCTGCCAGGTCTGAGCTACGATGAAAGGCTATATAAATTGAACGTCACGTCGCTGGAAGACTTTCCCAGTAATAAGATTATCGTGAATACCCGAACTCAATTACGGGCTCACTACAGCCTGTGCTACATGGACATTTCGTTCTAAGTAGCTAAATCTAAAACTACAACAACAACGCTGGAAGACAGAAGACAGTGGAGGAGAGGAGAGGAAAGGAGATGGCGCAGGTGAGCGAGGGTCGTGGTGCGTGTGGACCAACAGGTGAGGAAAGAGAGAGAGAGAGAGAGAGAGAGAGAGAGAGAGAGAGAGAGAGAGAGAGAGAGAGAGAGAGAGAGAGAGAGAGAGAGAGCAAATTAATTGTGCAGTCACTCGTTACTGTGTAACGAGTAACAATGTTACTATCACTCATGATTCGAGTCACTCATAATTGTACCAATAAGATCCAATAATGGGCCACTATCTCCCAGACTTACAGAGGACTGAAGCAGCCAAGAATTCCACCTTTGCCACCACAGCAGGAAGCCTTTCTCGCCTTGTAGTTAATACGATTTCAAACTACATCCTCATTGGATATAAAGTAATACTTTGAACTAATGGCTAAACATCGAGGAACAACATCAGCTACCAAAGGATCATTACCACTACACACCGCCACGAGAAGATGCAACACAAGTGACTGCTTGCAGAGAAGTTCAAAAAATATGACTAGAAAGTTTTGGGAAAGTTCGTGATGCGACGAAAAAAGTGTAAAGCATGAGCAAAAAGATGAGAAAAAAGGGATCTTTTCTTCCTGAACAGAGAAACAGTGGCTGCTAGCAGACTTTTTGGCTCATATTAGAATTAAATTAATAAAGGCAGTGTTAAGTCTATAAATACCACATCGGTAGGCCGAAACAGAATAGAATAGACAGAAATAATGAAAAAAGGAAAGAACAGAAATGTAATTAAACAAAAATCAGTGGAATTCAATCTCTGAGCAGCAAGAGTCAGCCTGGATTACTTAACCCAGCAGTGTTTCTTAACTTGGGTATTAGCATCCTTAAAATATGAAACCCTTAAAGTTTTTAGCACCCCTAAAATATGAAAAATATTTTAGGGATACTGGAAATACTGTACAAATATAAAAAGAAAAATAGACAAAATCAAACGATTATCTCTTATTTTGCATATAAGAAAAGAGAAAGTGAAGCAACACTTTCCACCAGAAAGTTGAACAAAAAAAATAGTGACCATTGTCTTCGGCTTTGTTTGGTACAGAGTCTAAGACACCATGCTTTGTGGACCTGTTCTCTACCTGCACTGCACCACGGGTGTTGGTGTCTGAGCCACCGCAGGCAGTGATAGTAGAGCAACGCAAACCTCTGCTTTTCGAATCCTCTGGTTTCAAAGGTGAGAAGCAAGAGAGTCCAAAAATCAAATCAATTGAAGTTTGATGGACATTTGTCTAATTTGCGTGGTGCTTTCTGCTCCTATCACACGTTTAGTTCACAGGGTGTGAAGGCGTACCAACTGTGAGCGTCCCAAAGGCACTTGCATGAATTGATGGATTACAGGGGAGGTCCTGACCGGACTTACTGCATGACCTGCAATTTCATTAATTGCTAGTCGAATTTAAAGCCTGCTAGACTTCGAAAACACCAGGTAAATAATGCAGCAGAACAAGAACAGAGTTTCCAAGTGGTGAAGGTAAGAAAGCAAGATCAGCTCAATAAGACATATTGCCCCGACTTGGATTGAAACCACCACAGCAAACCCTTCTTCTAACCTCCAATAGGGAAACTATTTCTGGAAACAGACAGGTGGAGATTTTTTAACACCTACACTATATATACTTCATACAGCCAAGGCTGGCACACAAGCTACAGCCCCACTCCTGTGCCAGGTAAGTCCACTACGGGCTCACCATAGTCCGTGCTATTTGGAACGTTTTGCTCCGAATAGCTGAATCTAAAGCAACACCAACAACAACTAGGCTGGCTGCACAAATCTGACGATCTTATCACGGGGAAGAGTTGCAGATATGAGCAGCGACATCTTAGACCAGCTTGTCAGGAGACAAAGGACGGTCCAACCCACATTAACTTACAGTTGGACGAATGGGCTGATGTTTCCAACATGAGACTGCTGATTGGGTATATCTAATTAAGGATTGTAAAACTAAAGATTAATTCCTCTTATGCCAGGCTCTGCTACCAACAAGAAGACAGCAAATATATTCCGTGAATTGAACGAGTCATTTGAGAATCAAATCAAGTGGAAGGTAGGGGTTAGTCGGCACTGATGGTGCCCCAGCTCTGAAAAAGTGCAGGTCTAACATCACTGCTTTGATAAAAGAAAGAGTACTGTTATGATCTTGAATCATTGTGTTCTGCATTACCGTACTTTGGCAACAAAGACACTGTCCCCTCACCTTAAAGAAGTTATGTCTTCCTCAGATGAATTTCCTTCGGGGTCACCCCCTTAAGCCACAGAGTACAACATTTTCAAATCCCTTTATGAGGAGGTATGGGGGAGGGGGCATCATCAATTACTTCTCTTCCACTCTTAGGTGAAGTGTCTGTCACGTGGAAGAGTCCTCACCCGTATTGCGGAGCTCTGTCATAAAATTCCAATGCCATTCAGAGTATCACAGTAACTGTGCTACAAAAATTGAAGAGGAAATAGTCCTCTATCTTTCCTTTCTGTCGGGCATCATCAATCCATTGAATGGTTTCAATTTGTCGATGCCAGGTTCAAATTCTAATACCCTTCTTTGTGCAGATAGGGTATAAGCTTTGAAGAAAATCTCTCTGAAAGTATCGAATCCAAGGGAATGTGGGAAGCTATCCACTCTTGGATAAGAACCTGTAGATAATGATGTTAACACAATGCCTGGGTAAAATATTGTTACTCATTTCTCGCGCCTTGTGACCACCATGACGCAATACTTTCCCAAGGAGCATTTGCAGATTGGATTCGCCAGCCCTTCCTGTCAGGCATGATTGATAATGATAACTTGAAGGAAGAACTCATCGATCTATAGGCGAACTAGGCTGTCAGGCAATATTTCGTACCCTGGAATGGCGAGAGCATCGCCGGAGATGATTATTCTCTCCCCAGCGACATGTTTGTGTGAGATGACATCCTCCACTATGCTTTAAACGGGAACAATAGCTCAGAACCACGTCTAAGATGGGCTGATCCACGTCATGATGGGGCTCAAGTAACACTAAGCCTCGAATCGAGAAACTTTGTCAAACAAAGGCACCTACAAAAAATCACATTGGTGAGTGCACGTGGAATACCCTATTTGCCATGTTTGGGAAGCTTTTCCATACTCATAACTTGTTTTCCCTTTTATTTTTTCTGATCGGTTTTGTTTAGTATTTGTCTCTTTAATGTATAGTTTTTATACGTTTTTATAAAATTTTGGAAGTTTTACGTCACTGAAGTTTTCTCTGACCTTGTATTATTACAGCAAATGTAATCCCAGTAACCAGAGACTGGGATTGGGAAAACAAAGCGATCGGAGAAAAATTAAAACAAAATAGTATAGATGCACGGGAGTGCTCACCACCTGCAGAGCACTCCTGTGTACATGTGCAGCTGGTGTACCGGAAGCTTGACTGGAGGAGTTCATAGGAACAACACAAGGTACAGCAAAGCCGGGAAGTAATACAGGTCACTCTGACTCTGAGGTCAGCATGAGCATAGTGGAAGGTGGTGAGGCTAAATTAGAGTACCAAATGCACATTCAGAAAAATAAAAATTCTTGATAGATTCCTATGGTTACCTGGAACTAGATGACACATTAGAGGCTCTTATGAAACAGGAATAATGGAAAAATTACAATATTGTTCCGCAACACCAAGAAAATATAAATCCTATTAGGGACAACGCAAAAATACCAGAGTATTTGCAGGAGTTGAGGATAAAAGAAAGAGGAGAAAGCAGGTTTATTTTGGCATCTCTTCATAATGACCATACATTATCCTCAGGTCTTCATTAGTTGTTATTATTACTATTGGCCTTGCAGACAATGTATTAAAATATGGTTTCTTTTATCCGTAGAGTTTTCATTCTCTTGTATGGAGACCATGTGAATGGTCAGTCATACAGGGCCGTGTGAAGGCTATTGATCACATGGCCTTGTATGATTAACCATCTTGCGAAATGGAGAATTTTTTATTATCACACACTATGTAGCCCTTCATGTAGTCTAGGGTAGCTGAATCAGTGAAATGGACCTGCTGATAACAAAAAGCTGCACAAATCATAAGTATATTATTTAAAAAAAGCAGCACACACTGCAAGTATTTATAATCCATCTAACGTTTGCCAGTGTAGGTTTTTCTACATTGGTGGGTACAGGAACAGACGACTGCTGACTCCTGTTAGCAGGCTGAGCGCTAACAGCCTTCCCTTCCCGTAACTCATGGTGAGCCTTACCCATGAGTTTCTTTGGAGTATGAACCGCCAATCGTGTAGGAAGCAGGTACATAATAACTATTGTATGAACAGCGGTGAGCAGTTAAGGATTGACGCTTAGTCAATCCTCCTTCCCCTGCTAGGATACAAACTTTAGTCAAAATCACTCGTGAAGTGCAAGGCGAGTGTGTTACAACAGTGCCAACGGGAGCTACTGACCACATTGCCCTGTATAACTAACCATTTGCGAGATGAGGATATTTTCTAGTATCATATTGAGTGTGTCCAGTCAAGAAACGCATGTGGATATGACAAGAAGCTCTGTTGAGATGGTTGGGCGTCAAATGATTTTCGAATGTAACAGAGTTGAGGCCATAACTACTCTAGAATAACTGTGGTGTTATACTGAGACTACAGCAGTGTTTCCCTGTGTTCTTTTGTGTATTCAGTAATACTTAAGCAGGCGTCTCACCACACTACAATTTGAGCCCAGAAATGTGTTGATGCTTTGGAACAGTTCAGCTTCACGTGACGAAATTTGACTAGAAAAGCAAAGTAAACGCATGGTTCAATAGACAGTTCAGGGACGAAAAAGGAAGGTTAAAAAAATTAGTATATCAGATTCAGAAGATTAGCACTTTTAAAATGACTTAACAGCAAAAACTGAGAGCCACCTAATGTTGTTATATAGCAATATACAGTGAAAAAACATAGATCCTGTTATCAGGCCGTGGGAACAAAGAACCATTCCCATGGAAAGTGGCGAAGTTTGTGAAAGAAAAATATATTTTTCTTGGTCTCCAAAACAGAAACAGGGTTGAGACCGGAGGCTGGATGGAAGTGACAGGGAACACAACATCTGGCTGTATAGTGACCACCTAAGATGAAGTAAAAAAGCAAACCATGAAGGAGCAAGGACAGAGTGGAATTGGTATGATCAGACAATCACCATAGCTGCTGAAGGAACACCAGAAGTACCTTCTTTTACCTAATAAATAATGTATTCAATAAAAGGGTCTCGAACTAGAGATCTGCCAAAAATAAGGCATATGAAGTCCCAGTATTCAAAGTTTAGGACGAATAGGTGAACAACTGCGTTTTGAAACTCAGATAAGAAAATGACAAACGGACATATGTAGAAACTGCAAACAGAACTGAGTCGAAGAAGCATAATGAAGCACTCATACCCTATCTTAGTGGTCAATATGTATAATGATTTGATGGAAAATGTAAACCTCAACCTCATCAACACGTTAGAAGGAAGGTACGATATAAAACTCAAGATTAAAACGTTAAAAAAGCCTGGTTAGATGTGGCATAGAGAGCTAGACCTCAGTAACCTGTAGTCATTCATAGAAAACCGCTGTTACGAGGCATTTCCAGGCTCATATCTTACTAAGGTATGTTTACATAAAAAGGAGTTCCCCATTTGCAGGAGTATTTGACACTGACAGTTTGGTTCTGGACTATGTTCAGGACTTGAGTATACTTCCAGATTGGTCAGAAAGCTATTGCGGTGGTCTATATAACCTTCCGTACATTGATTGATCCTAATAACTCGACCAAACCAAACACGTGACCGCGTAAGCACAACCGGCTGGAGAGTTTCAGATCTTCTCTGCTTTTAACCACACCAGAAATGTACGTACATGTCTGCATGGTCATGGAGCTCGAGTGGAAGCATGTGAGCTCCAGGCCCGTGCATCACTGGTGGATAATCGACGGGGGAGCGGTAATTGTAATGTGTGTAGCCAAGCATTGCTGGTTCGAATCCTGATGGGATCATAGAGTTTATAGTGACTTACAGCTTGGAGCCAATTCAAGCTTTGTCTCATATATTTGACGTATTCCTAACATTTCTAATTCATGTGAATTATTTCCCATACTATCATATGCCAAACCTTTTTACAATGTTAATTTTTAAATGAAAAGAAGCTATATATACAGAAAAGTAAGGTTGGGTCGTTTGACTCTACACTGTACCTGTAGAACGGAAGGGAAGGGGGATAGAATAATGATGGGTACAGGGATAGTAAGAGGAATTGACGAATCGAAAGAAAGTGGGGAACAGGAGACACGCATGGGGGGTGGAGATTAATTAACACTATACGAAAAAATTGCTGGGATTTAGGGAAGATGATCTAGATAGGGAGAAAAGTTGTGGATGAGTAGACAGTATTAGCAGAGTAAGGAAAAAGGAGGGAGTGTAGGGATGGACATGTGGTGAGGGAGAAGGGATTTGAAGGTAGAGAGGTGATGGAAGTGGTATGAAGGGTTTACCTCGGTCCAAAAGGAAGTCTAGCGAAGGGATTGACTTTACCTTGCCAAATGGAAGCGTAATAACGGGCAGGAGCTTACCTCGGCCCAAGGGCAGTCTAGCGTAGAGCAAGGGTTTACTTCGAACCAGGAGACGCCTATTAAAGACAATGTGGTTTACCTCCCACCAGCTGTAGTCTAGCAGAAGGTTTCCTTGAACAAGGCGCCTCGCACCTGGTAATATTGGGCAAGGACTTGGCAACACTGTGAAGCTTAGAATATGGAATTCGCGAGTTTCAGGAATTTGAGTAATCTTGGAACTCTGGAGTCTTCTCGTGCACGAACATGGGAATTCCCAAATATTGAAATATGCGAACCTGAGTTCGTGTGTTTCGTGTCTTGCAACTTTATTTTATCATTCTTGATTGACTTTTATTTCGTTTTTTTTTTTTTTTTGGGGGGGGACGGGGGGCACTGACTGCAATTTTTTATTTAGTTTTATTACATTTCCGCTTTATATGAGGAAAGACGTGCAGGAGTCGTGTAGAATAAAGTGTAGGGGCCGTGTAGAATAAAGTGTAGGGGCCGTGTAGAATAAAGTGTAGGGGCCGTGTGGGGACAGGTGTAGGGGCCGTGTGGGGACAAGTGTAGGGGCCGTGTGGGGACAGGTGTAGGGGCCGTGTGGGGACAAGTGTAGGGGCCGTGTGGGGACAGGTGTAGGGGCCGTGTAAGGACAAGTGTAGGGGCCGTGTGGGGACAGGTGTAGGGGCCGTGTAAGGACAAGTGTAGGGGCCGTGTGGGGACAGGTGTAGGGGCCGTGTGGGGACAGGTGTAGGGGCCGTGTGGGGACAGGTGTAGGGGCCGTGTAAGGACAAGTGTAGGGGCCGTGTGGGGACAGGTGTAGGGGCCGTGTAAGGACAAGTGTAGGGGCCGTGTGGGGACAGGTGTAGGGGCCGTGTGGGGACAGGTGTAGGGGCCGTGTGGGGACAGGTGTAGGGGCCGTGTGGGGACAAGTGTAGGGGCCGTGTAAGGACAAGTGTAGGGGCCGTGTGGGGACAAGTGTAGGGGCCGTGTGGGGACAGGTGTAGGGGCCGTGTGGGGACAAGTGTAGGGGCCGTGTGGGGACAGGTGTAGGGGCCGTGTGGGGACAGGTGTAGGGGCCGTGTAAGGACAAGTGTAGGGGCCGTGTGGGGACAGGTGTAGGGGCCGTGTGGGGACAAGTGTAGGGGCCGTGTGGGGACAAGTGTAGGGGCCGTGTGGGGACAGGTGTAGGGGCCGTGTGGGGACAGGTGTAGGGGCCGTGTGGGGACAAGTGTAGGGGCCGTGTGGGGACAAGTGTAGGGGCCGTGTAAGGACAAGTGTAGGGGCCGTGTGGGGACAGGTGTAGGGGCCGTGTGGGGACAGGTGTAGGGGCCGTGAGGGGACAGGTGTAGGGGCCGTGTGGGGACAAGTGTAGGGGCCGTGTAAGGACAAGTGTAGGGGCCGTGTGGGGACAGGTGTAGGGGCCGTGTGGGGACAGGTGTAGGGGCCGTGTGGGGACAAGTGTAGGGGCCGTGTGGGGACAGGTGTAGGGGCCGTGTAAGGACAAGTGTTGGGGCCGTGTGGGGACAAGTGTAGGGGCCGTGTAAGGACAAGTGTAGGGGCCGTGTGGGGACAAGTGTAGGGGCCGTGTGGGGACAAGTGTAGGGGCCGTGTAAGGACAGGTGTAGGGGCCGTGTGGGGACAGGTGTAGGGGCCGTGTGGGGACAGGTGTAGGGGCCGTGTGGGGACAAGTGTAGGGGCCGTGTGGGGACAAGTGTAGGGGCCGTGTGGGGACAGGTGTAGGGGCCGTGTGGGGACAAGTGTAGGGGCCGTGTGGGGACAAGTGTAGGGGCCGTGTGGGGACGAGTGTAGGGGCCGTGTGGGGACGAGTGTAGGGGCCGTGTGGGGACAAGTGTAGGGGCCGTGTGGGGACGAGTGTAGGGGCCATGTGGGGACGAGTGTAGGGGCCATGGGGGGACAAGTGTAGGGGCCATGGGGGGACAAGTGTATGAAGTATAACGTATTTTATTACGTCAACGTCAACGTGTGCGAGTCCCTGCTACGTCTGGGATAAATTGTTACATATTTAATGACGTTTAAGAAGATAAACAGACAGAAAAAGACGAGATAGAAGACGAGGAGCAACAGAAAGAGAAGGAAGAGTGTGTAAGAACAAACAGGTGATAAATGAGAGCAGTACAAAAAAGAGGGACGTTATAGAAGAGGAGAATATCAAAAGGAAAGTCAAAAAATTTAAATAGAAAGCACGGGAGAAAAAATAAGGAACGTAGACGAAGAGTAAAAGAAAAGAGTAGACGAAGGAAGAATAGAACTTCGTTAGAATGGAAATTGAAAGGATTGAACCAGGAAGGGTTATAAAAAGAGAGTGATAAGTGAATCAGGAACAGAAAGAGAAAAAGAATATCCATTCCAGTAATTAAAGAGAAATCAAAACTTATTTTTCTTTCGCTCTGACTTCGTGCCTCGGGCCCCTGCCACGCCCCACTGGCTGGGGGTGTGGTGGGACCCGGGATGTGGGGGAACGGGGTGTGGCTGGACCCAGAGGTGTGGCAGGACCCGGGGGTGTGGGGGGACGGGGTGTGGCTGGACCCAGAGGTGTGGCAGGACCCGGGGGTGTGGGGGGACGGGGTGTGGAGGGACCGGGGGTGTAGCGGGAAGGGTCGTGGCGAGACGGGAGTGAGGAGAAGACTGAGAAGGAAGAGAGATACATACATACTGTGACGGGTCTTGACCCTCAATTAGTCATCACGGCAGAATCGTCAATTATACGCTGACGTGCTTCACCTTGTGAGGAGAAGAGGTTCCTCTAGAGCACTCGACGATGCACGCTCTGAAGTGCCGCAGCACACTTTACTCTAGCCCGCCTCTCTGTTGGGGCCTTACTCCCCCTCCCTACATACCACTGTTCTCCTCTGGGGAGCACCTCAGACGAACTACGGAGTTCCCACCGAACCCCAGACTGGCCCCCCCGTAGTGAGTGAGGTAACTCGACTACTCCCTAGTGTTCCAGCTGGTGTGTCCGTGGACATGGAAACTAAAGGTTTACCCAGGTTGAGTTGCCTGTCCATAAGGTTATATCAACTGAACAAATCCACAAGGTCCGTGTCGAGGATTCGACCCTGCATCCGATAGCATCCCAGACGTTGCCTTAATCGACTGAGCTACGACATGGTCAAAAGGAGTTGAACCCGAGGTTCTACTGAACTTACTGGATCCTGCAGCCTCTCCGAGGCACTAACCAGGGTTTTGTTCATTTGATGCATCACGCAATTGTGATTTCTGTGTGTTACATCAACAAGGTTGTCACCTTTACTCACCTTCCTCTGCGATCAAATAATACTTCCCTACACAGTGGTATACCTGTCATCCTGTCTAGTACTTGTTCAATAGCAATGTGGTGTTCAGTAAACACCTCAACAACTTAACTAGAAAATGAAGAGTAAACAATCACAGTAATATAATTTACTTCGTTTACTCAAAATAGGCTTCACCGTAATAATCTGTAAGTTTCTCTAGTTCTATCCGGCGGCAACACTCTTGAAACATAGCGTCTTATTTATGGCAACACTCCACAGTTATGAGGCTATATTTTACTCCTACTCTATGACATGTAAGGCGATATATAGTTATATTCTGTAACACCACTCTAATAAAGTGCCGCCTCTAGATCTCTGTGTAAGTAATATGAAAACATAATCACTGTAATAATTGTGACGATTAGACATTGATATGTAAGTCTCGTCCTAATCACACACTCAGACCTTGATAAAGCACTCAGGAGAGTGCAAAAGACTTGGTGTAAATTCCACACATACATACATACATACATACATACATACATACATACATACATACATACATACATACATACATACGCACGCTTGGTGGGGTATCTGGCGTTGCCCTGATCTCTATCCCTCTCTTCCTCTGAACATAAAATCACAGAAAGCAATGCAGCCACGTTACTCTCAAATACCCTTCCCCCTCATGACCCCTCACTTCCCCCTCTGCATCCCCTCCCTTATCCCCGTCCCTCGTCCATCCCACCCTTTCTCTATTTCCCATCCCGCCCCCTCTGCCTTCCCTCCTCATTCTCACTCTTATCCCCCTCCCCTCATCCTCCCCTGTCACTTTCACCCCCCCCACTTAGCCCATTTTCTTCTTCATAAAATATAATATTCGCGAAGGTACCCGGAATTGCCTGGTTTCCCCTCCTCTTACTCCTCTCGTCCCCTCTTATCTTACGTCGTCCCCACCTATATTTCCCCCCTTCACCACCTCTCTCGCCCCACTTACCCATCTCTCTCCCACGTCCTCCCTTCCCACTTCCCCTTTTTCGCCCTTCTCCTCGTCCTCTCTCCCCAACCCCAAACTTCTCCCTGTCCTGTCCCCCCACCCCCTCCCAATTAGCCACTTTTCCCTAGCATAAAATATAATGTATGGAGAAATTATATTAATTGTGTATAAAGAATTAATTTTTCTGGTGAAAAAGTTCTCGGACATCTGAACGAACCTTTTACACGATCAAAAATGAAGCATTGAGAATCAGTTGGGGGTTGTGAATAAATAATATTTCTTCTTAAATAATTTATCGTAGGCCTACTCCGACCAGCCTATGTCCGTCCCGTACTCTAGACTGTTTTCCTTACAAATTTGGGTAAGGCCAATCCCAAGCGTGTGCCTTCCAATTTTTGAAATAAACATAAACATAGAGACAAACAGATAGGCATTCTCTCTTATAGTATTGATATATATATATATATATATATATATATATATATATATATATATATATATATATATATTTATATATATATATATATATATATATATATATATATATATATATATATATATATATATATATATATATATGTCGTACCTAGTAGCCAGAACTCACTTCTCAGCCTACTATTCAAGGCCCGATTTGCCTAATAAGCCTAGTTTTCCTAAATTAATATATTTACTATATTTTTTTTCTTATGAAATGATAAAGCAACCCTTTTCTCTATGTATGAGGTCATTTTTTTTTATTGGAGTTAAAATTAACGTAGATATATGACCGAACCTAACCAACCCTACCTAACCTAACCTAACCTATATTTATAGGTAAGGTTAGGTTAGGTAGCCAAAAAAAACTAGGTTAGGTTAGGTTAGGTAGGTTAGGTAGACGAAAAAACAATAATTCATGAAAACTTGGCTTATTAGGCAAATCGGGCCTTGAATAGTAGGCTGAGAAGTGCGTTCTGGCTATTAGGTACGACATATATATATATATATATATATATATATATATATATATATATATATATATATATATATATATATATACATATATATATATACATATATATATACATATATATATATACATATATATATATACATATATATATATATTTATATATATATATATATATATTTATATTTATATATATATTTATATATTTATATATATATTTATATATATATTATTAAATATGACCGAAAAAGTAAGATTAATAATTCTAACACGAATTTTCTCAATCTTTCGTACATTACGCTTCACTGTTGGAGGTAAATCAAAAATCACTTCTCCAAAATTCATTTTTATTTCTAGTCTGACGCGACACGGGCGCGTTTCGTAAAACTTATTACATTTTCAAAGACTTCACAAATACACAACTGATTAGAACTTACGTCTCTCTGATATTATATCTACATTTGAGTGAGGTGGGAAGGATGATGTGGCATTAACACAAGACAGAACAGGGGATATTAATAGGGTATTAAAAGTAGAGTTCCGTGCTGCGTTTCACTTACGAGACGGAAAAGGATGGGAAGCTGCCTTTTCTAGATGTAACAGTCATGGAAAAGGGCGGAGGTTTCCACACTGCAGTCTACACTAAGGAAACAAACATAGGAATGTGCCTAAATGCCAACAGCGACTGCCCCGACAGGTACAAGAGGAGTGTTGTTAACGCATACGTCGACCGTGCTCTCAGCCACAGCTCAGAATGGAAGCAAGTCAACGAAGAACTCTGTAGGGTAAGGCAGGTTCTAGTCAATAACGGCTTCTCCAATGGTTTCATCGAAGACATCATAAGAAGGAAATTGAAAAGCCATGCAACCTCTGAAGAGACAACTAACACAACACCTATACCCCCTATTAGACTATTTTACAGGAACTTCTTTTCCACAGCTCATAAAACGGAGGAAAGGGTCCTGAAAGATATTGTTAATAGAAACGTTATCCCTACAGACAAAAATCAGAGGATACAACTGACGATTTACTATAAAACCAGAAAAACGGCCAGCCTACTCATGAGAAACTCTCCAGACACAAAACAGAACGCTTTAAAAGAGACTAACGTCGTCTATGCCTTCAAATGCCCACTTGGGGACTGTAAGCTCCAAAAAACCCAGTATATAGGCAAGACAACAACATCTCTTTCTAGGCGTTTAACGATGCATAAGCAACAGGGCTCCATTAAGGAACATATAATCTCTTCCCATAACCAAACCATCGCCAGAGAAATCCTAGTAAACAACACAGAAATCATCGATAGTGTTACGGTGCCCTCTCCTATTTCTTTCGTTTGCCGGCTTAAAGAGTCATATCAGCTCTCCCTACTGATTCTCTGAGGTTCAGGGAGTCTAATGATATATGTGGCGACCAGACCGACTGCCATTTAATGGAAGGAGGTTATATTATAAGTTGTAAATAAGGAAAATTGGCGCCCTGTTATAAAATGAAACAGTATCCCCTAAGGCAGATATGACCTTGTGGAAGGGACACTATGCCGATCGCGGATTGGCCGACGTAGGTCGCGGGCGACAAATCAGGGCCCGCCATGACGTCACCGAGTGCCCCGGGCGGCGCCAACGTCAGAGTTGTACTGACCGTGGAAGCGACAGGACGCGCCTCGGTCTGCTCTCAAGAATTGGAGGCTCTGCAAGCCTTGTCCAGTGGATTGAGCTGACCATCGCCGCCAACATAGTTATTGGAGACCCTGCGCTTCTGGGAAGCCAAAGAGGAACCAAGTTCAGTGAGCAGAGAAGTGCCCAAACTTGGAAAAATAGTCGGCGACGACGCTGGGCGGCGCCGCTGGCTGGACGTTGAGGTCTGGAAGGTGGGCGAGCAAGCTAGCTGTGACTGGGGTCACATCCACTGAGAATCTTGGAAGGACGACACAGTGCCTAGGACAAGGAGCGACGCCCTGTGGGAGAGGCGAGTGTGGGGAAAAATAGTGATTAGCTCAGCGCCCATCGATGAACCAGGATTGGGGCAGCTGAACCTCAGGGATTGGAACGGCGACGACGCGAAGGCTTCACGACACCTGAGGACCTGTGGAACGCCCTGGATCGTCGAGGATCGACCCAAGGAAGCGTGGGACCCTCACACCATCGAGGGACAGGCGTCGTGAGCCAGGAGTGTAAGGTAGATCATTTTCCCTCCCATTACCCCTTGTATGAGTAGGCTAGTTAGGCCACAATATTTACTTGTGTATGTGGCAGCAAGACTTTATTACTTTAATAGTAGAATAGGCTGCAAGGCAGCTTGTGTCCAGGACTGTCAGAGAGGACAGTGTGTATGGATGGCAGGACAGTGAAGAAGAGGTGCCGACGTGGTGAAGAGGCCCTCCTGTGAGAGTGTGAGACTCCTGTCTTCCGGCCCATTTGAAGGAGAGTTGGAGGTCGTGGAAGAAGAGGCTGACGATCTCCAGACCCATCATCCATATTCCATATCCATGTATTACTTGTGATTGTGTGTGTGTGTTCATGTAATTTGCGTCAGTAAATCCACACATTTTATTACTGTGTTTGAGTGTGCCTCCATTTGTGATATTTCTCTATGAGCATACATTTCTGGCTACAAACGATATATGATACACCCACTGAACTGCATTGCTGGGGTGCAGATATAATAACCCAGCTGGCGACCTTGCTAAGAGGAAGATAGAGAAGACAGGCGGGAAAGGAGTTCCTGCAACCTTTTTTTGTCTGGCAGGCAAGACTCAGGGAGGTTATGATTATAGGTAAGCCTGAGTCTTCCTTCACTCCCCCACGGGTCTAGGCCGGAACTGTTAACAGCAGTTTCCCCGTGGTTGACTGAAGGGCTTCCAGGGTGAATCAGTGGCACCCCTTCGTGGTGGAAGCAAAGACCTGCGGAGGTGGGCATTGTTGGTCCTATCTTGTGTGACCAAGGAGACTCCGGTGAATCCAGGGAGTCGGAGGGGCTGAGTATTTGGGCCCTTTGAGCCCCTAGCAGCCGAGTGTTAGCAGAGCCCCGGACCGCCCACCCCCACGTGACAAGAGAACTGGCGACCTTGCCAGGATTCGAACCCCGGTAGCCAGGAACTGGGAACTTCGCCAGGAAGCGTGGATCAAGCTACAGTGTGGACCAAATTTCAAGACAAGTGTTGCCAGGGTACTAATACAGTGTGGCCAGTGAATTCGGTGGTACTGTTACTCAACCAGCTAAGGGACTGAAACGGTGAAATTAGTGCCTACTAACTTGTCTGTGCTGTCGTGTATGCTCAATGAGATAGAGATGGAGGAGGACAAAGTAAAGAAATTTATTGACACAAGGGACGAGAGAATTTTGGAAGAGTGTACCAAGGCCCAGCTCCAACAAGTGGCAAACCACTTTGGGATCAGGTTGAGGACGACTAAGGTAGCGGAGCGAAGGATAGAGATCATGGCACAGCTCACAGCTCGAGAGGAAGCGACGGGAGAGGAGCCATCTCAAGAGGAGCCGTCCCGAGGAGAGCCGTCGCAAGGTGAACCGTCCCGACTAGGGCCACCCCAAGCGCCTACCAGTGTGGAGAGAATTCACAGTGAACATGGGAGCAGTGGAAGGTCCAGCTGTAGTAAGAGGAGCCTGCAACTGGAAATAATGAAGATGCAACTGGAAGCCCAGCTGCGACGAGAGGAAAGAGAAGCGCAAATGCAGCGAGAGGAGCGAGAAGCACGGCTGCAGCTGCAGCGAGAGGAGCGAGAAGCTCGGCTGCAGCGAGAAGAAGGAGAGAGACGACTGCGACTGGAGGAGATAAAGGCAAAGAAAGAAGTCGAATTGCGTCGCGTTGAACGTGGTCTGCCCTCACTACCTGCACGGCGGGATGACCTCAAGGTAAGGGAACGTGACTTACCTACGTTCGAACCACAAGAAGCTGAGGCGTTCTTCGAACACTTTGAACGGATAGCAACTCTGAAGGAGTGGCCGGAAGATGATTGGGCTGCTCTGGTCCAGGGCAGGTTGACTGGAGAGGCCCGGGAAGCCTATAACATGCTGGACCTAGAGGAGTGTACTAGTTATGACGCGATTAAGAATGCGGTTCTCCACTCATTCCGGCTGACTCCGGAGATGTACCGGAAGCGGTTCAGAGAGTGTACAAGAGCGTCGGGAAAGACTTACGCCGAGACCGCCAGGGATATGGAACGGAAATTCCTACGATGGTTGAAGGCGGAGGAAGCGGAGTCGGTGGATGATGTTAAACGACTGATAGTGATGGAGAAGTTCATGTCGGTGCTCCATCCTGAGTTGCGAGTAAGGGTGAGAGAAGCAGGTATTAAGGACCTGAAGGCTGCAGCGGATCGAGCCGACATGCTGGAGGAGGCACTACATATCAGGAGGGAGGGGCCGCCCAGACACTCGCCTTACCCCAGGTCGGGAGGGAACTTTAGGAGTTCAGGAGGAGCGAGGACGAGTGGGGACTCTCCCAAGAGTAGTGTGCCCGATGAAGTAACGTGGTTCAAGAGCTCAAGAGACGCGGGGAGGAAGCCCCAAGCTGTGAGCAGTGGACCTAGCTCAGGAGCAAGTGCTGCAGTCCCGGACACGACGACAGGGAGTCCAAGGAGGACCCAGGGGACGTCTGCAAGTGGTACCGCCAGAGGGACTGGCGAGTGGCCGCCCAGGGGAGGCAGCCGATGCTACAACTGTGGTGTGAGAGGACATTATGCCCGCGAGTGTGAGGAGCACCAAAGGAATGTAGGATTAATGTTGGAAGAGGAGAGAGTGTTTGTTCACACCCCATATTATAGTGGACCCAACGTGAATGGTTGGGAAATGAAGTTGGGTGAACATCCCTTCGTTTTCGGGGCCAACGTGAAGTTTGGAAAGTCAGACCCAGTGGAGGTTGCCGTGCTTCGAGATACGGGTGCTGACATAAGTATGGTGACCAGGAGTATTCTCCCCAAGGAATTTAATGATTCACCTGTGGGAGTGGTGAGGATACGCAGTGTGGGGGAGGAATACAGGTTGCCACTTCACGAAGTACAGCTGATTGCCGACTACGGAGTCGAGAGAGCTATAGTAGCTGTAGCCCCTAAGTTACCCCTAGAGCATGTACAGATGGTGCTGGGTAATGACCTCGGAGGAGGCAGGATACAACCCGATTGGGCCAAGAGTGCCTATGTTTCAAGCAGCGGTACAACCCTGCCAGGTGAGGTATCAGTCGCTCCAAATAATAGTGAGGAAGCCGACTTCGACAGGGAAAACGTCGCCAGAGACGACGACAACGAGGGCGAGAGTGCAGAGAGGTCGTCGGAGGTTGTGGAAAACCCCGACGGGGACCTCCGACTAAGCCTGATGATGCGTGTGGAGGAGTGGCGAGGAGCAGCTGTACAAACGCCTGGGGCGGTGAAGAGGCTGCAGACCGCACTCCCTCCATACAGAAACGTGAATAAAGTAAGCTCAGTGGATGAGCGAACGGCAGTGAGGGGCGGAGTGGAGGAGCCACGACGCAAGGCACCCTATGCCGGCCAGATGAATAGTGGTAGGTGCAAGACGAACCACCGTGGTGAGGTGAGCCACAGGGAGGTGGATGAGCCCAACCACGAACCGAAGAAGACGTCTGCAGGGAAGAGAATCTCATGGAGGAGTGAAGATGTTCGTCGGGAACGAAGGAGCGAGTGGTATAGGAAAGGCAATACGAAGAAAGCAGGGAATAGGTACACCCAGGGTAGGCGCCAGCCTAACCAGAGGGGCATTGGGCCATCGCAAAAGCCTAGTGTGGAAGAGAGGGAGCTGCTGGATGGGGTACGGGTTACAAGTGCCACTGTGAGGAGACAACGCACCTACGGGAGAAGAGGAACCGAGAAGAGAGAAGATTGGCGAAGAGGAGATCATGGGAGGAAACATGGAGTACCTGTAGGACGCAATGGAAATGCAAGACTATCTCGGAGTGCACGACGCGGTGGAGGCGCTGCATGCACTGAATCTTACAGTGGTAACGAGCCGTGGGAGTACACTCGTAGCCACGGAGAGAGGATTTCTTCTAGGTGTTCAGGGAACACCCATCACACCCGGTACTATGCAAGGTGGAGATACAATGAGGCAAGTGACTGGCAAGGTGGTATGAGCCACGTCACCAACTGGAGGAGTGACACTTCAGGAACGGAGGGAGCAAGAGTATAGGTTGCCCTCTTGAGTGCTGCTCTTCCGATATGACTCTTATTTTAAGGGGAGGGGTATGTTACGGTGCCCTCTCCTATTTCTTTCGTTTGCCGGCTTAAAGAGTCATATCAGCTCTCCCTACTGATTCTCTGAGGTTCAGGGAGTCTAATGATATATGTGGCGACCAGACCGACTGCCATTTAATGGAAGGAGGTTATATTATAAGTTGTAAATAAGGAAAATTGGCGCCCTGTTATAAAATGAAACAGTATCCCCTAAGGCAGATATGACCTTGTGGAAGGGACACTATGCCGATCGCGGATTGGCCGACGTAGGTCGCGGGCGACAAATCAGGGCCCGCCATGACGTCACCGAGTGCCCCGGGCGGCGCCAACGTCAGAGTTGTACTGACCGTGGAAGCGACAGGACGCGCCTCGGTCTGCTCTCAAGAATTGGAGGCTCTGCAAGCCTTGTCCAGTGGATTGAGCTGACCATCGCCGCCAACATAGTTATTGGAGACCCTGCGCTTCTGGGAAGCCAAAGAGGAACCAAGTTCAGTGAGCAGAGAAGTGCCCAAACTTGGAAAAATAGTCGGCGACGACGCTGGGCGGCGCCGCTGGCTGGACGTTGAGGTCTGGAAGGTGGGCGAGCAAGCTAGCTGTGACTGGGGTCACATCCACTGAGAATCTTGGAAGGACGACACAGTGCCTAGGACAAGGAGCGACGCCCTGTGGGAGAGGCGAGTGTGGGGAAAAATAGTGATTAGCTCAGCGCCCATCGATGAACCAGGATTGGGGCAGCTGAACCTCAGGGATTGGAACGGCGACGACGCGAAGGCTTCACGACACCTGAGGACCTGTGGAACGCCCTGGATCGTCGAGGATCGACCCAAGGAAGCGTGGGACCCTCACACCATCGAGGGACAGGCGTCGTGAGCCAGGAGTGTAAGGTAGATCATTTTCCCTCCCATTACCCCTTGTATGAGTAGGCTAGTTAGGCCACAATATTTACTTGTGTATGTGGCAGCAAGACTTTATTACTTTAATAGTAGAATAGGCTGCAAGGCAGCTTGTGTCCAGGACTGTCAGAGAGGACAGTGTGTATGGATGGCAGGACAGTGAAGAAGAGGTGCCGACGTGGTGAAGAGGCCCTCCTGTGAGAGTGTGAGACTCCTGTCTTCCTGCCCATTTGAAGGAGAGTTGGAGGTCGTGGAAGAAGAGGCTGACGATCTCCAGACCCATCATCCATATTCCATATCCATGTATTACTTGTGATTGTGTGTGTGTGTTCATGTAATTTGCGTCAGTAAATCCACACATTTTATTACTGTGTTTGAGTGTGCCTCCATTTGTGATATTTCTCTATGAGCATACATTTCTGGCTACAAACGATATATGATACACCCACTGAACTGCATTGCTGGGGTGCAGATATAATAACCCAGCTGGCGACCTTGCTAAGAGGAAGATAGAGAAGACAGGCGGGAAAGGAGTTCCTGCAACCTTTTTTGTCTGGCAGGCAAGACTCAGGGAGGTTATGATTATAGGTAAGCCTGAGTCTTCCTTCACTCCCCCACGGGTCTAGGCCGGAACTGTTAACAGCAGTTTCCCCGTGGTTGACTGAAGGGCTTCCAGGGTGAATCAGTGGCACCCCTTCGTGGTGGAAGCAAAGACCTGCGGAGGTGGGCATTGTTGGTCCTATCTTGTGTGACCAAGGAGACTCCGGTGAATCCAGGGAGTCGGAGGGGCTGAGTATTTGGGCCCTTTGAGCCCCTAGCAGCCGAGTGTTAGCAGAGCCCCGGACCGCCCACCCCCACGTGACAATAGATACAGCGATAGCAGGCGGCTTGACGTTTGCGAGGCACAACACATCAAGAAGTCAACACCAGCAATCAACAGCCAATTATTGCACAACTATATTCTACCCACCTCAAGACTCCGCTCCAATATAGAAGCATCAAGAAATATGGACCAATAGGCTTTCTACAAACACTTCTATTCAATACCCATTGTTTCTGTTCTGTCTTGTGTTGATACTTTTAATACCCTATTAATATCCCCTCCTGTTCTGTCTTGTGTTAATGCCACATCACCCTTCCCACCTCACTCAAATGTAGATATAAAATCAGAGATACGTTCTAATCAGTTGTGTATTTGTGAAGTCTTTGAAAATGTAATAAGTTTTACGAAACGCGCCCGTGTCGCGTCAGACTAGAAATAAAAATGAATTTTGGAGAAGTGATTTTTGATTTACCTCCAACAGTGAAGCGTAATGTACGAAAGATTGAGAAAATTCGTGTTAGAATTATTAATCTTACTTTTTCGGTCATATTTAATAATATATATATATATATATATATATATATATATATATATATATATATATATATATATATATATATATATATATATATATATACTATGACTGTTTGAGTATGCTCTTAACTTATTCGCCAACATGATAATTAGTCTGTCAGTTTAGGATGGTTCTGCATTTCCCTATTAATGAGATTTTGTAAGGTGTCTCCATGCTCGTGATATGGTGGGGGGGCCCCCATAGGCTATCTTTAGGTCCTCTCCAGGATGCATCCCATAATTATGATCTGCCTAACTTTGTGATACCTGTTTACTACTAGGTGAACTGAGTCATCAGGTGGTAGGAAACGTGTCTCTGTCCACCAATGGGAGTCGAACTTTGAACTATTTGGGTTGCGAACCGTGTTGGCGGACCACTGCGCGACATGGGCCATCTTCTACTCACTATTTGCAAAGTTTCTTGTCCTACTTAACCATAAGCGAGGGATCAAACACGCATGCAATCTTATCAATGGTCAGCAATTCGAGAATGCGTACGAATTTAATCGTTTAAATGCCACTAAATCACCTGAATTTTAACGTTGCTCTCAACAGTGCTCAGGGCTTAGCTAGTTCAAGCGAGAAAATATGGCGGAAGAGACCATTGAGGAAGCAAAGGCTAATTATGACTTTTAAACACTCTATGATAAGAATGTGGCCATTTGTTCGCTGGCGATTTATGACTTACGCTGCGCCTATCTACTCCTCCCCCCCCCCCCACTCTCCCCTCTCTACTACTCACTGACGAACGCTGCTTCCCCTCTACCCACTATCATCCTCCCACGCTGGGGACCAACGAGGCCAAACTTCATTGATTCAACAAAGAATTGATATTGAAAACTTTGGTCTTCTGTTGATTTCCAATGCTGTTGGTGCTTTCTATTGATGCTTCCCGAGCATGTCCTGTCCGCTGGGAAACAACGAAAACTGTCGCTACAAGAAGACTCTGCCTCTGATTGTGACCCAATCAGTGGCAGACACAGGGAACACTTCCATACATATGTGTTGCTGCCGTGGACTTCAAAAGGCCCTCCTTCCTCAAACTCCAACCCGAGTGCTGGACGAGTTTGTCTTTCTAACAGGAGTTTATCTCGGAAGCCCTTCACTTTTACTATTGAGCTAAAGTTAACGTTTAACTTATGTGTTAAGCTCCCTCGTGTAGGATTGCCTGAAGCGTGTGTGTTATAGTTTTGGAAGCTGGCGTCCACCACACAGTCTCATCGGCCCATCATCCCCTCCTATAAATGCGTCGCATTTTATTTTTTCTATGAAATCGAACAGTTCGTGGAAGCGACGTATTAGTAACAATTAAATCACTATAATATTGACTTTTTCTGTGCATTGGCCTCTGTAGGTTAAGTGGTTTAGAACGTATCTGGTTAGCCAAACAGTCGTTGTTTTTTACGGAGCTGATATATCGACAAAATGGGCTGCTCCATCAGTGTTAATGGTGATATCTGGTCATCTAACAAATTAGCAAGTTCTTTTGATTTAACCCAACGTGCAAAAGGCAGCGTCCTAACCAGCCCAGAAACGTATCAACCCAAGCAACCCCCCTAACCTAACACACTGGTGCATGAAAACCGTAGATATTTAGGAACCGTTGTATTTCATAGCAAGTTGCCTTTGGTACGTTGATTACCGTAACGTACAAAATGCGACCTATTAGTTGAGAAGACTTAGCCCTGTTCTCTGTGCTCCCTCAAGACGCCTCTTGTCCTCACTCCTTCTCTGCCTTCATTTTCTTCACTTCAATCCATTCTTCGTTTTCTCTAGTTCTCTCTCTCTTCCACTCCTTCACTACTCTTGAACAGCTCTTCCACACCCTGTAGCTCTTCCACACCCTGTAGCTCTTCCACACCCTGTAGCTCTTCCACACCCTGTAGCTCTTCCACACCCTGTAGCTCTTCCACACCCTGTAGCTCTTCCACACCCTGTAGCTCTTCCACACCCTGTAGCTCTTCCACACCCTGTAGCTCTTCCACGTCACATCATCACCAGTGCCACACTATCTGCAGTGCCACACCATCCATAGTGACACACCATCCACAATGCCACACCATCCACAATGCCACATTATCAACAGTGTCACATTATCCACAGTGCCACAATATCCACAGTGCCACATCATCCACAGTGCCACATTATCCACAGTGCCACACTATCCACAGTGCCACGCCATCCACAGTCCTACAGTATCCACAGTGCCACATCATCCACAGTGCCACATTATCCACAGTGCCACACTATCTACAATGCCATATTATCCACAGTGCCACGCTATCCACAGTGCCACGCTATCCACAGTGCCACATTATCCACAGTGCCACACTATCTACAATGCCACATTATCCACAGTGCCACGCTATCCACAGTGCCACGCTATCCACAGTGCCACGCTATCCAAAGTGCCACGCTATCCACAGTGCCACGCTATCCACAGTGCCACATCATCCACAGTGCCACACCATCCACAGTGCCACACCATCCACAGTGCCACACCATCCACAGTGCCACACCATCCACTGTGCTACATCATCCACAGTGCCACACTATTCACAGTGCCACACTATCCATAGTGCAACACTATCCACAGTGCCACACACCCCACAGTGCCACACTATTAACAGTGCCACACCACCCACAGTGCCACACCATCCACAGTGCCACACTATTAACAGTGCCACACCATCCACAGTGCCACACACCCCACAGTGCCTCACTGTCCACAGTGCCACACTATCCTCAGTGCCACACTATTAACAGTGCCACACCACCCACAGTGCCACACTATTAACAGTGCCACACCACCCACAGTGCCACACTTAACAGTGCCACACCACCCTCAGTGTCACACCATCCACAGTGCCACACTATTAACAGTGCCACACCATCCACAGTGCCACACCATCAACAGTGCCCACATTTTGTGATAAGCCAAAGCCTAATCCAGATTCATCACATTTTCATAAAACTCATCCGGGCTTCATAAAAATAAAACTATACTTTTTAAGTTATCGCGGGGAAAAAAATGCATCCTCTCAGTTTTTGAAAAATAACGTTTTGTTACATTAAAACGTGCTTTATTAATTATTGCAAACCAAATTGCAAACAGAAGTCCCTTATTTTATGAAATTCTTCCTGGGCTATATTTAAAGCTACTTGCAATGTATATTTTGCAATAATATATTAGAAACTTTGGATAAAAAAGTTTTTTTCTCTCATTATGGAGGAAGGTGTATGAACATTAAAGTTTTATTTTACAGATACTGTAAACACACTATATTTGTTTTACTTTTCAATGAAATGAAACTGCAAATTTTATAGAAATATTTAGTGATAGATCTGCACATGTATAATCACATTTCCAGTGTTTCCGAAGATGCTAAAAAGTACTTTGGTGAATCGCATCCTCCAGCAACACTTATATGACCCGTTCAATGTGTAAAAATTAACTTTAGTAAGTTAGCTAACAACCTTACAATGAGAAAAGCATGTGAAAAAACAGAGAAAACTCGTTCTAGAATTAGTGATTAAGCTTTAAAATCACACACACACACACACACTCACACACACACACACACACACACACACACACACACACACACACACACACACACACACACACACACACACATGATCCAAGAGTCAATGCTCGATCCTGCAGACACAACTAGGTGAGTACACACACACACACACACACACACACACACACACACGATAAGTTGACTTTCAACATATATGAACGACCTCAAAATTAAATTATCAATTAGAGCACAGTTGTCGTGCATCCGGGAACCCGATATACAAACCAATTTTTGGGTTCGTATATTTTTGAGTGATAAAATCGTAATTCAATTCAGAACTGTCATCAAATTTAAAATACCCATAAATTTCTACACAAATTTCCAGGACCATTGGTGAGTGTCCAAGACCATTGGTGAGTGTCCAGGACCCTTGGTGAGTGTCCAGGGCCCTTGGTGAGTGTCCAGGACCCTTGGTGAGTGTCCAGGACCCTTGGTGAGTGTCCAGGACCCTTGGTGAGTGTCCAGGACCATTGGTGAGTGTCCAGGACCCTTGGTGAGTGTCCAGGACCCTTGGTAAGTGTCCAGGACCATTGGTGAGTGTCCTGGACCCTTGGTGAGTGTCCAGGACCCTTGGTGAGTATCCAGGACCCTTGGTGAGTGTCCAGGACCCTTGGTGAGTGTCCAGGACCCTTGGTGAGTGTCCAGGACCCTTGGTGAGTGTCCAGGACCATTGGTGAGGGTCCAGGACCCTTGGTGAGTGTCCAGGACCATTGGTGAGTGTCCAGAACCCTTGGTGAGTGTCCAAGACCTTAGATAAGTGTCCACGTGCCTTGATGAGTGTCCAAGACCATTAATGAGTGTTCAACATCCTTGATGAGTGCCTATGGCCCTTGATGAATGTCCAGGACCCTTGGAGAGTGTCTAGGACTGTTGATGAGGGCCCACGACTGTTGATGAGGGCCCACGACTGTTGATGAGGGCCCACGACTGTTGATGAGAGCCCACGACTGTTGATGAGGGCCCACGATTCCTGATGAGAGCCCACGACTGTTGATGAGGGCCCACGACTGTTGATGAGGGCCCACGATTCCTGATGAGAGCCCACGACTGTTGATGAGGGCCCACGACTGTTGATGAGGGCCCACGATTCCTGATGAGGGCCCACGACTCCTGATGAGAGCCCACGATTCCTGATGAGAGCCCACGACTGTTGATGAGGGCCCACGACAGTTGATGAGGGCCCACGATTCCTGATGAGGGCCCACGACTGTTGATGAGAGCCCACGACTGTTGATGAGGGCCCACGACTGTTGATGAGGGCCCACGATTCCTGATGAGGGCCCACGACTGTTGATGAGGGCCCACGATTCCTAATGAGGGCCCACGACTGTTGATGAGGGCCCACGACAGTTTATGAGGGCCCACGATTCCTGATGAGGGCCCACGACTGTTGATGAGGGCCCACGATTCCTGATGAGGGCCCACGATTCCTGATGAGGGCCCACGACTGTTGATGAGGCCCCACGATTCCTGATGAGGGCCCACGACTGTTGATGAGGGCCCACGACAGTTGATGAGGGCCCACGACTCCTGATGAGGGCCCACGACTGTTGATGAGTGCCCGCGACTGTTGATGAGGGCCCACGACTTCTCATGAGTGCCCAGAAATATTGAAACCTGTACACATTCTTTATTTATTTATGACCACTTGGTTATCGGGAAACACCATGATATCGTGACTTGCTCTCTGCATATTTATACAAGTTTTTTCAATTGACCTCAAAGTACTAATGAAAATTCCTCTGTGCATTTATTTACAATCTTTGAAAAAATTTACGCATTAGTTACAGAAATTTTCTTGAACATTTTGATAGTATTTCAATTTGGTTAAACTATTTTTGTTAATGTTTAATTGTAAAATTCTTGGGATTTAAACATTTTTAGTAGTGGGGGAATATATGTAAATTTAACGTATCAAAACGTTTTGAATTGTTGTCCCTGGTAGTAGTGAGATGGGAGAGAGGAGGAGAGACAGAAGGGAAGTGGAAAAGAAAAGAGACGAAGAGGAGAAAATAACGAAGGTGGGAGAGAGAGTAGATGATGAAAAAGAAAATCGATTTGAATTGTTAAACATTTCATTATCACTCATCATGCCAATGTCTGCGTTCGATCACCTTGTTCACGTGGTCACGGTTCGTTGGGAGAGGCAAGACATCCACTCACAAGACTGGGATGACACGTGCTTGCTAATCAACTCATCCTTATAAGTCGAGTATTCCCCCTCAATTCTTTGGATACACGTTAAGCTGAGTTGCCGCTTCTCTTGATTGAAATCGGTGATGCAATAACCAAGATGGCCTAGGGATAGGAGACAGACGAAGAGTATTATTTCTTCATTAGGTGGCCAGTCCGGTAAATGCTTAATAAAGGTTAAAACGGTAGCTGGCCTCAATGCATGCTCTTGCTACGAAGATGGTGGGAACAGTCAGTATCTCACCTAAGTAGAGGTTAGGTGAGAGAAAGAGAGAGAGAGAGAGAGAGAGAGAGAGGGAGGGAGGGGGGGGGGGAGGAGGGAGAGAGAGAGAGAGAGAGAGAGAGAGAGAGAGAGAGAGAGAGAGAGAGAGAGTGAGGGAAAGAATAACTCAGGAAAAATCAATAGTAAAACAATTCATACTGTCTACTGAGACCCGTGGATGTTTGTACAAGTTTCTAGTGTTCCAACTTTTTCTTGTCCTCTCACCTTACCTTCCCCTCCCTTGCAGTCCTCCACACCCCTCACCCCCCCTCCCCATTCCTCCTCTCACTTTCTTCCCTCATCCTCACACTTCCCTCCACTCAACCCTTCCCTTCTCTCATCACTCTCCTCATCTCACCTTATTTCTTCCTCATTTCTCCTCCCCGTCACTTATTCCTTCCACTCACCCATTCCCTCATCTCGCCCCTTCCCTTCTTTCAGGCCCCCCCCCCCCTTTCCTTTCTCGACACAGGTGGGTTCAGGACCAGACGACTGCTCAAAGGAGCCAGCACGCTGAGAGCTTATCGTTACAATAGCGTATGGTAAGCTTTACCAACTAGTTCCCCCGGAACACAACCCGCCAAACGTTCAACAACCAGGTACCCAATTACTGCTGGGTGAACAGAGGTGCACAGTTAAGAATTGGCGCCTAGTCAATCCTCCCCGGCTAGGACACGAACCATGGCTAAACAGCTCTCGAAAGGTTGGGGGGGGGGGGGGCAAGCTTTACCACTGCGCCACCTCCACTCTTTCATGACTCTTCCCATCCTCTCCTCCCCTTCTGAACATGTCTAATCTTCCTTTCCCTTTTTAGATCGCCCCTTTGAGAAATATCTGCACAATCTTATTGATGCTGGATGTTGCTAGTCCATATCCACACTATTGACTACTCATTGTTGCTATTAGAGGAATTAACCAGAGCGAGTGACACGATCTTAGGGTGCACAGCCTTCTAATATCATACGAGTGTTTCAACCCAGAGGGACACCGGTATTAGACGCTGTTCCTGGGCGAGGCCAGAGCCAAGAGTTCGATCTCATCTCATTACTCATAAAATTTCTCACAGTGATTTCATGCACTACACCCCACCACCCACTTGTGATCTAGTGAAGTCCTTCCTCTGCTCAAGAACCAAAAACCTTGTCAAGTATCACAGTTCGGATGGATGGTTCATGGTCAGAGGGGCCAGATTCACGAAGCAGTTACGCAAGCACTTACGAACCTGTACATCTTTTCTCAATATTTGGTGGCTTTGTTTACAATTATTAAACGTTTAATGAGCTCCGAAGCACAGGAGGCTGTTTATAACAATAACAACAGTTAATTGGGAAGTTTTCATGCTTGTAAACTGTTTAATAAATGTAACCAAAGCCGTCAATGATTGAGGAAAGATGTACACGTTCGTAAGTTCTTGCGTAACTGCTTCGTGAATCTGGCCCATGGTCATTAAGGACTCCTAAACCAACAGGAGTCCAGGACAAAGGGGGCGTGCCTATGGAACTCGTTTCCCATTGGCAGAGCGGTCCGCTCTGTTTTGGAGTGTTGGTAGGCCCCTGTGACGTCACGACGCCCCATGTTGATATTGGTATGGTCTTGGAAATACCGGCGCCATATTGCTCTAGAATGTTCTATATTTATGCGATGCAGTTAGATGTCGTCCTTCGTGTGCGGGTTCTAACCGTCAAGTCTTGTTGCTTCAAGACGCAAGTTCGACCGAATTCGGATCGCGCAGGATAGCCAAATAAGTGTGATTCGAGAATATTGATATAATTGTGGCGCTTAGTACTGCAACAAGACGTGTCCCCCTCCCCCCCCCCCCCCGCCCCTTTTCCTTCTTTCCTCTCACACTTTTTCGCTCTCAGACTTCCTCTCACATTTCCTCTCACTCACCCCCCCCCCTTCCCCCTCACACTTTTAATTAACCCTTCCTTTCTCTATTCTTTCCTCTTTCACGTATACCTCTCTCACTCTTATCACCTCTCACTCTCTCCTCTCTCACTCACTCCTCACTCATATTCCTCAACCCTCTGCTCATCTTCCTTCCTCCTCCTCCTCATCTGTCTCTCAGCCCCCAGCATGTCCTCATTCGTAATGCACCGCAATTACGACGTTATCGATTATAGCGTCAGTATGCTGCTGCTTTAGTGGAAGTTAAAGCACTACAAAGTTGACGTCTCCTCTGGTTAAGCAGCATACAGCATCAGCCTGAAGTATTCATGCGGCTTGCCTGTGGTCGTATGCTTCTGCTTGGACAAAACCTTTTCATAATTAAGCATCCCGTCTTTCCGAATACGCTGCATTTTTTACGGAGTTGCAAATCGAGAGAGCGGTTTAATTGAGACATGTCTTCCAGGTGGAAGGAGAGAGAGAGAGAGAGAGAGAGAGAGAGAGAGAGAGAGAGAGAGAGAGAGAGAGAGAGAGAGAGAGAGAGAGAGAGAGAGAGAGAGAGTGAGAGACAAAGAGAGAGAGAGAGAGAGAGAGGGAAGGGGTCGCCTGTCAGAAACAACACAAAAATTCATCCACTCCTGTATAGCAATTACATTTTCCTGGTAAATATCTTCCTAATGAAACATTTGGGAGAACTTGCACAGCATAAGACGACACCATGCTCCTGTGTAGCACCCGTTGATTATGTCTGCTACCCGGCTCCTGAAGCTGTGTAAAACGCCAGAAGAATACCTATAAAATGCATCATTTTCGAGCGTGTGTAATTTTCGTCTATCATGAAAGAGAAATGTTTGTGTTGCTTTGAGATTATTATCTCCTACTGCATGAGTCAGATGTTGTATGTTTGTTTACGTCTATCTTCCGCGTCTGTCTGACTTCCATTCACTACTAAACGGGGCATTTTGTCTGGTTTTGTACGTCTGAGGGTCTTTCTGCATATATAAAAGAGAATGTCTGTTTCTGTTTATTCGAGATTGGGGGCCAGACGCTTGGGGCTAGTCTCGCCAAACTTTGCAGTCAAATGGGGTGTTATCTTCCATCTTCAACGTCAAAGATGACGCCCATCTTTGAAGGTGGGCGTCATCTTCCCAAACAGCACCGGGTGTACTCTCTCTAATGTCTCCATATATACTTGCGGAGAGTGTTGGGTCGTTTGTCTACCTGATGAGTATTTTTGGTGTCTACGTCTCTCCTTCAACATATTTTTTTATATTTTTTTTTCTCTATATATTTCTGCATGACTACTTTTTCAATCCCCTATAATGCCTACTAATCGTTATTGGTGCTTAACTATCTCTAAATATCTATAATTTTTTACAATTCATACACACACACACACACACACACACACACACACACACACACACACACACATATATATATATATATATATATATATATATATATATATATATATATATATATGTATATGTATATGTATATGTATATATATATGTATATGTATATGTATATGTATATGTATATATATATGTATATGTATATGTATATATATATGTATATGTATATATATATGTATATGTATATATATATGTATATATATATGTATATGTATATATATATTGTGACGATAATCTCCTTCAAGAGATTGAGCCTGCTCTTCCCTCCAAAATTACGTCTTCACAATTATATAAAAGACTATGGAAGAAATGTCCAACAACGACAACAACACCAGCACCAGCAAGGCTTGCCAGGGTGAGCAGAAACGTATGCATCCAGCCACCTGTTCGAACTCCAACCACCAAACTACCCGTTGATCGCTACGGCTCCGCTGATTGGTCGCCGGTCTGGCTGCACCTGCACTCGCCCCCAATACTACCTGATGTCTGGGGTCACCCCAACATCAGTCTTCAGAATGTTCCGTGCTTTCGTAGCCAGCACTCCTCCCAGCTAGACTCTAGCGTGTACTGAGAGAGGTGGTGGCTTTAAGCCAATATTCCAGCACCTCCCATTTACTGTTGTATTGCACTTCTTGTTATTTTGCCTTAACGTAACTTTTCATTTTGTCATTTAAGTATTCTTATTATTTTGATTCATTGATTTTATTATAAGAATTTGTTTGTGCATTATTTTCATGTTTTGATTTATTTAACGTAATTAAAATTTCATTGTTAAAGTTTACTTGTGTTTTGTGTGTCTTCTCCTTACCTTACCACAGACGAAGTTCCAGTTTTTCTATTTTTTTTTATAACTATGTGACGAGGCCATACCCCTAGCCTTAAACAGCCGAACACCAACGCGTTACCGTCACAAGTTTTATGGGGGCCTGTCCTAGGAGCCTCACTCAGGTACTGGTGCCAAGTGGTAATTTATGGTAAGCGTATTTAACTCTGTTAACGTAGCTTTACTATTTTTCATTCAATTTCATTTTTTATAAGGTGCGGTGTATTGTGCATTACGAGAGTAACATATAGTGAAGGTGAGACAACTTTGGATTACGTGGTGACTGTAGGCCGCAGTCATACTCTTAATTGGTCATCTCTCCCTCCTTGTTATTACTCGTATTTACCATCTAAGTCCCTTGAATATTTCTCATTCTGACAGATCATCATATTGGTACCCTGGTACTGTGGTCTGCCCCGGGTCAAGAGTACCCAATCTTCTGCAATCTGACTGTAGGAGGACAAAGAGGGCCATAGTTCCTCTAGCTCGAACTTTAGTTGCTGAGTTGGGACCTCAGCAGCAGTTCTCGTCACAAGTTGACACCTCGCACCCCTACACGTCAGTCAGAGATGATGATACATACAACGGTAGGGAATTAGCTTATTTTTTCAGAGCACAAAAGTTCGCTAATTCTGTAAGTATCATATTAAATTCAGTGGGAAAAACTTGCTTTATGTCCTATAGAGACTTGGCAAGGTATGCCTACATCCTTGGACTACCAATTTTACTTTTGAAGCATTTAACTGTTTCATTTGTTTTCGAAACTTTGTTTCATTTGTTAGTAGGATTTTCTTGCCCTTATTCTCTTACATGAGTACCGGGTACAAGATTTCCTGCGCCCTTGATTTAATTTAATCATTTAATATCTTTCACTTAACGTTAATTGTTAAAGATCACACAGGATAGGTGCCAGTTGCCACGTTGTCCTGTTTCTGACATTTCATTATTGAACATTCGTGTACCTTTATTTGCTAATTTCACCATGTTTCGTCTCCAAACTTTCCGTGCAAATCCAGCAGGTGAAATAGGGACTTTAAGTCGTGCCAAGAGGACTGAACTACAAACTCTTGCACATGAGTATCAACTAGAAGTTCCCTATCAAGCCAACAAAAATGACCTACACAACCTGTTGCTGGATTACTATTTAGAGCAAGGTAAGATAGACTCTGAAACTCATGAAACTTACTATATTGCAGATAAAACTGACTTGGCAACGATGAAACTTAAACTAGAGCTGGCTAAGATTGAACGTGAGCAGCAAAAGGAAGCCCGCGAACAGCAAAGGGAAGCCCTCGAACAACAAGAACGAGCAGCTGCCATACGGAGGGAAGAACAAGAACGAGGACTCGCCCTCCAAGAACGTGAGGTTGCACTACTCCAGGAGCGGGAACGAGTACAGCTTGAAGCACTCCAGGAGCGGGAACGCGTACAGCTTGAAACCAAACAACGCGAGTTGGAAATGCAACGTGAACATGACAAGCAACAAGCAACTCTGGCTCTAGAGTGTCGTCAACGTGAAATCGCCTTGGAAACTTCCCACTTCACTCAACGCCAACAAGCTACTGCCAATCTTCCCGTCAGTTTTAATATATCACATGCAAGTAAGTTAATGCCATCCTTTGTAGAAGCAGAAGTTGATGTGTTCTTTACCACCTTTGAAACCCTTGCTAATCAACTCAGTTGGCCTGTCGACCAATGGGCAACACTTCTCAGAGTCCATCTTACAGGTAGAGCTGCAGTCACACTCAGTACTTTGGCATCTGAGAATGACTACTACACTCTGAAACAAGCAGTGTTAGACGCCTACCTACTTTCCACCGAAAGTTATAGAAGGAAATTCCGTGACCACCTGAAGGCAAGTACCACTACCTTCCTCGAGTTTGCTAACACGAAACGGAGGTATTTCATGAAATGGCTGGAAGCAGCACATGTCTCTACTTTTACAGAACTCGTGAACCTGATGCTTGTTGAAGAATTCTTGAGACGTGTGCCGCCTCCTGTCCGCCTCTACTTAGCAGATAAAGAAGAAACCGACTACCTGAAGTGTGCTAAGTCGGCTGACACTTACAGCCTCATCCACCGGCTGACACCTGAACCATCCTCCAGTAAGAAGTCGTGGTACAGTTACGAGAAGGTGAGCCCCGATCAAGCTGGTTCACAACTGTACTGCAAATATTGTAGACTCTATGGACATACCATAGACAAGTGTGGTAAGTCTCAATACAAGGGAACCACTGACCAACAACGACCCAAACCAACTCCTCCTAAGTCCGGTAAGCCTGTGATGAATGTTGGTGTTGATGTTAATGATCTTTCTCTTTTCAGTAACCACCTGTATACTGGAACTGTCTCTGCCAACGGTTCAAATCCGGAGGGACGTTTCAAATTGAAGATCTTGAGGGACACAGCGGCTCTACAATCGATCATCTTGAAGTCGGCTGTGCCCAACATAGTCTACACCGGGGAAACAGTCTTCATCACTGACCTCACTGCTACCACTCCATACCCTCTCGCCAGAGTCCACCTGAATTGTCCCTACGTGAACGGGGAAGTCCAAGTCGCCGTCAGGGAAAAGCCTTTTCCCATGCCTGGAGTGCAACTTCTCCTAGGCAACGACTTGGCAGAAGACCTGCAACCGACCAACCTGATCGTCATGGACAAACCCCAGGTGTGTAACTCTGTGCCAAGTAATCCTATTCTCGAGTATGTTCCAGCAGAGGTTCAAGAGAGTGATGAAGTTTCTCCTCCGGTTCTCGTGACCACCCGTGCACAAGCCGCACGTCCACAGCCAGCTGACTCTACTGCTACCGCTGTCCCTCAAGATCCTCAGAAACTACCCCCGCATCTGACCAAGTTGGAGTTCCGTAAGTTGCAGAGGGAAGATCTTACTTTAACACCATTGTTTTTCCAGGCTGAGACTCAACCCGACAGTATTCCTGGGTTCTTCCTAGAGAACGACTTGCTCTACCGCCGATATAGACCCAGTAAACTGAAGGAGGAGGACGATTGGGCCAACATCGAACAACTTGTGATTCCCACCAGCCTGCGGCCCACTATTCTACACCTGGCCCACGGATCATTCTCCCACTACGGCTTCAACAAGACTTACCATGGGATTCGTCAAGACTACTACTGGCCAGGTATGGTAAACAACGTCAAACAGTACGTAAAACAGTGTCATACATGTCAGATGGCAGGCAAACCGAACGTCTCCATTCCCAGAGCACCACTGATTCCCATACAGGTGCCTGCGGAACCTTTCCACAGACTCATAATAGACTGTGTTGGTCCTTTACCTCGGACCAGTTCAGGTAACGCCTACATCCTAACCATCCTGTGTCCTACCACCAGATTTCCCATAGCAGTTCCAGTGAAGAACATCACGGCTGCTACGGTTATCAAACATCTACTGAAGATCTTCACTCAATACGGATTTCCCAGGGAGATTCAAAGTGACTGTGGCACCAACTTCACCAGTGATCTCTTCAAAAGGACACTGGAGGAGTTCAACATCAAACAGGTATTGTCCAGCCCCTATCATCCTGCTTCACAGGGTTCTCTTGAACGTAGTCATCAGACCATCAAAGCACTCTTGAAAAAGTTTTGTAGTGAAACCTCAAAGGATTGGGATAAGCAGATTGACCTAATAATGTGTATTTTCAGAAGTCTCCCCAATGAGTCCCTAGGAGTATCTCCTTATGAGATGCTCTACGGCCGTAAGTGCCGTACTCCCCTTAAGGCTTTCAAAGACTCTCTCAGAGATGCCACCTTCAGTGAGCATCAGAATGTGCCCCAGTTTCTTCAAAACCTTCAACACATTCTAGAGAGAGTCCATCGCTTTGCTCATGATAATATATTGAAAGCCCAGGTGAGAATGAAGACTCATTACGACCAGACCAGCAAAGTAAGAAAATTCAAGCCGGGAGACTTCGTCCTTGCTTATTTCCCTATCCCAGGTTCACCTTTACAAAACAGATTTTCAGGACCCTACTGCGTCAAAGAGTGCAGGAATAATAATAATTATGTGATAGAGACTCCTGATAGGCGGCGGAAGACCCAGCTGTGCCACGTCAACCTCCTGAAGCAATATAATGGTACTCCTCCCACTGTCTTGATTAATTGTTCTACCTTCACAGAACCCTACATCCACAGTGAGACCATCCCGGCTTCTTCTCCCGAAAGCACTGACAAGGAGTCGGCGCTTTCTAATTCCAAAATCCTTAATGATCTTCCCAAATGCTTTCAGGATAATACTCGTGCTCCTATGCCCTCTTCTAATTCCACTCTCACCTCGTCAGATAAGCCCTACATCCTCCATGTCGACGCCAATGGTACCGACGATGGTGGTGTCGTGATGCAGCAACGAGGCGAGAAGAATACACCTGTCAGCGACTACTGCTACAAGGAACGACGGAACAATTGGCAAGGAGCTACTCTTCCTCATCCTGAAGCTTCAGCACTTCACTCCACACCTGAAAAGTGCTCGGTCCACCATCAACACGGACCACACCACCCTACACCTCCTGCAGCACGCCCACTTCTCATCTCAACGTCTTCTACTATGGGCTTGCTACCTGCAGAAATTCAACCTGGAGACACGCTATACCAAGAGTCTGACAACATCTTAGCCCATGATCTCTCCAGAGTTTATGAAGTAGAAGCAACTCCATCCATTACTCCACCACATAACGACGTACTTCTTCCAGAACCGCAGGCTTCGGGGGAGAGTTGTGACGATAATCTCCTTCAAGAGATTGAGCCTGCTCTTCCCTCCAAAATTACGTCTTCACAATTATATAAAAGACTATGGAAGAAATGTCCAACAACGACAACAACACCAGCACCAGCAAGGCTTGCCAGGGTGAGCAGAAACGTATGCATCCAGCCACCTGTTCGAACTCCAACCACCAAACTACCCGTTGATCGCTACGGCTCCGCTGATTGGTCGCCGGTCTGGCTGCACCTGCACTCGCCCCCAATACTACCTGATGTCTGGGGTCACCCCAACATCAGTCTTCAGAATGTTCCGTGCTTTCGTAGCCAGCACTCCTCCCAGCTAGACTCTAGCGTGTACTGAGAGAGGTGGTGGCTTTAAGCCAATATTCCAGCACCTCCCATTTACTGTTGTATTGCACTTCTTGTTATTTTGCCTTAACGTAACTTTTCATTTTGTCATTTAAGTATTCTTATTATTTTGATTCATTGATTTTATTATAAGAATTTGTTTGTGCATTATTTTCATGTTTTGATTTATTTAACGTAATTAAAATTTCATTGTTAAAGTTTACTTGTGTTTTGTGTGTCTTCTCCTTACCTTACCACAGACGAAGTTCCAGTTTTTCTATTTTTTTTTATAACTATGTGACGAGGCCATACCCCTAGCCTTAAACAGCCGAACACCAACGCGTTACCGTCACAATATGTATATGTATATATATATGTATATGTATATATATATGTATATATATATGTATATGTATATATATATGTATATGTATATATATATGTATATGTATATATATATGTATATATATATGTATATGTATATATATATGTATATGTATATATATATGTATATGTATATATATATGTATATGTATATATATATGTATATGTATATATATATGTATATGTATATATATATGTATATGTATATATATATGTGTATATATATATATATATATATATATATATATATATATATATATATATATATATATATATGTATATATATGTATATATATATGTATATGTATATGTATATGTATATATATATGTATATATATATGTATATATATATGTATATATATGTGTATATATATATATATATATATATATATATATATATATATATATATATATATATATATATATTCATGCTTTCTCTTCCTCCACCTGCTTCTGTAGTGATCTTTTAAGTCCAGATAGAATTTAGATTGGGGAAACAAACTCACACCAAGCCTTGGATCCAAGGATCTCTGGATATCTCTCCTGCTTGTGTACATCACCCCTAATACGACCCACACACGAAGGCTATCTCCGTCGCCCTCCCTGTTGGAGGGCGCTGTTTCTGTCTAAAGATGATACAGGTGGCCCCAATATTAGAGACGCGGCCTTCATACACACACACCACCGCTGACAATGGCCTGGATGACAAGATGTATGAATCACCCATTGCTCGCGCTTTTGTGTATGAGGCCAGATATATTGCTCTCTGTGACAGTCTTGGGGCAAGCAGGAGAGTGGGGTAAAGTATTTGTATTTACAGGATACGGAAAATCTAATCTCTAAAAGGGTCCAAACTTTTTTAACATATAAATTGCGTGAAGTAGTTCTCATAAAAGGTACCCAACCAAAATATTATGACAATCCAAGGAACCCAGCCTCCATAGGATCTTTCAGTCCGTCCTCATAAATAGTGGCCAAATGTTCCTGTTTATGTAGGAAAACTGTCTTACATTCGACACAATACTTCCAGACATTCGTACCAGTCTCGAACAGTGCTTCGCTACCATCCTCTGTTTGAATTATACCTCTGTAAATGATTCACGCATGTATTACAAACACAAAAAACTGCCTACAGAACCTAAAACACCATACCTAACCTATGTCTAACAATACACCAAATAATACAAATTGATAAATTATATATAACACAATACCCATATTGAATCCACTATTAAAAGGATTAATTTCAACCCATTAATAAAAAGCTGTGGGGGTTTCACGACGTCAAGGCATGAATATAGATCATTCTAGATAGAGTTTGCTGCTAACTTTATGGATTTTTGCTGCTAAATTTGTGAATTTGCTACTAAATTTATGGATTCAGTCATTTCCAGCCTGACCTACAAGCACTCCATAAATTTGTTACCAAAATACCTAATTTCATCTCAGCTAAGCTTAACTATGCAGGCTCGCAACATGTAATCATAGTTATTTGAATTTGAGAATACAGCGTTAGTACACCGAGCGAAACACTGTCTGTCTGTTGATTGATATTCTCGGCCATCGTTATGTGTTTGAAAACACGGGTTTGTTTGGTTATGTGGGTGTTTGGCCACAGGGATGTGGTTCGTCTTGCGGGTGTTTAAACAGCAACCACACCCCGCTACGAGGTGTGGTTGCTGTTTTTGTTGTTTTAGATTTAGCTACTGAGAACGAAGTGTCCATGTCGCACGGGCTATAGTGAGCCTGTAATTGAGTTCGGTTATTCGCGATAACCTTGTTACTGTGATATGTGGGTCAGAGTTTTTAAATGGAGGTGGGGTTTCCGCCTTTTCCCCTGTCTCTTTTTCGCTTCTGTTTTAGCGCACTAGTTGTAGTCTTGTTTTAATATTATTATCTTGGTAGTATGTAGGTGCAGAATGTACACTAGTGTGTCCCATTCTTCAACTTATTTTCTAATCAATGAACTCGTTGTGGAATTTGCATCTAATGCAGCTGCTCTCGTTGGATTAATGTTGAGTTTGATGCACAGGGCTTCAGTTGTTTCACATTCCTGTAAGTAATACAATAGTGGCGCCTCTGCTTCTGTTAAACAGATATGACACTCTTTAACTATTACGTTTATTACCTCCCAGCAGCACTTTGTAACCAAGTCTGAGTCTGTGTATGGCTACTGCAATGTCTTTGGATATCTTTTGGCCCAGCTTGAATGAGTAATACCCAGTGGCTTGTTCGTACCACATCACAGTGGATCTTCGCTACTTTGGCTCTGGGATGACTTTTGATAGTTGGGAGTATTTTCTTCTTGAATTGCTCCTTAATCTGTAAAAAGCTTGGAGGTATTTGAACCTGTATAACAGGTAGAGTAGTGGCAGTTTTTGCTAGTGAGCTGCCTTTTCATTACCATCTATGCCAATGTGACTTGGTATCCAGTTTAGGGTGATTGACAGCCCAAGATTGTGGGCCTCTTTCCCTATATGCAGAATTTCTGTGAGGAGTTGTATATTATCTCTGTGCTGACTGGATAACAATGCCTGGAGCGAAGATTTAGAGCCGGTATGAATGATGACATCATGTAAATTATTGTCAGTTGTATAGTTTATGGCCTCCTTCATGGCATTTAATTCTGTTTACAATGTTGAGCACCCACTATTCATGCTCCAGTAAGCTTCATGGTTGTTAGTGTAAACTGCTGCCCCACCAGAACCTCCTTCTTGATCAACTGATCCATCTGTGAAGACGTGAGTGGTTGTCGGTCTTGAGATGGTCTCCATTTGTCGTTCTATGACTGCTTTGAGCCTCTGCGAGTCACATGCTGATTTTTTAACTGGTAATCCTTCAATGATTATCTTTAGACTCGATTCTTTCAATGGAGGAGGCTGTTGAAAGTGTTGATATATGGTCTCTCTTCCCATTTGTCTTTAATGGAGCGGAGTTTCTGGCTTTACAACGTTGCCGAAGATATTCAATTTCTTTAGAGAATTTCAACTGGCTGTCTATTTTGACTCCCAGGTATTGAAAAGAGGTAACCCAGTCAATTTTGTGTCCTTGTATTGCGAGTCTGATATCTTGAGTTCTCACTTTAACGGCCATTTCTTTGGTTTTATTGCTGTTTATTTTCCGTGCTATACGTTCCGCTTCCCTGCTGATAATATCTAGGCAATTTTTAACATGGTTCCTGGCGCCTTTGTTACTGATGATGAACACAAAGTCGTCTGCATAGTTAAGTAGTTTGGCTTTTGGTAATTTGAGTTTCATAAATTGTTCCATGAGACAGTTGAAGAGGAAGCGGCTTAGTATTCCTCCTTGCGGAGTCCCATTTTCTAGCGTCTTTAAGGAGGATGTTTTTCCTTGGAATTTCACTTTAGCTTCTCGGTTAAGCAGGCTTCCTTTGGCAAAGGCAGGAGCGTGTCATTTGATTTCCTTATCCACAAGGCAGCACAGTGTAGCTGGAGCATTGGCTAACTCAAGTTCTTTTTCTAGATTCAGAAAAATAATGATTCCTGGTTTGTTATAGATTTGATCCAGCAGGGAGGTAAGACATTCTGTGGCTCCAACACCTGTTCTGTAAGCAAACATATTTCGGTGCAGTGGATTGACTTTCCAATCAATTCGATTAAGAGCCATTCTTTCCGCAGTTTTGGCCAGACAGCTTGTTAATGAGATGGGTCTTGGATTTCCTGGGTCTTTGGATTTTGGAATGGGAACGATAATTGCACTATTCCAAGAAGGTGTGTCGCGTTTAACCATGGTTATGTACATACCTATCAGTATCTACCTATTAGTGACTAAGAGGAGAGTGAGGTCCAGCGCTTGATGTCCCACCTAATGGACTTACTAATGTAACTATACCAATTCGCATTCCTTACAAAATCTTGCATTATAATTGTGGAAGGAAGTAGCTTTTTTAATTTATTCTTTCATTGTATTCCATTTGTTGACAAGCCGATCTTTTTACGAGTATTTCCATTCGCTCATTCGACTCATTTGCGTTTCCAGCTTCCATTTATGTTCTCTTGTATTACATTATTTCTATTTAAAGACTGTGCTTATCCACCTTTCTGTGACACTCAGTATCTTATATGTTGTGATTATATCACCTCTGTTTCTTTAATCCTCAAGGGGGTTATGAGATTTAGTTTTATTAGTCAAATTTCATAGCTTAACCCTTCTTTTTCTGGCACCAGTCTTGTTGCTGATCTCTGAACTTTTCAAGTTTGGTTTTATCCTTCAAGAGGTGCGGATTCCATGCCAGCGCTACATAGTTCAGTATGGTTTAACAACTGCTGTGTAGATTGCCTTTAAAGATCCTGATTTAAGTTAGAATGATGTTCTAATGTTTGCCAGCATGATGTTGCACAGTTTATGAGTGCCTCTATTGTTTGTTTTTGAATTATATATATCCACTCGCAAGTCTTTCTTTCTTTCTTTCCGATTCCTGTAGTTGCTTTTCCCTTAGAGTGTAGATGCGTTATGGTATTCTTTTTTCCTTCGGGAACTTCATAACCTTACACTTGGGGTTGAGTTCCAGCAACCACTTATTTGCTCATTCGTGGAGTTTAAGGTCCTACTTGACTACTAGTTGTTGGTTCCGGGGATCATCGTACATGCGGCTCGGTCTCTGACCAGGCTTCCTGGTTGAAGGTCTCGTCAACCAGGCTATTGGACACAGCTTCTCGCAGCCTGATGTGCGAATCTCGGCTTGTTAATCAGCTATGTTTTGGAGATGCTTATTAAGCTCTCACTTGAAAACTTTAAGCGAGAACAGGAAACTCTTCGAACTCTTGGAATTCTTTGCTGCTTCTATATCCTACTTGGTTATATCTTGCCTAATAAATAGTGCATGGCATTTACTTACTTTCACCCCTCAACTTTAACTTAACTTCGTAACTTTAACTTCCTGTAATACTTCTCTTCTGATGTTACAATCGTCAACAGCTTTTGGTCGTCTGTAAACATTAACATGTACGAGATCACTCCCTCTGTAGGTCGTTAACTTAAATTAGGAATAAAAGAACCAGGATCAAACCTTGTGGAACAGCACTTGTTACATTTCTCCTGCTCAAAACCTCTTTTTCTGACAATGACTATTTGCTCTATGTACTTCAAGTACTCCCTTTACCCAGTTCAGCATTTCCTTGTTATCCGAGCTTGCTTCTCCATTTCATATATATCAAGCTTTCAGGGTGAACAGTCTAAAAGGCTTTTTTCATTATCTATGAAAATACAGTTTTTCCAGCCATATTTTTTCAGTTTTTATGGACGTAAAAGGGACTTGAAAATAAATTTAATTTGTCAAGCATGATTTTCCCATTTTAATCCCAAGCTGGCCTTTCGTTCCCAAGTTGGTCCTGTCTAAGTACTCAACCATTCTCAGCCTGTTAAGACTGCTCATAGCTGAGTTGATAGAGCTTCGGCCTTACACGCGTGGGGCCCACGGTTCGAGACCCATACAGTCCAGGTGAATGGAATTCTCAGCCTGATTACTTTCTCATATGCATTTTCCAGCGTTCTGGATGATATCCTGTCTTGGGTGTTTTATTGGACGTTTTTGAGTAGGTGGGGTACCTGGAGGGGCCCGTGTCTGTCTGTCTGTCACGCCTCCTCTCTCTCTGTCCCTATCTCTCTCTCTCTCTCTATCTCTCTCTCTTTTCTCTCTCTCTCTCTCTCTGTCTCTGTCTCTGTCTCTGTCTCTCTCTGTCTCTCTCTCTCTCTCTCTCTCTCTCTCTCTCTCTCTCTCTCTCTCTCTCTCTCTCTCTCTCTCTCTCTCTCTCTCTCTCACTCTCTCCCTCCCTCCCTCTCTCTCCGTCCCTTCCGTCTCCTCACTCACTTCCCCTTCTCCTCTCCCCTCTTCCACACTACGTGCCTCCCCCATATCCCCTCTTGATTTTACTCCCTTTTTCGTACCTGAGACCCTTTCTGCTCTCCCCTTCCATCTACTCTTCTCTCGCCACCTTCCCCCCCCCTCTTCACATTCTCTCTCTCTCTCTCTCTCTCTCTCTCTCTCTCTCTCTCTCTCTCTCTCTCTCTCTCTCTCTCTCTCTCTCTCTCTCTCTCTCTCTCTCTCTCTCTCCCCCCCTTTCTCCCTCTTTCTCCCTAATTCACCCTCTCTCCCCTTTTCTCTCTCTCCCCCATTCTCCCTCTCTCCCCCATTCTCCCTCTCTCCCCCATTCTCCCTCTCTCCCCCATTCTCCCTCTCTCCCCCATTCACCTTCTCCCGCCTTTTCCCCAAGTGCCTTTCCTCTATTTCTCAAAGCATGTAATCCTATCATACTGCAGGTAACACGTTTTATCCTCTTTCGCTTTGCTGCTTCTATATCCTCCTCGGATATCCTGCCTAATAAATATTCATGGTACTTCACCCCTCAACTGACTCTTTTTCTACCAGCATCTATTTATTTAGATTGCTCTTTATCAAAAATAGCTTTCACTGGTCGAGTTGTTCCAGTCCAAGACCAACCTAGCCAATAGTAATGTTCCATTTCCATTATTTTGTGTACAATATCTGTTATTTCAATTTGGTTTTCCTCCCTCCTTATTTGCCTTGAATATGTATCTGGCTCTTGTAGATTATATATTATCACATATACTATCGGAGAGGGTATATCAGATATACCCTCTCCAACTCCTGCGGTATATTTCACAACAGAAGAAATGTTTACAGACCTTAGCACTGTTGACTTAATTATCTCTCCACTCTGACCCTTATGTTATATTAACCAAGGTTTTATCTGGTCTTGTTCCCTATGACTCAGCTATATTCTGTACATGTTTGATTCTCTCCTCTGTTATGCTACTCATGTGTTCCTTTCCATTCCACCACTTGTTCATTATTCTGACTGGCCAGATGGGTATGTTTGGCCACAGAGTTCTGCTTTGTACACTGGGGTATGTTTCTACCATGGGGTAGTGATTCACCATGGGGAATGTTTTACATTAGGGGAATGTGTGTGACCTTGGGGGATGGGGGAATGTGTGTGACCTTCCCTTCTGCTTCCTAAATTATATATATATATATATATATATATATATATATATATATATATATATATATATATATATATATATATATATATATATATATATATATATCCTCACTGTTCGCCCCACTATCACCAACGCTTCGTTTTGCTTCTCTCCTCCATCTCCTCTTTTGTCTTCCGTTCCTGTATCATCCCTCTTTCTCCCTCTACAAGGCACTCTAGTATGAGATAAAGGTGATGTCATTACTAGGTAATATATTGCTTGTATTTGTTTGACAAAACTTTTTTTGACATGGACAAAAATGGTAAATTGGAGAAAATGGGAAAAAATTATTTTTGACATGGACAAAATTGGTAAATTGGAGAAAATGGAACACATTTATTTTACTGCAACCCCCCCCCCCCCCACCCCCCCCCCCCCCTCCAAAAAAAATGTAAGAATGTAAGGAGTGGCTGTCTTACCTTATTCACGCATTCTTCTCAGTCCATACTCAGTTCATTCTGTTTATACATTCATGATACTCATGAGTGTCTCTCATGAAAAACTCTTGTTCTCTTATTACATTGGCGTCATATACTCATTCTGTTTCATGAACTCATTCTTCTGTATGTACTCATTATACTCATCATTTGCACTTTCCATTCCTTGTACTCACTACATCCACTCCATACACGTATTCTAATTCATGCAATAATTTTTTTTAAGAATTAGATGTACTTATTCTACTCACTGCATGCACTCTTGTCACTCCATACACTTGCTCGATTACATGCCCTAACTCTGCTTTATATATGGGCTAATTCCTCAAACTCATTGCACTCACTGAGTTCCCCCCCCCCCCCCCCCCCTCTTTCACGTTTGTAGCTAAAGCAATTATTAAGATAAACTACAACAATTAAACACGTAGAAAGCACTCAAACCAAACGTAATAGCAAGTAATTATCTGGTCTATTACCAGGTAATCTGGTCCATAACAAGGTAATCTGGTCCATAAGAATATAATCTTTTCCATAAATCAACAAAACTAATTCTAAACTCGTATTTTCGTAATTGTTTTCGGAATGTAAATCCATCCAGTTTGTATCCATTGTTTGGTCCTCAAATTGCTGTTGAAATATTTGTTGCCAAATTTTATTCACTTTGTTATATCCTTCATTCATTTATATTCATAAAATATTTCGTCCACCTTTGCTCTTCGTCCTTATCTTCTTTTTTTCTTATCTTCTTCGTCCTTATCTTGTTCTTTGCCCTTATCGTCGTTAAAGAATATAAATATTGCTATCTTAATCTTTAGCCAATAGGTGTTTTCCTCCTCCCGGATTAATTATGTCATCGTCCTAAAGCAGTAAATATTTTATTAGCAGTAAATAGGTACCTGGGAGTTAGTCAGCTGTCACGGGCAGCTTCCTGGGGGTGGAGGCCTGGTCGAGGACCGGGCCGTGGGGACACTAAAGCCCCGAAATCATCTCAAGATAACCTAACCTAACCTCCTCTGTACACACTCTGGTATATGTATCACTATTCTATAATACACTGCCTAAAACTGAGCTTTAGAATCTAACTGATGCATTGAAGAGTAAAATTAAGTTGAATAATTATGTTTTATTTCTTATTACTAAAAGTTTTAGATATGAACCCCTGAATATTTTTTGTCTTATTTCTAATACTAATACATTGAATTTCGGGTTTCACGTCGGTATTAAATATAATTATCCGATCTTTCACGCAATCAGATTTTGTAGCTTCAACATTAAGCTGATGTTTGGTTATTCTATTGGCATTAACTAGGCTAAGAATCCGTAATTTTTGGGGATTACGCTGCATCTGCAAAATGTTTCACTTTTTGCCTATATTTGTATTATTCGCAAATATGTAATTGTTACTGGTGTCTAAATCATTCATGTATGTGAAAAATAACAGAGGCTCCGAGACTCTCGCCTTACAACGGTTTAACACATGAGCTAACCATGTTTTTTTCGCGAATAAACCTTTCCTTAAATACAAACCATTATTCATACCCCACTGTCCTCAACCCCCTCCCCCCCCCCTTCACCCACCAGTACCATGAAAATCTTCCATCTTCCATTTGAATTATTCCTCAGTGAGGCACTTTATCAAGGGCCTTGATAAAGTCAATGTAAACAACATTGCAATCCCTTCTACTGCCAACGTTTCAGGTAATTGAATATCAACAAATTTGTCAAACATGAGAGGCACTTATAAAATCCTTCTTGTGAATACTTTACTGATCTATGTTTTCAGGGTATATACAGAACGGCTTTTGTGGTTAGTAATGAGAAAAATTTTCCAAGAAAATTTAAGCAATTTTCCTTCAAAAGGTTATTAATTTTTTACATTTTACCTAAGCCTCTCGCACAATGTCAAGTCCGTGTAACTAACCTGATATTCCACAACTTATTAAAATGTTCTCATCATCACTGTCAGCGTTTCTTGTATTAACCTGAAACTTATTCTTAACATGTTTCCTCCCTGTAGCTTTCTTCTGGAAAGACTGTGAAGTTATTTCTTTTCTACTGCTCCCTGCCTTGAATCCGAGGTTTTGTCTTCGAGATTGGTGTCCTCGGAAGAGATTCGTGAGGATTCACTCCATTTACCACCGCTACCACCCCATCTACTACCACTGCCATCCCCTCTACCACCACTACCACCCCCTCTACCACCACTACCACCTCCTCTATTATTCTTCACCATATTTACCTCTCCCTTTTAATGAACAGTTTTTTGTCTGTGCGAGATATAAGTATACACCCCAACACAGGGAGGACCAGGCAGGTCTGGCAGATATTGGTCAGCCCCTTGTGGCGGCTGGCCTGTCTGAACTGGTGAATTCCTCCCCCTTCCCGCTCCCTATTGACGACTCTCCTTACCTCCCATTGATGACTCTCCTCATCCCCCTCTGAGGACTCTCCTCATCCCCCTCTGATGACTCTCCTCATCCCCACTGGTGACTCTCCTCATCCCCCACTAATGACTCTCCCCATCCTCACTGACGACTCTCCTCACCCCCCACTGATGACTTTCCTCACCTCCCACTAAGGACTTTCCTCACCCCCCCCCCCCCCCACTGTCGACTCTCCTCACGCCCCAATGACGACTCTCCTCATCCCTATCTAGAACTCTCCTCACCTATAATACTGGTATGAATTATTCCAGAGGGCAGAAAGAGTTTAAAATTATAGAAGTTAAACTCGTCTCAAATTCATGGTTACAAATTTTCATAACTCGATATGTTTGTTTTTCCGTAACAGATTCAATCTAATTATGTCTTTGGAACCCTTCGTAAACTTTTGTAAATCCAATTATAAACTAATGATGCTCATCTCAGCGAGGCTGAAAGTCGAGCTCAGTTGGTTACCCAGAGAGGTAACCACTCCGCCACGAGCACCCAGCGATATGTAAATCAAAATGAGATATTAAATAAAATACTTGTATATGGGGCATACAATACTTGTAAATACTTGTATATGGGGCATACAATACTTGTAAATACTTGTATATGGGGCATACAATACTTGTAAATACTTGTATATGGGACATACAATACTTGTAAATACTTGTATATGGGGCATACAATACTTGTAAATACTTGTATATGGGGCATACAATACTTGTAAATACTTGTATATGGGGCATACAATACTTTTAAATACTTGTATATGGGGCATTCAATACTTGTAAATACTTGTATATGGGGCATACAATATTTGTAAATACTTGTATATGAGGGCATGCAATAGATACTATTGAACCATCAGCAGTGTGCAAAACAAAACAAACAAGAATTAACTATAAATAAGTGATTTTTTTCCTCTTCCTGCAAATGTTGCATTACCATGGAGACTGGAAGTGAAGATGATATCTTCATGTAAATTCCAAGATAATTTCTGTGTTTCAAGCAATGGAAACTGGGCGTTAGACTCACCTCATTTGCATATCATCATCTGAATGTTTTGGTTTGTTTTTTTCCCTACAAAAGAATATTTTTGTGGTCACAAATGTTTGTGAGAGAGTTCAGGGGGTTAATTTTTTTTTTCATATTTTGTGTTAGTGTGATGTTAAGTATGGTTAAGTAAGTCAGTGACTGGTGGCAGGGTGACAGTATGTACTGGTGGCAGATCCATTTACGCTTCCTGTGTTACAGCGACTACTGCTGTCGCTACCACCCCCTCTACTACCACTGCCACCCCCTCTACCACCACTGCCACCCCCTCTACCACCACTGCCACCCCCTCTACCATCGCTACCACCTCCTCTACCACCACTACCACCCCATCTACCACCACTGCCACGAAGCCGTTAGAGCCACCACCATCACTACCACCACACCACTTACCACCACACACCGTGACCAATTAAAAACTACCCACATCATCAGCACTAACAGCAGCCATAGAGGCGTCAGAGATAATTAAGTCAAGATGAACCCCCTTGGCTGTGGACATCGTAAGACGCAGTGCGGCATCTTCACCAGGTGCGGGAAGACTGTACAAACCACTTGCAGCTCTAAAAAGTATAATTGCTAATGAATCTTGCCTGGAGTTGTAATTGAGAAAACTACCAGAAGTCCACCAACATAACGCGAAGTGAACTTTCTCCACAGCGAGAGGATGATTGTGCGCCGCGATTAACCACAGCTAAACAGACTTCTACTACAATCACAGCTAGACTCACTACAGTTAGAACCACGGCTATGTAAGCTCCCACCATAAGCAAAGCTAAACAAGCCCCACTACAACTACGACTAGACTAGCTCACATAACAACAAACTACCACCACATCAACAGCTAAACAAATTCTCAAAATAACCACAGTAAAATTTCCTGTCACCATAACCACAGGTAAACTTTCTGTGTCTATAACCACAGTTAAATATCCTGTCACTACAACCACAAGTAAACTAAGTGACAATCCACTCTTTGAAATTAACAAGAGACAAATGTATCAAGGATGTGAGATTAAGTATGTAAATATTTCAGTTCAGTTTTGCATACAAAAAACTTCAGGATGATACTGTTTATCATCTTCTGTAATTGTTCATTGAAAGGAAGGGAATTATCTGAGGAAAACGCCAAGCGATTACGACTATATGGCACTGGGAAGGGATCAGGATAAGGATTTGGGATGGGACGGAGGTGAGGGTTGTAAGGAATGGTGCCTAATCACTTGTAAACGGTCGGGGATTGAACACCGACTTGCATGAAGCGAGACCATCGTTCTACCGTCCAGCCCAAGACGGTACCGTATGTAAATATGTATATACGGTAGATATAAATGTTACCGAATCGATTCGATAACCTGCCAAGTAGGGAAACGAAGAGAATGGAATGGAAGGAAGGAAGGAGAAAGACAGAAGGAACGGGAGGAAAGGAGAGACGAAGTGGAAACGGGAAGGAGAGAAATAGAGACAGAGAAAGAGAGAGAGAGAGAGAGAGAGAGAGAGAGAGAGAGAGAGAGAGAGAGAGAGAGAGAGAGAGAGAGAGAGAGAGACCCGCACCCCGCCTGGTATCCAGCCCAACTCGTTCTATTTATGTTAAGAGTTTGAAGAACATTGTGAGGATCTTGCAGAGAAAAGAGGGCGAGAGGTTTCTGGCTAAGAGAGAAATAGTAGAAAATCGCCGTACATATAGCAAGAAATAATAGATAATCGATGTAATTATAGCTAGAAATAATAGATAATAGACGAACATTTAGCAAAAAATAATAGATAATCGATGTAATTAGAGCAAAAAATAACAGATAATCGACGTACATTTAGCAAGAAATAATAGATAATCGATATAATTATATCTAGAAATAATAGATAATCAATGTAATTACAACAAGAAATAACAATTTACATAAGACGGAGGAAATGTTGCGGTAGGCAGCCGAGGATCTTTGAGGAGGCTGGACGCCTCACCGAACACGTGGGAACAATTGGTAATGTTCCCAGATGAAATATTTCTTGACATTGCCAAGGAAGAAGAAAATCTACAAAGCTTAATGTTTCAACATTCACAGTCTGCAAGATCATTTTTGGAGAGCCAGGGTTGTCAGAAGAGACGGAAATGGTTAGACCCGAAAGTATCTAGGGGCCCCGGAAGTGTTTAGGCACCGGAAGTGACAGAGGGCAAGACACATCACTACACATAAGAAGGGAAAAAACGCCATTTTAAAGAATTTGATAACAAAATCTATTTTACGAGAACACCCAACCACACACCTGATGCCAAACATGTTAACAGCCACTCGAGAGGCCAATATAGAAGCTATGATAGTTATATGAACTCTTGGACAGTTGTAAATGAACTCTTAGAATGTTGCAAATGAACTCTTGGCATGTTGTAAATGAACTCTTGGCATGTTGTAAATGAATTCTTAGCATATTGTAAATGAACTCTTGGCCTGTTGTAAATGAACTCTTGGCTTCTTGTAAATGAACTCTTGGCTTCTTGTAAATGAACTCTTGGCCAGTTCTTCATGAAGCAAATATAGGCTAGATGAAAATATGACCTTGGCATGACATTGCTGTGAGCTTTACACGACGGTGAACATCAAAAACCAGTCACTATGACAGAGAATATGACAATCCAGTCACTATGACAGTGAACATGACAAGCAAGTCACTACACAGTGAACATGACAAGCAAGTCACTACACAGTGAACATGACAAGCAAGTCACTACACAGTGAACATGACAAGCAAGTCACTACACAGTGAACATGACAAGCAAGTCACTACACAGTGAACATGACAAGCAAGTCACTACACAGTGAACATGACAAGCAAGTCACTACACAGTGAACATGACAAGCAAGTCACTACACAGTGAACATGACAAGCAAGTCACTACACAGTGAACATGATTAGCCAGTCACTATGACAGTGAACATGAAAAGTGTGTATTTTACTGAGATATCAGAGATATGATTTCCAATTTTTTATAACATTAATCCTGTTAGCCATATAGAGGTTCCGCTAGCAAATGATATGACACTGGATGAGTCCCAAAACAGTCGTCTACCTCCGGAGTACCTATTGCCTGCTAGGTGAACAGAAAAATCAGGTTAAAGTACACCTGCTCAAATGCTTCCGTTTAGTATAAAAATTGAACCTGGGACCTTTCGCTTGTGGACCGAAAAACTCCTGCTAACAAAAAGAAACATATCAAAATTGTTGCAGTTGGGAATATAATTTTTCTTATTGTAACGTCTTGTGTGTTTGGACTCTCACTTTACTTAGCACGTAATAAAATATGATTAGTGAGGAACAATAAACACTTCAGGTGCAATTAGTGTAAGCTGAAACGGTCCCTCAAATGTATTTTCTTTCCTCTGATGATATGGATTTGTGGTTAATTGTTTAAATTCTTCTTATAAAAATAAAACCACTTAAATAGTGGTTTAATAGTTGTCCTCTGACCTCTTTCATTATCAGAGGTCACTATAATACACAATTGAAACAATGCCATTCATGTGATAAATTTTAAACGTGAAATAACGCTAGAAATAAATACTTAGGTACATTTCTCTCCTTTGCAGGTAAGGCGTCGCTTCCAGGGCCTCGGAAGATTAGGAAAACGCTGGATCAGGTTGGTTTAGAAGCATTAGATCCTGCCAGGGAGGGCTCCCATATACACGCTCTCTTCAACTGCATTGTATTCTTGAAAGCAGGCGTTCAATCCCCGAGAGTCCAGTGATTGTGTATCATTCCGTCCCTCCGACCTATCTTGACGTTATCTTGGTGTTATCTTGCGATGATTTCGGAGCCTTAGCGTCCCCGCGGCCCGGTCCTCGACCAGGCCTCCTTTTTGTTACACACCCCCAGGGAAGCAGCCCGTAGCCGCTGTCTTAACTCCCAGGTACCTATTTACTGCTAGGTAACAGGGGCATCAGGGTGAAAGACACATTTTGCCCATTTGTCTCCGTTTCCACCGGGGATTGAACCCGGAACATCAGGACTACGAATCCGAAGTGCTGTCCACCCAGCTGTCAGGCGCCCTGACACCTATCCCAGATCTTCATCTCCATGTTCCCTTCCAAGCGCCTGTTACGGCCTCAATGACACTAGTTTCTTTATCAGCTACCTCACCCTGTCAGGGTAAATGAGACAAATGTATGTGAATGCATGTGTGTGTGTATATATGTATGTGTATATGTGTGTGTGTATGTATATGTATGGGTATAAAGTATATATGGAAGCTGATCAGAATTACATTTCACCTTTGTGAATGTACATTAATGACATTATGTAAAAGACACATCTAACACTTTATGTAGGACATACGTAAGTCTGTGTATCTATGTATTTACGTATGTAGGTTAGCTTAGCATTTTAAAAGCATCGAATCACCTTCTGTGGTCGAGTGTTCAATAAACCCTTGAACTGTATGTTTAACACTTCTCTAACCCTGTCCATGGAGAACAGAAGAAAATGTATATATGCTGGTTAGCATTGTAAATGTGTGGCTACGTCTGTGGTAGAAAATAATAATAATAAAAAAAAAAGGCCTCAATGGGACGCAACCAGGTTCTTTTTTGGTGGTACTAAAGTTCTGGTATCCGGCCCCAAGTTAGTAGAGGCTTTCAAGGGGTGACCTCAGTAATGCAAGTAAAACAAAAGGGGGAGGTACATTAAATACAGCAATTCATTACTTTATCCATATATAATTATTTTCCCATCACCATATATATATATAACTCTTAAAAGGAAGTATTACTACACTATATGTACACCAACGTCTCTCTCAGAAGACACTAAACACTTGGCGAAGCTCAATCGATGCAGTCTTGTACCGGGTTTCCTTATCCGTGGTACTACCCTCAGTAGGTACCCGGAAACAACAATGAGTCTACCCTGGCCACGGGCCAGCCAAACTACCGTCTCTCTAAGTGCTTCCATGTGAAGGCCAACAACCACAGTACAGCCTGGTGCTGGCAGGTACCAATCAGCCTCGCGCTGCTGGGCCACTTCACTTGCAGCTACTAGGGTAGCGAGCCCTAGGCAGGAGCTTCGTGCAACTCGCTGGTTACTCTCCTCTTCAGCACCTTAGTCAGTTGTCTCTTCTACTAGCCAGCCCCGGGTACGAAGAATCCCGTCACTGCCACTCCACAGACAAACAGTAGAACACTTTACAGTTCTTTTCCGGCGGCGGCTCACTGCTTCCTTAAAGCGGACTGGTGTAGAGACCTTTGTTGCCCTGGGTAGACTGCCTGTCCTTGTATCACAGCAGCCCTACGTTGACTCTGTGAATACAGACACGTCATCAGTACACTGGGACACTACATGGGACCACTAGGAAACATCACTTACTGGCTTAGACACATACATCCAACTCTGCTTATGACCGATGGCGCTACTTTTCTGAACACCACCTCACTAGAGGTCAGCATCAGCTACCTCACGAGCCGACTAGGACAGGAATCTAGCGCCTCTTGCCAGTATATTCCCGTCATCACTAGATGGGGTTGTTTATGTTGTAAGGGTTTTCGGGAGCGGACTCACAGATGGCGTTGACGTCACTGCTCCGTGCTCTGACGATGGACTTGGGTTCGTAACATCTCTATGTTCCCTTCCAAGTGCCCAGCCACTTGGGCTGGACGGTAGAGCGACGGTCTCGCTTCATGCAGGTCGGCGTTCAATCCCCAACCGTCCAAGTAGTTGGGCACTCCTGATAGTTTCCTTCCTTCCCTTCCAAGTGCTACATAGTCACACTGCCTAAGCTGTAGGATAGGGGTCACGTCTGTGACTTTTCCTACAAACTCATAAGGAAAGAGGACATGTCTTTGACCGCTCCTACCAACCCATACAGTAGAGATTACATTTAAAATCACCAACATTGATATCCAGCCACTTGGACCATCGGGGATTGATCGCCGACCTACAAGAAGCTAGTCCGTCGTAGTACCGACCACCTCCACTGGCTGGTGTTTACGAGAACAGTTAAGCAGAGTAACTCTGCCAAAGCTTTCCGGTTACACCCTCCGTCACCCGTGACCTAGGCCGGTCTCCCTCTGTGACGGACCAGAGGCCCGATGACGCAAGCAGTTATAAAACTTCTTAGGAAACTTCAAGTTCAAGTATGTTTAAGTTTAATGAGACCAAAAAATACATATCAAAGGGATAGAGTAACTTAGGATATTTCTACCCCCCCCCCCCCCTTGGCTTAGGAAACTTTAAATTTTTCTCGTTCTTGGTGGTTATGGCGCGATTCGACAAGTTGTTTATGAAAAACGATGGTTCTAAGGACACTCCTCCCGGCCAAGTGACCTCTGGAGCACCTCATAGCCTGACCTAAATAGTACACAACTCAAGTTTCCTCGAATATAAAACAGAATGATTGTCAGGGCCAGACACTTCGGGCTAGCCTCGTCAGACTTTGCGGAGTGACGGGTCTTTGTCCGGGGATGGTCATAGGAACGTCTGGGTCGACCTCTTACCCCCTCCTCCACGACACTTTGTATGAAAAGGGAAATCATTGAAATTTCCAATTTCGCTAAATACAGGATACCGTCTTCAGTAAGCTTACATAGAGGATGAGAAAGTAGTGAAGGGTAGAGATGGCGGTGATGGGAAGGGAAGTTGGTGTATGATCAGGAAGATGAATGGTAGAGAAGGTGGTTAAGGATTGAGAAGATGGTGAACGGTATGGAAAAATAAAATGATAGAGGTGTTGAAGGGTTGAAAAGGTGGGGTAGGGAAGGTGGTGAAGGGTAGGGCGTGTGTGGTATGGAAGGTGGTGAAGGATTGGATGGGGTAGGGAAGGTGGTGAAGGGTAGGGAGAAGGTGAGGTAGAGAAGGTGGTGAACGATTGGAAGGGTGGGGTTGGGAGGGTAGTGAAGGTTAGGGAGGGTGGTGAAGGTTAGGGAGGGTGGTGAAGGTTAGGGAGGGTGGTGAAGGTTAGGGAGGGTGGTGAAGGTTAGGGAGGGTGGTGAAGGTTAGGGAGGGTGGTGAAGGTTAGGGAGGGTGGTGAAGGTTAGGGAGGGTGGTGAAGGTTAGGGAGGGTGGTGAAGGTTAGGGAGGGTGGTGAAGGTTAGGAAGGGTGGTGAAGGTTAGGGAGGGTGGTGAAGGTTAGGGAGGGTGGTGAAGGTTAGGGAGGGTGGTGAAGGTTAGGGAGGGTGGTGAAGGTTAGGGAGGGTGGTGAAGGTTAGGGAGGGTGGTGAAGGTTAGGGAGGGTGGTGAAGGTTAGGGAGGGTGGTGAAGGTTAGGGAGGGTGGTGAAGGTTAGGGAGGGTGGTGAAGGTTAGGGAGGGTGGTGAAGGTTAGGGAGGGTGGTGAAGGTTAGGGAGGGTGGTGAAGGTTAGGGAGGGTGGTGAAGGTTAGGGAGGGTGGTGAAGGTTAGGGAGGGTGGTGAAGGTTAGGGAGGGTGGTGAAGGTTAGGGAGGGTGGTGAAGGTTAGGGAGGGTGGTGAAGGTTAGGGAGGGTGGTGAAGGTTAGGGAGGGTGGTGAAGGTTAGGGAGGGTGGTGAAGGTTAGGGAGGGTGGTGAAGGTTAGGGAGGGTGGTGAAGGTTAGGGAGGGTGGTGAAGGTTAGGGAGGGTGGTGAAGGTTAGGGAGGGTGGTGAAGGTTAGAGAGGGTGGGGTAGAGAAGGTTATTGGCACCCTCATGCATCACAGTATTATTGAAAGTAAATTTACTTTCACCAAGGCAGCAGGCACCCACGAGTGAAGCATCTGCTGAGGGTAGATTCCTGCTGGAGATCAGTATGCTGGTCGTATGGGGCACCTCGCTGAGCCTGTTTCACACAGCGGGAAAACCTTACATGCTAGTGAGTTTGGACGGATCTAATTTATCTACTTTACTGATACTTTACGACTTTATCTAATATTTAGACGGAATCTACAAGTATCAACAGGCTTCCTATACCTACCTTTATGGCCATTTTCTCGTATACTTCACCTGCACAGTCATCAGCTTTCTGAAGCATGATGATTATTCTGCCTCTTTATTTTTTATTAGTGTGTCTTTCCAACAGGGTGCCGCCTTTCCATGTGATCAACTTGCTTATGACACCTCGACTGGCTTAAATATACACCAATCAGAGTGACTGCAGGAGCCCAAGGTCATCCTCCTCGAGGTCATAGAAAAGTTGAGTTACGGGGGAAGCAATACTATATCCAGTCTCGTCTCATCTGGAGAATCCAAATATTTTTTTTTGTCGTGGAACTGCTCGCAGGTTTTATGAGAATTTATTGGTCATGCGTTCCTGGGTCTCCTCAACGCAAGTCATTCCATGAACAGAAAACGGAGGACGTTCTGGTCTCTGTTGAGAGAAGTGGGAGAAGCTCTATCCCAGGGATGGGTGGGGGGTAGGGGTTGGGTCGAGGGAGGGGTGGGGGGTGGGGGTTTGGTCGAAGGGAGGAGTAGTGGGTGGGGGTTTGGTTAGAGGGAGGGGTGGTGGGTGGGGGTTTGGGCGGAGGGAGGGGTGAGGGGTGGGGGTTGGGTCGGAGGGAGGGGTGGGGGTTGGGTCGGAGGGAGGGGTGGGGGGTGGGGGTTGGGTCGAAGGGAGGGGTGGGGGGTGGGGGTTGGTTCGGAGGGAGGGGTGGAGGGTGGGGGCTGGGTCGGAGGGAGGGGTGGTGGGTGGGGGTTTGGTTGGAGAGGGAGGGGTGGGGGTTGGGTCGGAGGGAGGGGTGGGGGTTTGGTTGGAGGGAGGGGTGGGGGGGGGTTTGGTTGGAGGGAGGGGTGGGGGGGGGGGTGGGGGTTTGGTCGGAGGGAGGGGTGGGGGTTTGGTCGGAGGGAGGGGTGGGGGTTTGGTCGGAGGGAGGGGTGGTGGGTGGGGGTTGGGTCGGAGGGAGGGGTGGTGGGTGGGGGTTGGGTCGGAGGGAGGGGTGGTGGGTGGGGGTTGGGTCGGAGGGAGGGGTGGTGGGTGGGGGTTGGGTCGGAGGGAGGGGTGGTGGGTGGGGGGTTGGGTCGGAGGGAGGGGTGGTGGGTGGGGGTTGGGTCGGAGGGAGGGGTGGTTGGTGGGGGTTGGGTCGGAGGGAGGGGTGGGGGGTGGGGGTTGATCGGAGGGAGGGATGGTGTGTGGAGGTTGGTCGATGGTGGGGTGGAGGGTGGTGGCTTGGTCGAGGCAGGGAGGGGGGGAAGTGGGGACTGCATGAATGTCGGAGGGTGCTCCGGGGATGGGTTGAGGGCGGAGGTGTGGTTTGGGTTGAAGGTGGAGGTTGATCACTGGGTGAAGATGATTGGCCGAAAACATGAATTTAGTATCTACCAAGGAGGCCTGGAGAGGGAAAAGAGGACAATAGAATATGAGGAAGAAGAACGGAGGGAAGGAACGGCAGGGTAGTGAAACTGAGGATAGAAGGAGGAAAATTTGAAAATGATGGAGAGAAAAAAGAAAGGCATGCAAGAGGGTAATTGTGGATGAGAAGGATAGTTAAAATACTATCCTTCTCATCCACAATTACCCACAATACTATCCTTCTCATCCACAATTACCCACAATACTATCCTTCTCATCCACAATTACCCACAATACTATCCTTCTCATCCAAAATTACCCACAATACTATCCTTCTCATCCAAAATTACCCACAATACTATCCTTCTCATCCACAATTACCCACAATACTATCCTTCTCATCCACAATAAAAGACTAAAATAAATACAATAACAAAAATGAAGGTAGTGGAGGAGGGAAAGGAAGGAGAAAGGATGGTCGGGTAGGAGAATAGAAGGGATAGGGAGTGAAGGGAGGGGAGGGTGTGTGGGTAAGGAGGGGGTGGGGGGGTGTCCTTCAACGGACACCCCCCACCAGCGGCCACTAGAGCACGCCTGTCCTCTTGAGCCTTTCCTCGCCTCCAATATTGTCCTCCTAGTTATGTCTCAAAGGCACAGCTGAGTCTTGTTTACTAGTGGTGGGGGGAAAAGAGAGAAGGGGGGGGGGAGGAGGAAGGGAGAGAAGGAGAGGAGGAAAGTAGGAAAGAAGATGGGAGGAGAAGAAGTGTGTGTGTGTGTGTGTGTGTGTGTGTGTGTGTGTGTGTGTGTGTGTGTGTGTGTGTGTGTGTGTGTGTGTGTGTGCTCCTCTTAGTTTTTTTTATGGAGGCTTATTTTGTACCTTTTCTGGATAATATTTTCTTTGGTACTGTCCTCTACTCGTATTGCCTGAGCTATATTAGTGATTTTGAAATCACTTGAAGGAGGACTTGAGCTGGGACAGTTCTGAGAGTGGGACCATTCTCTCACGCTCCAGCCTCTAATCCCAGCCAAAATATTTTCTGGGCGAGAATACCTCCCTGAATGATCTTCTCAACAGGACACAATTAACCCATTAATGTTTACTTTTGTTTATGTATTCTACCAATATTATATCCCAGATCATAGACTTAAATATACATATGACCAAAAAATTACATATATACACAAAATTACATATATACAAAAATTTACATATATATTCAAAAATTTACATATATACAAAAATTTACATATATATTCAAAAATTTACATATATACAAAAATTTACACACATATATATATATATATATATATATATATATATATATATATATATATATATATATATATATATATACACATATTTACATATATACATATTAACAACAATTTGCATATATATATATATATATATATATATATATATATATATTAACAAAATTTACATATAAACATATTAACAAAAATTTACATATATTCAAATATTTGAAAAATTACATATACAAACATTTACATATATCCACACATTTACATATATATTTAAATTACACATATACATTCGAAAATATTTGTGTATGTATACGTTCATATCGGATGTTGCAGTCATGTCCAATATTCGTATTATTAAAATTTTAATCACGAACTTGTGTTCAAATAATACACAGACATTCACTTGTTATTTCATTGTTAAAATACAGCGAACATTAGAGTAGCAGGATACAGGACCAGGATACAGTGATGGGATGGTCTGTGATACATGAGGCGGACACAGCTGTGGATACACGTGTCACCCACAGGAGCATGATGCACGGTAATTACACTATATGAAAGTTAATTACACATGAGAGCTTAATGACAATGAGAAAGTTCGCCAAACAAGGTTGCAAGAGCCAGGTAATGCTGACTCATCACAAGAGCCAGGTAATGCTGACTCATCACAAGAGCCAGGTAATGCTGACTCATCACAAGAGCCAGGTAATGCTGACTGATCACAAGGGCCAGGTAATGCTGACTCATTACAAGAGCCAGGTAATGCTGACTCATTACAAGAGCCAGGTAATGCTGACTATCACAAGAGCCAGGTAATGCTGACTCATCACAAGAGCCAGGTAATGCTGACTCATCACAAGAGCCAGGTAATGCTGACTGATCACAAGGGCCAGGTAATGCTGACTGATCACAAGGGCCAGGTAATGCTGACTGATCACACGAGCCAGGTAATGCTGACTGATCACACGAGCAAGGTAATGCTGACTCATCACAAGAGTTAGGTAATGCTGACTGTTCACAAGGGCCAGGTAATGCTGACTGATCACAAGGACCAGGTAATGTTGACTCATCACAAGAGTCAGGTAATGCTGACTGTTCACAAGAGCCAGGTAATGCTGACTGTTCACACGAGCCAGGCAATGCTGACTGTTCACACGAGCCAGGTAATGCTGCCTGTTCACACGAGCCAGGTAATGCTGACTGTTCACACGAGCCAGGTAATGCTGACTGATCACACGAGCCAGGTAATGCTGACTGATCACACGAGCAAGGTAATGCTGACTGATCACACGAGCCAGGTAATGCTGACTGATCACACGAGCAAGGTAATGCTGACTCATCACAAGAGCCAGGTAATGCTGACTGTTCACAAGAGCCAGGTAATGCTGACTGATCACAAGAGCCAGGTAATGCTGACTGTTCACAAGAGCCAGGTAATGCTGACTCATCACAAGAGCCAGGTAATGCTGACTCATCACAAAAGACAGGTAATGCTGACTGTTCACAAAAGCCAGGTAATGCTGACCAGGATTCCTACAGGTAGAGAGCAAATTTTTACATCCACATTAGTTCAACTCGAACGCTGTTAATGGCAGAGTGTACATAATTGAGAGGCTTAAATGGAGGCTTACACTGACGTGTATACAAACATGGGTTTACTGTGGGTTTACACTGAGGTATACTTACATGGGTTTACACTGAGGTACACAAACATGGGTTTATTGTGGGTTTACACTGACGTATACTAACATGGGTTTACTGTGGGTTTACAATGAGGTACACAAACATGGGTTTATTGTGGGTTTACACTGAGGTATACAAACATGGGTTTACTGTGGGTTTACACTGAGGTATACAACACGAGTTTACTGTTGGTTTACACCGAGGTATTCAAACATGGGTTTACTGTGGGTTTACACTGTCGTGATGTTCACTTCCTTGGTTAGGTTACTTGACGGTTCACTTCGAGTTCAATTAAGGTCAGGGGGTAGGAGTAAGGTCAGACAGGTCAGAGTAAGGTCAGGGAGGTAGGAGTAAGGTCAGGGAGGTAAGAGTAAGGTCAGGGAGGTAAGAGTAAGGCCAGGGAGGTAAGAGTAAGGTCAGGGAGGTAAGAGTAAACTCAGGGAGGCTAGAGTAAGGTCAAGGAGGTAAGAATAAGGTCAGGGAGATAAGGGTAAGGTCAGGAAGGTAAGAGTAAGGTCAGGAAGGTAAGAGTAAGGTCAGGGAGGTAGTAGTAAGGTCAGGGAGGAAAGAGAAAGGTCAGGGAGGTAAGAGTAAGGTCAGGGAGGAAAGAGAAAGGTCAGGGAGGCAAGAGTAAGGTCAGGGAGGTAAGAGTAAGGTCAGGGAGGTTAGAGTAAAGTCAGGGAGATAAGAGTAAGGTCAGGGAGGTTAGAGTAAAGTCAGGGAGATAAGAGTAAGGTCAGGGAGGTAAGAGTAAGGTCAGGGAGGTTAGAGTAAAGTCAGGGAAGTAGGAGTAAGGTCAGGGAGGTAAGAGTAAAGTCAGGGAGATAAGAGTAAGGTCAGGGAGGTAAGAGTAAGGTCAGGGAGGTAAGAGTAAGGTCAGGGAGGTAAGAGTAAGGTCAGGGAGCTTAGAGTAAGGTCAGAGAGGTCAGGGCGTGGTATAGGAGGCGACAAGGGAAGGTCAGAGTTATAAGGACTTGTGAGATACTGATTATATACTTTGATTATCGATCATGAAAGGTACAACAATTCAGCTTTTTATCTAGATACATTTGGATGATGTAGAGTTTGTTGACAATGCTATGCCGCTTAACTAATGAACTCTCGCCAATTTTCGACAAAAGAGTACACATTTTGAGTCAACTCTGACCTGCCATCATGGTCGATAATAAGTTGACGAAAAATAGTGGATAATTACCGGGCCTTTATACATACCAAAAGGTATTAAGGTATTATTTCACCTTCCGCTAAACTCGTGAAAGTTAAATGAACAATTAATTATTTATCAACAAACTAAACGATTTTAATCTCGCGCTCATTTGTGCCTATTCAAATATTACGAAGATGCATTTACAATGACCATTGCTGTTGAATGTTAAAACAACTAATTCGCGTAATTATTCCGTCTGTTCCCAGCATCTATAATCATTGTGTTTGTAGTGTTCACAACAGTGAAAGTGTGTTGAAAAATACTCCTTTATGGAGCTGTTGATCACGGGAGTGTGTTGTATCGCTCTATCTACCCTGTTGAATTCCCAGCTCTCCCCCCAACCCCACCCCACTCCTTAATCCAAACCTCCCAGCACTCGCCTCCGCTCCAGCACCATTATCAACCCCCTACCCTTCTATCCCCATTCCTTCCTCTTCCCTCTCCCACCCATTCCCCTCCCTTTCCCCGACTATCCCATCTCCCTCTCCCCTTTTCCCTCCCACTACGTAACACCACCTTCTACCATCCCTCCCCTCTCCCTGAATCTTTCCTTCCTCTCCCAACCGCACTGCTCCTCTCCACCAAACCTATCCTCTCCCTCAATCCCTCTGTTCCATCCGACATCTTTAAAAAATGCCATGATCAGATTAATTTCTCAGTCGGGTAAGCCCCTATCACAAACAGAGAATTATAGACAAATTTCCCTCCTCGAGATACCAGGCAAAATACTCGAAAACATGAATTAATCCAAGATTTATGTCGTACAGGGCTGAGGAACCACAATATACCACCAGACAACATGGGTTTAGAAACCACACAGGGACTCCATACACCTGCAGCCCTTATCCATGAACATAAAGGCAATGCAATGACGAAAATAAATAGCAATGTAAAATAGTGCTCATAGATGTATCGAAAGCTTTCAAGAAATTCTGGCACACAGGCCTGAAATAATAAGATATCTGAACTAGGGCTTCCACAGAGGTTTACCACCATACTCTGCAGCTTCATAGATAACACAACAGCTAAGGTTAGTATCGGCAGCTACTTGGATGAATCAATTCATTTGACAGATGGAGAATATAGTTCAATAAAAAAGATGTCTTTCACTCACGTTTTTCACCAAGTATTCAGCTGACCTGCTCCAACCCCTACATCGAGAATACATAAAATAGACAGATGTTGTTACTCAAATAATATGCCAACGAGGACTATCAAAATAGCTACTAGATAACAAAACCGAGGCAGCAATTAAATTCAGAAATATCTTTGCAAAGTAATGAAAATAAGTACATACAAATAAAAGTTCTAGATAATACATATTATTAAATGAAACTCAGACCCCATTATCTTCGACAGCTGTCCTAGCCAATATACGTCTGTAGTACCGGGTACTGCAGTACTGGATACTCAAGATTAACGAACAGGAATCAACATTTCCCTAAAGGACAGAATAAACAAAGCAAAAACAGCTTTAGGAAAACTGAAGACATTCCGAAGTCTAAGCACAAACATATAGCTCAGGCCACATCCTCCAATACTACTACACACCTTAAAGGAAACGAACATTCAAAAACTACAAACAGTGCAAATCAAGGCGTTAAGAAGAGTAGCAAAACACCGTCCTCTATGTAATCTGACAATCCAAGAGCTCCATGAACTCCTCAACACAATCACTAAACATCAGACTACAACAATAAGCCATCAGGGTGTGGAACACAATCGACAGTTTAGAAGACCCTTGTGACCGGTGAGTGAATGATGACCGCAGACCCTTTCTGCAATTATATGTCGTAGCAAACCGTGTTGCTTTTCCGCTGAGCTTCGTCCTGTGAGCTTCTTCGTCCTGTGAGCGTCTTCGCCCTTTAAGCATCTTCGTCCTGTAAGCATCTTCGTCCTGTGAGCGTCTTCACCCTGTGAGTATCTTCGCTCCGTGAGCGTCTTTGCCTTGTGAGCACAGGGCGAACCTTCTTAGCACGATATATGCTCAAGTTCCACGACACTTATCGCTGCCATATTGGAAAACTGGCAGAAGGGCTACCACTCTTAAGAAATATTTAAGCAGGAATTACTCCTAAACCAAGCGGCTTGCACACCTCTTACTTAGACCCAGGTGTTCACTGGGCCGTCAAGTATATACAAGGAGGAGGGGAAGTGATTCTTGAAGCTAGGGAAGGTGCTAATGAGAGATGGTAATCGTATTTCTTGTTTATTCTCCCTCGCCCCCTCCTTTCTATTCTTCCTCTCTCACTTCCATTACATTCTTCATCTCTCCCATTCGCCCTCCTTCCTTCCCATTCTCTTACCCATTCTCTGTCCTATTATCCCTTTCATTCTCTCTGGCAGGGGCAGAACATTCTCAAATGACGTTGAATTAACGTTCAATTAGCATTATCGAAGCTGAATCAGCGTTATTGACGTCGATATTTTTATTAACACATTTGGTAACATCTGCGTTTGTGCAGGTGCCCAGGACTATGTGAAGTACAGTGTGCGTCCAGAACGAGCTACGTGATGCTAAAATTTCCCATCATACAGGATGGTTAGTCATACAGAGGCATGTGACCAGTAGTCTACACTGGCAGACTCTGGGTGCATTATGAAGATATCCTCAAGATGACAGGAGTGAATCTGATAACAGTAGAGAAATCTGTTGGGTCAACACACATTGATAATCAAACCCACATTTGACCTCATAGGAAATGTTTCTAGTTTTAACAGGATCAAATCCTGCTTAAAATAGGACATTAGAATCGACCCAATAACCCTATGACACTCGCCATGCAATCAGAGTTCACTATTGATTGTTGTGTGAGGCTAGCCATAACCCTCTGGCTTCCAATTTTGAATTAACAAACATTCTCCCTTACATAGATATATGTTGAAATTCACGAAACAAAAATCACTGATACCAGGCAGTCCCTTGACCAATGAGAGCAAGCTTGGCTTAACTACCAAACACCCACATCCCCCCACCCCACACCCCCCTCCTCACCACACCACACCCCCAAACCCTCCACCCCCACGTACCCGTAAAATTAAGTCTCTTCATGGGTACTATCTCTCCTATCTTCCTCTTGCCCACTTGCTTGATTTTAGCTATTTCCTATATTGAAAATTTAATTCTCAACTGTTTCTTCTTCTTCTTCCTTGTCCTCCACTTTCTTCATCACGCCTTTCCTCTCCCACGCCTTCCCTCTCCCACGTCTTCCCCCTCCCACGCCTTCCCCCTCCCACGCCTTCCCTCTCCCACGTCTTCCCTCTCCCGCGCCTTCCCTCTCCCGCGCCTTCCCTCTCCCACGCCTTCCCTCTCCCACGCCTTCCCTCTCCCACGTCTTCCCCCTCCCACGCCTTCCCTCTCCCACGCCTTCCCTCTCCCACGCCTTCCCTCTCCCGCGCCTTCCCTCTCCCACGCCTTCCCCCTCCCGCGCCTTCCCTCTCCCGCGCCTTCCCTCTCCCGCGCCTTCCCTCTCCCACGCCTTCCCTCTCCCGCGCCTTCCCTCTCCCGCGCCTTCCCTCTCCCGCGCCTTCCCTCTCCCGCGCCTTCCCTCTCCCGCGCCTTCCCTCTCCCGCGTGTAGTTGAACCAGTTGTGTGCAGTTATGTTCATTAGTTACCTTTGACTCCTGAGTACTAACCTCTCGCTCTATGTACACTTCCTGCACTCTCCTGGTATTATATATATATTTCCATGCGAATATTTTGGTATCTCGAGGTCAGCTCTGTCCCACGGTGCTTCCTTCATGCTTTCTTTCTGACTTCCTGCATTCCCACTTTCCTGCCTTCCTATTCGGCTTCCTCCCTACTAGTCTGCCTTCCTCCCGGTCTGCCGAGCGGACAGCACACTGGACTTGTGATCCTGTGGTCCTGGGTTCGATCCCAGCCGCCGGCGAGAAACAATGGGCAGAGTTTCTTTCACCCTACGCCCCTGTTACCTAGCAGTAAAATAGGTACCTGTGTGTTAGTCAGCTGTCACGGGCTGCTTCCTGGGGGTGGAGGCCTGGTCGAGGACCGGGCCGCGGGGACACTAAAAAAAAAGCCCAGAAATCATCTCAAGATAACCTCAAGATTGCCTGCCCACCTGCCTGCCCACCTGCCTGCCCACCTGCCTGCCCACCTGCCTGCCCACCTGCCTGCCCACCTGCCTGCCCACCTGCCTGCCCATCTGCCTTCCTCTCTGCATGTCCAACTTCTTGGGCTGGACGGTAGAGCGACGGTCTCGCATCATGCAGGTCGGCGTTCAATCCCCGACCGTCCCAGTGATTGGGCACCATTCCTTCCCCCCGTCCCATTCCAAATCCTAATCTTGATCCCTTTCCAATGTTATATGGTCGTAATAGCTTAGTGCTTTCTCCTGATAGTTCCCTTTAATTCCCACTGAAGATTCTCCTCCCACTCAAGATTCTCCTCCCACTGAAGATTCTCCTCCCACTGAAGATTCTTCTCCCACTGAAGATTCTCCTCCCACTGAAGATTCTCCTCCCACTGAAGATTTTCCTCCCACTGAAAATTCTCCTCCCACTGAAGATTCTCCTCCCACTGAAGATTCTCCTCCAACTGAAGATTCTCCCATTCCAGATTCTCCCACTAAAGAATCTCGCACAGAAGATTCTCCTCCCACTGAAGATTCTCCACCGTGCAAAGAGGAACAAATGAAAGAGTTTGAGAGATGAAGCGAGACAAAACACTAACAATGGAAACAACGCTTATTGCAACACAGACATCTATCACACTCGCCAGGGTATACCAGATAACAAGACGAACGTAGGAATTAACGCGAGGACTAAGCTCCAAGCTCAGCCTTCACGAGCACAGCTTAGCAAACAGCTGCTAGAGTGACGTGACGACAGTGCTTCTCACTGACAGTTCAGTCCTCCGCTGTGTTAACTACGTAGCAGCAGCAAGCAGTGCTAACAGTGTATACCTTTACCCATTTATTGTTACTTACCATTTAGTGAAGATTAATTAATGATAAAGCAATGGTTATATGGGGAAAAAAAGAGGACGCTTTGTAATGATTTAATTGTCCAAAATTAATCTTTAGATTCGTTGAAACTGTGTCCCTTTTCTTACTTTTAATATTAGGAGTCGATTGCACCGTGTCTGAGCGCCTCAACTGAAGAAATTTCCTGCAGGGTCAAGGAGGTATTGAGGGACCTCAGGTGGTTATGTAAATATTTTGGTGGCGTAAATCTAGCAGCCAGGGAGGGGGGGGGGGAGGCGCCATGATTCACGAAGCCTTGAGGCACCTGCTTAGGAACCTGTTTATCTTTTCGCACTCTTTGGCGGGTTTTGTGTGTGCCTTTATTGAACAGGTTGTGAGCTCCTAAGCACCATGAGGGTGTAACAATAACAACATTTCATGGCACGTTTCGATGGTCGTCAGCTACTTAATAAATGTACACAAAGCCGTCAGATATTAAGAAAACATGTACAGGTTCGCAAGTAAATACGTAGATATATGCACCACCAAACTCATTATATATCAGTACATACACCATAATATGGTGCACACTCCACAGTAGTCTCTGCACATAAATGTGTTCATTCATGTACACATTTGATTGGTGGGAGGAAGGATAGTGCCATAGAACCAAACCCCCCCCCCCCCAAAAAAAAAAAAAAAAAAGGAAGGGTCAAAGTAGGAGCAATCAAATTAAATCAACACATGAGTTATCCAGTAATACATCCCAGCATGAACCAGTCAGTAATACGCCGTACAGTATACCCAAACAATCTTATACATTCTGGTATACTCAATTTAAATCAGATGCACACAATCACAAATTTCAACCAACCCACCGTCACATACACCATACACACGTTTTGTATGTCGAACCTCAAACAAAAACTAATCATACTGAACCCTTTCCCTTTCTAATACCCTATGGTAATTTCTCCCCCCATTATACAAATATTTTGATTTCAAGGGGGCCTATTTTAGAATTTTGAAATCGAGTCTATATCAGCTGTAGTGGTTGTAGCCATCAGCTGGTATCATACCAGCTGATGGGAATAGATTACGTAGATGCCAGCAGGACAGGTTGACATCATGAGGGCGGAGTCTGTGGGTATGTTCAAGAGATAACGTGTGAATTCCTTGTCAATTTGAGCATTCAACTGATACTGCAGCGAGATTTGCTAAAGCCATATGAATTTTGAATAGAGTCTGAGGGATTGAAGTGCTGTGTATTGACCAGTTTCCTGCCCAAGGAGAATTGATGTGGATTTGGTATGTTGAGAGCAGAGGAAGCGAGAAAATAATATTCTAGGCACTTATACAGGAATATTTATACTGAGAGAATATCATTGCTTCATTGTTGCAAAAGTTGAGACCTTGTTTTTAATACAAAGTGAACATTTATATAGAAGACACCGGCTTGCTTGCATTTATTTGTTCCTGTTATCGATTGTTAATGTCCGGTTTCATTGTGCCTCCTCTTATCGTGATGATAATTACCGTTTCAATTCTTCAGCAACAAACGCAGATAAGCACAAACGATAGGGCTATTCTTTCCAAAGAGAGAACCAGCACTGGTCAAGACAGGACTGGCAATCTGATGCGGAGAATTTATTTAAAAATAATAATAATCTCCGTTTTTCCTCCAGACTTCAGATGACATGTCGCTGAATTCTAGACACGACCAAAAAACTCCGTGTGGACAATGTCTCATCGAACACTGTCAAAGGCTACTAACTTTCTGTTGCACATTAAAGCACTCTCAGCTCTCTTTGTCAGTCTTGCATTAACATCTTCCCGACGACCAGGTCTGCTCAGTAGTTCCTCGGGCAACTCTTGCTTCAAAATGAGATTGTCGATGCTCTAAACTTCGGTCTATTGTACTTACACTGCCACACCGTCTCGTCCCGAAACCTTATCTTATCCCCCTTCCAAGTGCTATATAGTCGTAATGGCTTTGCGCTTTCCCCTGATAATTCTACTCCCTCTACTTACACTGCTTCAAATAAGTGAGTTAAACATTCTCAGAGCACTAAGGTCGAGAGACTTAACTCTGTGACGTCAAACAAGTGACTATGCAGCGGGCCAATCACACTGGGTGTTGCTGATACACAACATCACAAGTCTCATCCCATTGGCTACAATAGATCGTGTGGCTCATATAAAGTGTCTTCGAGAGACACGATATCAGAGGCCAGATTCACGAAAGCACTTACGCAAGCACTTACGAACGTGTACATCTTTCCTCAATCTTTGACGGCTTTGGTTACATTTATTAAACAGTTTACAAGCATGAAAACTTCCCATTGAACTGTTGTTATTGTTATAAACAGCCTCCTGGTGTTTCGGAGCTCATTAACTGTTTAATAATTGGAAATAAAGCCGCCAAAGATTGAGAAAAGATGTATTGGTTCGTAAGTGCTTGCGTAAGTGCTTTCGTGAATCTGGCCCCTGAGCTCCATCAGTTACAATATTGTTTGAACAAAATTATGCACAAAAATACCGATATAACCGAGTACCAACTGCGTTACACAGTTTCATAAATAAAATATAAACTGGCAGTCCTTCATGCTGGTAGTGGAGGAGCAGGTCACTCAAGGCAAGTCTGAGTAGTAGGGAACTATTAGGAGAAACCGCCAAGCCACTACGGCTATATAGCACTTGGAAGGGGGGTCAGGATAAGGATTTGGGGATGGGACGGTGGGAAGGAATAGTGCCCAGCTACTTTGACAGTCGGAGATTGAACGCCGACCTGCATGAAGTTCAGGTCGCTCTACCGTCCAGCCCAAATGGTTGGGCTAATAATGTTTTGATGTACTGTTGTACCGTATCACACCACATACACCTTACACCAAACAACATAGGTACATACACCATACGTTTATATAATCTCTGCATTCAGCATGCACGCATTCATTTCTCTTAGTATTCCCATGCATTAAAAATTAACTTTTCACATGCCTTCCCTTCCACATGTTGACCATTCAATAATACAGCCACGTTCAGACACTGTTTACAACATAGCATAATGTGTGCAACATTATGTATACACTGATCACACACACACACATCAGGTATACATGATACCTCAGACTAACCAGGTCAGTTCTTTCCATGATACATGCAGCCACTATTCCTCGTACTTTCCTCTGTGTTGCCAATGAAAATTAATGAACTCCTGGCGTGCATGTCGAACCTACAACGACAAAAAGGTTCCATTAATCTAATGAGTTCATTATTCTTCCTTCCCTCATGGGAGTGAAAAATTAGAAGTCTATTCAGTATTAGTTTTGACACACCAGTCAACACTGCCCGTCCGAGTGATGGTATATGAGGATAATATATATAAGGGTTTCATCAGTAGTTGTGATGAGGACAATTCAGCATGAAACACGACAAAATCTACCAGTTAAAATGACAGGTTACTATTCACTTCATGGAGATCAATATATTGAAAGAAACATCTACCACTTTTGACGCATTAGTTTTCAATATCTTTTGCACAGTATTGACAGATGGTCCTTAGATCGACTCTAAAGCATGTCTGTAATGTTTTACAGATATTTGAGACAATTTCGGTGGAAAACTTGATTTACTGATCTTTGTTCGACGCAGCAGGAGAGGAACCAATACTATAACTAAAGCCAGAATCAGTATTCAATAGTTTTTCAGAGCCTGCGCTTTCTTCAGTTAGTAATTATCTGGAACATCTAGATATGAAAGTGAGCATATGAAGGAGTAATATAATCAACCAGATCGTCCATTGCCTATATGTGTATTTCTTGCCAGGGAGCTTCTTGTGTGGTTTGATGCCCCGCAAGAGGCAAGAAGATGTTTGTAATTATGGACAAGCTTGGGCACCATTCATTATTGCAATATATTGACGACGTACTGGAGTGAACGACATGGAAGAAAATGTAGAATAGAACAAATGAAGAGCAGAGGTGCCATAGGCACAATCAGAGAACACTGTATAAACATCAGAGGTCCGCGGTTGTTCAACGTCCTCCCAGCAAGCATAAGAAATATTGCCGGAACAACCGTGGACATTTTCAAGAGGAAACTAGATTTATTCCTCCAAGGAGTGCCGGACCAACCGGGCTGTGGTGGGTATGTGGGCCTGCGGGCCGCTCCAAGCAACAGCCTGGTGGACCAAACTCTCACAAGTCGAGCCTGGCCTCGGGCCGGGCTTGGGGAGTAGAAGAACTCCCAGAACCCATAAGGTATCAACCAGGTATTGTAAAAAGATTGGATAACCTATGCCATGACCTAAATGGGTGAGGGTATCATTCGACTCGGGATCATTCATAACAATTAATTCATGAAATAACACCTCCCGGTCGATAAGGCTTCGACATCACACGCGCGGGATCCGCGGTTCGAGTCTCCTACAGCCCAGGTGAATGGAATTAATCCATCAATTTATTTGATTCAAGACTGACAATCGAATGAATCCAGGCAGGATTCCCCCAGCAAGGCTTTAAAGACATTTGCCGGTAGGTGTGAGCCCGAGGAACTTTCTGCTTCACATCATAGCTTGCTGAGCCTTGTACAACGTAGTATGTAGGGCAGACGGTAACATGGGAAGACGCAGACATAGACACAGCTATTCACAAATGTTGAGACAAGCAGAAAGATTAGTTGACAAAAGAAGATAACTATATACAAGAATGGAGACAGATATGGAGCAGATTAAATTAAATGAGCCCAGAGACACGACAACAAAAACTTGTTATAGAGAAAATAGATAGACGTGGAGATGAGACAAGTCTCGGCCAAGAAACACAACTACAAGAAATCAGTTAGACGCAATGAAAGATGCCGCCCCAGCATGAAATCCTCATCTAAAAAGCCACACAATAAAGACAAGAAAAAATAAAGAAAGAAATACAATAGCTCACCAGTGGGGCGATTTCTGTTTCAATTCTATTTTACTGTATCCCACGAACTCAGTCGCTGCGCTGTTTTCTATACTATAGGAACCCGGCTCCCCCTCCTAACTGGAACCCCTTGATTAATTACCCTGTCTGATCCTATATCTCGGCCCCCTCCCCCCACCACTGGCACACCACTGGTTCTAGACTCTATAACAAACTCCTCCACCACACTTGCCACCATTATCCAACACTGGTAAAGTGGATGTCGTTGTTGTTGTTAAAGATTCGCTACCTGGAACAAGAAGTTCTAAGTAGCACGGGCTATGGTGAGCCCGTTTAAGCGCTCCGGTGAACATTTGAACCAGATGCCGCTGCCATTGTCCCCCTCCCTAGTTGTAGTCGCCCGCTGTTGCTGATCCCTAGTTGTAGTCGACCGCTGTTGCTGATCCCTAGTTGTAGTCGCCCGCTGCTGTTGACCTCTAGTTGTAGTCGCCCGCTGTTGCTGATCCCTAGTTGTAGTCGACTGCTGCTGTTGACCTCTAGTTGTAGTCGACCGCTGTTGCTGATCCCTAGTTGTAGTCGACCGCTGTTGCTGATCCCTAGTTGTAGTCGCCCGCAGTTGCTGATCCCTAGTTGTAGTCGACCGCTGTTGCTGATCCCTAGTTGTAGTCGACCGCTGTTGCTGATCCCTAGTTGTAGTCGACCGCTGTTGTTGACCCCTAGTTGTAGTCGACCGCTGCTGTTGACCTCTAGTTGTAGTCGACCGCTGCTGTTGACCTCTAGTTGTAGTCGACCGCTGCTGTTGACCTCTAGTTGTAGTCGACCGCTGCTGTTGACCTCTAGTTGTAGTCGACCGCTGCTGTTGACCTCTAGTTGTAGTCGACCGCTGCTGTTGACCCCTAGTTGTAGTCGACCGCTGCTGTTGACCTCTAGTTGTAGTCGACCGCTGCTGTTGACCTCTAGTTGTAGTCGCCCGCTGTTGCTGATCCCTAGTTGTAGTCGACCGCTGTTGCTGATCCCTAGTTGTAGTCGACCGCTGCTGTTGACCTCTAGTTGTAGTCGACCGCTGCTGTTGACCTCTAGTTGTAGTCGACCGCTGCTGTTGACCCCTAGTTGTAGTCGACCGCTGCTGTTGACCTCTAGTTGTAGTCGACCGCTGCTGTTGACCTCTAGTTGTAGTCGACCGCTGCTGTTGACCTCTAGTTGTAGTCGACCGCTGCTGTTGACCCCTAGTTGTAGTCGACCGCTGCTGTTGACCCCTAGTTGTAGTCGACCGCTGCTGTTGACCCCTAGTTGTAGTCGACCGCTGCTGTTGACCCCTAGTTGTAGTCGACCGCTGCTGTTGACCCCTAGTTGTAGTCGACCGCTGCTGTTGACCCCTAGTTGTAGTCGACCGCTGCTGTTGACCCCTAGTTGTAGTCGACCGCTGCTGTTGACCCCTAGTTGTAGTCGACCGCTGCTGTTGACCCCTAGTTGTAGTCGACCGCTGCTGTTGACCCCTAGTTGTAGTCGACCGCTGCTGTTGACCCCTAGTTGTAGTCGACCGCTGCTGTTGACCTCTAGTTGTAGTCAGCCACACCTGCTGCTGCTTCCAAGCTCTACATAAAAAGTGAAGATGACACTGTAGTTCACGAACATGCATAAGTGAGCAGTTGTCCGTAGTTGTATAAAGCACCGCGATTATTACGAACATTTTCACCTGAAAGTATAGATGAAAGTGAGGCGTCCAGCTCAGCTGTTCATCAATAACTACAACGCAGAACAAATATGAGGAAACTCCTGGTTATAGCTTTCCTGTTATTTGTTAAGGAGCTTCCTACCCGCCAAACACAAACCGAAACTACGACGTTGATACAACGTTCAAACAAGTTTTAACACCTTCTAACTAGTTATAGCAACCAATATAGCAAGTTGTAACAACGTTCTAATACGTCATAAACATGTTAAGCCAAGATGTAACAAGTTTATTACAAGTTTTAATAAGCGAAAAATAGAGACAGTTTCGGTTTGTGTTTCCAGGGTAGGAAGGTGCTCACCCGCTTGCGTAGGATCACTGAGTGCGTCGTGTTCCTATAAGGGAATCGTTTTTTGGCTACCACCCACAGGATGTTGAAAGGATTTTCAATGTAAGGCAAACTCAACACACAGTTCTAAATTTATTTTAAAATATGTTTTTAAATTGTCAAGTTAATGTTAAAAAGTTTTAAGCAAATTTATTAATGTCTTAATTTGTAATTTTTTTAGTTAATTTTTAAAATTGTAATTAAAGTTTACCTTAAAAAAATGGCATTTTTTAAATTAATGTTTAAATTGTTAAATTAGTTGTCACGGTAAAATCTCTAGGAAGAGATTCGGGCTGCTCCATCATCACCTATTCTATCATATCACGTCTATTTAATCAAGAACTGCAGCCACAACAACAACAACAACAATAACAACTACTTTCCAGACGTCTAGACAATACCACCAGTCTACCTACCCCACTGCCCGTCACCCCACCTCGCACCTTGGTCGCTCGGAGCTCACGCCATCCGAAACAAGCAGTTTAAGAGCCGGTTAATAGTTAAAGAAGGAACCAGCGCCATCTGCACGGCCGTTGTCGTGTATAAATAGGGTTACCAAGCCAACCAAGATTACTACGGGCTCACCATAGCCCGTGCTACTTGGAACTTTTTGTTCCAAGTAGCGAATCTTTAACAACAACAACAACACCAAGATTCAGATTAATCCTGCGTGCTCTGCTGAGTAGACCTGTTGACATACCCCGGTGTGGAACACAGCTATTCAGTTGGACTCACAGTATTCCTGCACCATATATTATTTGCACTTTAACGTAACGTAAATATGATTGTTCCTCTTGTTCGTTTTACACACTTTGTATTAGAGCCAAACCTGGATATTTTGTTTTGTAATTTTTGTAATTTCATTTTTCTATCAAGTATTTTTAAATGTTTTTTCCCTTTGCTTCATCCTACAGTTTACCTCACTGTGAAGACAACTTTCAGTTAAACTTTTTTTTTCCTTTTTGTACTATTTTTTTTATTTTATGTGACTGGCATTTTATCTGCCTACAGAAGCTGCAATACCACCTACTTTTCTCGTCACATAGTTTTAATTTCTGAATTGTAAATGTGAGAGACAGGCAGGGAGATATGGAAGGGTAATAAAAGATATTGAAAGGTATCGAAATTGTGAGAAAGTGTTAACCAAGGACTACTCCTTGAGACCTGGAAGAGATGGGAGAGCAGGACAGGAGCTGGGATAGATAGACGGAGTAAAGTATTTTTTCCCAATCCTTTTGGACCATCGGGAATCAAACGCTGAACTGCAAGAGCCAAGACCATCGCTCTACCGACCAATCCAAGTTGCTGATCAAAGGCAAGTATATACTGCATGCAGCAAAGTAGGCTACAGCCAAGCAGGCATGCAGACAAGAGAGGTTAGCAGACAATGATAGGCAGCCAGATAGTCAGACAAAGGTAGGCAGACAAAGGCAGGCAGACAGGCAGGCAGACATGCAGCCAGCGAGGCTAACGGAACGTCCCAAACCAAGTGTGTGAGGGACGGTTCCTCGCTTCTTGTCTCCACTAAATAAACAGTCCGAGGAATTGGTGATGTGATTCTTGTCTCAGCTGGTGGACCACACTTTACTTCACCGGCGCCTCTGTCTGTGTCAGGGGTCTGTGTCAGGGGTCTGTGTCACGGGTCTGTGTCACGGGTCTGTGTAAGATGTCTGTGTCAGGGGTCTGTGTCACGGGTCTGGGTCACGGGTCTGTGTCACGGGTCTGTGTCAGGGCTCTGTGTCAGATGTCTATGTTAGGGGTCTGAGTCAGATGTCTCTGTCAGAGGTCTGTGTCAAATGCCTGTGTCAGGGGTCCGTGGCAGATGTCTGTATCAGGAGTCGGTGTCAGATGTATGTGTCAGGGGTCTGTGTGAGGTGTATGTCTGTATATGATGTTTGTGTTACGGGTCTATGTCAGATATCTTTGTCAGGGGTCTGTGTCTGTTGTCTGTGTTAGGGGTCTGTGTTAGGGGTCTGTGACAGATGTCTTTGTCAGATGTCTGTGTTAGGAGTCTGTCTGTGTCAGATGTCTATCTGTGTCTGCTGTTAGTTTATTTTTATATTTGTCTGCTTTTCCATGCCTGGCTTCCTGTCTGTTTTCCGTGAGGGTGTGTGTGTACTTACCTAGTTGTAGTTACCTAGTTGTGCTTGCAGTGGTTGAGCTCTGGCTTTTTGGTCCCGCCTCTCAACTGTTACTCAACTGGTGGACAGATTCCTGCGCCTACTGGGCTCTATCATATTTATATTTGAAACTGAGTATGGAATCAGACTCCACCACATCACTGCCAAATGCATTCCATCTGTTAACAACTCTGACGCTGAAAAAGTTCTTTCTAATGTCCCTGTGGCTCATTGGTATACTCAGTTCCACTTTTGTCCCCTTGTTCGCGTATTCTCTCCTCCCCCCCCCCCCCCGTGTTAAACAATTTATCTACCCTGTCGATTCCTCTTAGAATTGTGTAGGTAGTGATCATGCCACCTCGAGCTCTCCTGTTTTCCAGCGACGTGCGGTGCATTTCACGCAGCCTTTCCTCGTAACTCATGCCTCTTAGTTCTGGTACTAACCTAGCGGCATATCTCTGAACTTTTTGCAGTTTAGTTCGGAGCTTGACAAGGTACGGGCTCCATGCTGGGGCCACATATTCCAGGATTGGTCTTATGTACGTGGTATACAAGATTCCTTACACAGGTTTTGAAGGCAGTTCTGATGTTAGCCAGCCTCGCATATGTTATTCTTTTGATGTGGGCTTCAGGAGACAGGTTTGGCGTGATATCAATTCCTAGATATTTCTCTCTGTCCGTTTCGGGAAGGACTTCATCTCCCATTCGGTATCCAGTGTCTGGCCTCCTGTTTCCTCCCCCTAGTTTCACTACCTTATATTTACTTGGGTTGAACTTTAGTAGCCATTTGTTGGACCATTCCTTCAGTTTATTTAGGTCATCAGGTAGCCTCATACTATCTTCCTCTGTCTTAATCCTCCTAATAATTTTTGCATTATCAGCAAACATTGAGAGGAAAGAGTCTATACCCTCTGGTAGATCATTTTCATATATCAGGAACAGTGTAGGTCTAAGAACCGCTCCCTGAGGAACTCCACTGGTGACGCCTCGCCACTCCGAGACCTTACTCCACCTAGTGACTCGCTGTCTTTTGTTGCTTAGGTACTCCCTTATCCAGTGGAGTAGCTTCCCTTTCACTCCTGCCAGCATCTCCAGCTTGTACACTAGTCTCTTGTGTGGCACTGTGTCAAAGGCTTCCTGGCAATCCAAAAATATGCAGTCTGCCCAGTGTACCTATTGCTCGGTGTACCTATTGTACCTATTGCTGTACCCAGCTGCCCGTAACAGCTGTCTAACTCCTAGGTACCTATTTACTAGTAGATAACAGGAGCATCAGGGTGAAAGAAACTGTTCCCATTTGTCTCTGTCTAGTCCGGGAATCGAACCCGGGCCACAGGATTACGAGTCCCGTGAGCTGTCTACTCAGCTACCAGACCCCTTAACCACACACACACACACACACACACATAGCCAGCGTGTGTGTGTGTGTGTGTGTGTGTGTGTGTGTGTGTGTGTGTGTGTGTGTGTGTGTGTGTGTGTGTGTGTGTGTGTGTTTCGTGCTAGAAATACTCATAATAGACTAACCACAGAACATTCAGGTTTCTAAATGCATTTTTTACTTTTGCCAACCTTTTATATACAGCTGAAGTTAGCCGATTAATGTGTGCATCAGGAGGTAGACTCGGTATGATGTCAATAAGGAAGTCTTTTTCTCTGCTCTGTTTAATTCCCTGTGTCCGACTTTCTGCTGCCCCCTAGCACTTATGAGACCAAGTTTTCTCAAGTCAAGCCTGGCCCCGGGCCGGGCTTGGGGAGTAGACGTACCCCGAGAACCCCTTTCAGGTACATTCCAGGTACAGCACCAATTTTCATAATGGAATTGAACTCTAGCTAGACTGTTCTTGGAGTCTGTGTGGGTATTTCTCTTACGTATTTTAGTTTTCCTTATGCATATCTGTGTTTGATTTCGTTATTAAACGTTGATTAAAGATCTCCCCTTGAATTTAATGTACATTGCTCAGGAATAAGATGGGTTCCTGTAATGATTCCTATGAAATCCGGCTGGTAAAGTCATCGTGAATCTGTTTCGCAGATTGCAACCTGTTTTCAGGTTATAATCCTTATACTATGCTGTGGTCTAGTCGTCTAGGGCGTGTGCGTGGGAACACCCACCGCATAGGTTCGAACCCTCATCACTGCTCCTACCGATTTTCTCACTGCTTCGCAGAGGCTTCATAATCCAGTGTAGCAGCTTTCCTGTCATCTTTGGTTGTTTCCCCAGCTTTAGCACTAGTCTGACGCGGGACACCTGTCTCTGTGACAGCCCCAACACACGCCATCTGTTGGTTATTCTTTGACCTACTTGATTACCGTTTCCCCTCTCATCGAATTCTATCTGATTGAGTGGTTGGATCCTACCGTCCTTGAAACTATATTGGTTTTCGTTATAAAATCGTTATATCAGGGTGTTCGGTTAGTCTGTCTATTGTTTCTTAATTCTCTTGCGTGGTACACATGTTATGGACACTAAAGTGTAGTTTTACAGTTCTTATTTGTTTCTCTTTTTGTATATTAACTAAATTTACTATCTCTGTTTTGTGGCAGTTTGCATTGTCATGTAGTGAAGAATTCTTGCAAGTATTGACTGATCTCCTTGATCATTATAATTGTCCTCCGGTGCTGCTTGTTCGACAGTCCTCATCTCAGCTTCATTGTGAAGACCTCGTGGAATCATCTCGAGTTTCTTGCACGTGTTCTTAACACTCTGTGTGAAGGAGTCTGCATCTACCTATTACGTTTAGTTACTATATTGGTTTCCAAATTGCCTCTACCTTTCTCTACTGTTCTCGGTCCTCACCCTCTGACATTTCCCTGCTTTCTTTTATTTTGCACTGTGGCAAAATACCCACACGCTTGTGAGTATACACACGCTTGTGAGTATACACACGCTTGTGAGTATACACACGCTTGTGAGTATACATACGCTTGTGAGTATACATACGCTTGTGAGTATATACACGCTTGTGAGCATACACACGCTTGTGAGTATATACACTCTTGTGAGTATATACATGCTTGTGAGTATATACATGCTTGTGAGTAATACACACGCTTGTGAGTATACACACGCTTGTGAGTATACACACTCTTGTGAGTATACACACACACAGGCTTGTGAGACTGGCTTCCTCACACAGATGGTTAAAACAAAGTTTATTCTTTTGTCTTTCATGATTTTGTGTTCGAACAGTTAAAAGTTTATTCGCTGTCACAATATTTTGGCAAAAAAATCTCATCATTTCTTTAGAGATTTTTGTGTTGAATTCTATAACCTAAAGTGTTAACCACACCTCTTACAAATTTGCTTCAATTATTTGTTAAATATAGAAGGTAAAGATGAATGGCTTACCACAAAATAATGTGAGCAAGTGTGATAAGTTCCGGAGTAATAATATATGAACATTACAATTAAATCTAAGTATAATATAGGTACAAAAATGTTCAACTATACACACCAGTATAGCTGATAGTCAATGTGATATATATATATATATATATATATATATATATATATATATATATATATATATATATATATATATATATATATATATATATATATATAAGGCAATGATGCACAGAAGTAACGATCAGTGGTCCACTATGCGCCCTCTCACAGCATATGATCTAGGGGGCCTTCGAACGTAAGAACAAGAAATTCGGTATATGTAGAGTAGGCCCCGTAGCATCACTATATAGAATGATTTAAGACTCAAAAGTACTCTCTCGATTGCTGAATCAAGTCACTTGCCACATGAATTAAGCCAGAATAATGCAAAATAAATATTTATTATTAACTGAAACATCAATATAAGCTTATTGCATTAATAGTTCATAAATATATGTGTTCTGACATAAAGATTTAAGACATTCGCCTAGTAGTAAAATCATGCACAAAATTAACTCTGATTAGTCATTGATTAGTAACTGACACATCAGTCTAAGCATACTACGTTAACAGGCTATAATTAATGCGGCATTAATAGCTAATGGTGACCGTATGGGTGCAGGCATGGTCCAACATGGCCGCCGCTACCTTGGGCCACTATATATATAATCCACTCCTCTGTGCTACATCCTACACTATCTTACGCCGCGCACCACACTAACCAAAACATGGAGTACTAATGGATACAATGGGTATTTTCCTTCACTCTGATGATCATTACACGTGCCCAAAATGCGAGCAAAATACTGTCATCTCTTTCTGCCTCTCTCTCCTGGCCGCCCGCCCCGTTTCCCGCGCGTATTGGCGGCGTCTTCCCGCCTGGTGTTCCAATACTGTGACAAATTATAATAATCTCCCCTACCTGCATATATTAGTTTCTCAGACCCTGTACTGAAGTTCAACATTTAATACCATTTCCCATTCATTATTTTAAATTACAGAATATGTTTAGGAAAGTTTCTCTAATGCACTGAACATTGTTTATTCCAAACTCCTGCAGGAACACCAGACTCTACTAATGTCATCCCTACGCCTGCGCACTAGCTGCTGTTTTGCCTGCACTTTAAAGAGTGCCCAACAGAATTTGCTCTTGAACTTTTTCCATTCCACAAGCCAACCTAAGTCTTGACATCTTAGTAAAAATGCTTTCTCGTATTCTTTTCTTACAAAACAATTATATTATATATATGTCGTACCTAGTAGCCAGAACGCTCTTCTCTGCCTACTATGCAAGGCCCGATTTGCCTAATAAGCCAAGTTTTCCTGAATTAATATATTTTCTCTATTTTTTATCTTTTTAAATGATAAAGCTACCCATTTCATTATGTATGAGGTCAATTCTTTTTTATTGGAGTTAAAATTAACGTAGATATATGACCGAACCTTTACCAATCCTACCTAACCTAACCTATCTTTATAGGTTAGGTTAGGTTAGGTAGCCGAAAAAGTTAGGTTAGGTTAGGTAGGTTAAGTAGTCGAAAAACAATTAATTCATGAAAACTTGGCTTATTAGGCAAATGGGGCCTTGCATAGTAGGCAGAGAAGAGCGTTCTGGCTACTAGGTACGACATATATATAATATAATGTGTCCTCTCAAACAGAACGGCTAGAATGTGTCATGCTGTAGTGTCATTGTCTCACTAAGAAATAAATTCAAATGTCAATATATACATATTGACATTTGAATTTATTTCTTTGTTTAAGCCGGGTTTGAAGCTAAGGAAATCCTCTGACATTTTACGTATACGTGCTCAGTCCAGCCACAAGTGTATTGATTTGTATTAATCAGTCTCAAATAAATCGTTTAAATTTAACTATGGCTAGAGTTTGGGTAATTTTATAAATCTAAATATACCTGAGATTTTGGAAATTCTGCCTCACCAGTTCTCCCCCTCCCCCTTCCCCCTCACACTGCCTGTAACATGACTATTCTCTTACCCAGTTTAATGGACAAGGATGTTTTTTTTCATTATTTGTTTGTGAGTTCTACAGGAGTGCGTGGTGTGTGTGTGTACTCACCTAATTGTGCTTGCGGGGGTTGAGCTCTGGCTCTTTGGTCCCGCCTCTCAACCGTCAATTAACAGGTGTACAGGTTCCTGAGCCTATTATGGTCTATCATATCTACACATGAAAATGTGTATGGAGTCAGCCTCCACCACATCACTTCCTAATGCATTCTATTTGTCAACCACTCTGACACTAAAAGGTTCTTTCTAATATATCTGTGGCTCATTTAGGCACTCAGTTTCCACCTATGTCCCCTAGTGCGTGTGTCTCTTGTTTTAAATAGCCTGTCTTTATCTACCCTATCAATTCCCTTGAGAATCTTGAATGTGGTGATCATGTCCCCCCTAACTCTTCTGTCTTCTAGCGAAGTGAGGTTTAATTCCCGGAGCCTCTCCTCGTAGCTCATACCTCTCAGCTCGGGTACTAGTCTGGTGGCAAACCTTTGAACCTTTTCCAGTTTGGTCTTATCCTTGACTAGATATGGACTCCATGCTGGGGCTGCATACTCCAGGATTGGCCTGACATATGTGGTATACAAAGTTCTGAATGATTCCTTACACAAGTTTCTGAATGCCGTTCTTATGTTGGCCAGCCTGGCATATGCCACTGATGTTATCCTCTTGATGTGAGCTGCAGGGGACAGGTCTGGCGTGATGTCAACCCCCAAGTCTTTTTCTCTCTCTGACTCATGAAGAATATCTCCTAGATGATACCTAGTATCTGGCCTCCTGCTCCCTACACCTATCTTCATTACATTACATTTGCTTGAGATAAACTGTAACAACCATTTGTTCGACCATTCCTTCAGTTTGTTTAGGTCTTCTTGAAGCCTCAAGCAGTCCTCTTCTGTCTTAATCCTTCTCATAATTTTGGCATTATTGTGTGTGTGTGTGTGTGTGTGTGTGTGTGTGTGTGTGTGTGTGTGTGTGTGTGTGTGTGTGTGTGTGTGTGTGTGTGTGTTAAAAATAATATACCAGTAGTTTAAATGTTGTCTTTAATATTAATGAAGTACTTAGCCGCACCAAACACAATTATCTATATATTTTTATAAACAATTTTTCTTATTTAATATTATTTATCCATCAATGGTATATTTTTCTTATATCTTATTAACTGGCATTAATATTATGAATATAACCTGAGCCTACCCTTAGGCACACATTGACCTATATTACGAAACATGTAATTCCTCTGAAGAAAGGTTAGAGTTCGTCAGTCCTCCAGAACTACTTCAGAAGCAAGAGGATAACAGCCACGGCATCAAATAGATTAAAATCAAAATTCCTAATCCAAGGGAACTTCAGTCATGATGAAATATATTAGTAGGCAGCAACTGAAAGGAAGGAATATCCTTAGGAATAATAGAGGATACTGAGACAAGAAAGCTCCTGGATCAACACATCTCATTCAACACGATCAAACACTAACAAATGATGAGCAAATCACACACCAGAAGATGAAGAGACGAATGAGTCACAATAACGTGGCTGAAGTATGTTGACCAGACCACAACGGACGGTCCGAAACGTCGTCGTCCCTTCAACTTCTAGTGTGTGGTCTGGTCAACATGAAGAGACGAAGACGTTTCGGACCGTCCAAGACCATTATCAAGTCGATTGTAGACTTGGACTACAAGTCGTTCTAGATCAAAATCGACTTTATAATGGTCCAGGACGGACCGAAACGACGTCGTCTCCTCATCTTCTGGTGTGTGGTTTGGTCATCATATCATCAGTTATTGTGACTCATCGTCTGTAAACACTAACAAACAATGACCAGAAGAATTTTTAAAATGACGTCACTTTTATGAGAAGGGTGACCCTTAAATCCAAAAAAATGTAACAACATAACGAAGGTGAAAGTAAATTAGGAAAGAAAAGGGATAGGGAGCAGGAAAGTGACAAACCGCAGGGATGAGTACTAGAGGAATAAGAGAGTGCCTTCTTAGGGACACTATAAATCAGTGGGATGAAACCACAAGAGATGCATGATAAAATGATTCAACCAGAAATATATCTTAAACAAAATGGTCAGCTGTTTATTTACAGGCCACCAGAAGGCATTTGATACAGTCCCCCGAGACAGAAAACTAATGCTCAGCTCGGAAGGTGTCAAAATATAGAAGAGAATAAAGTTGGGTCCAACAAGTGTGGCGGATAACTGGCCTGTCCAGGCAAACGAACATGACGTCATTGCTAGCGGCTATGTAAAAACACGATGGCCAATAATAGCAGTGTGGAATACGAGAGGCTTCAAAACAGGTTAAACTAGCTACATAAAAGGTACTAAAAAGAATAGAAAATGGGAACTTTCAAACCTCCTCTCTCTCTACACCCGCATCCTCTTCCTGAATTTCATCTCCCCATCCCTCTACCTCCCCCATCCTTTCCATTCCCTATGGACATCAATCCGAATCCGATTAGGTTCCAGTATATTAATATAGGAATTGAATACGAGAAAATTGCCACATTAGAGAAGAAATAAACGAGAATCTATCGTTTGAGAAACTGATAGATACCAACAGTGGAATACACGCACATATTTAAATACCTAAAAGAAATCTGAATAAGGAGTCATTCAGAACTTTTCACCACATACACAAGACCAATAATGGCCTATGCAACACCGACAAGCAATTTTCAAGATTTAAAGAATACGAACGATTTTAAATCTAGTAAATATGTATAAGCTAAAAAATCCAACATATAAGATTAAGTTAACAGGATTTGCTCAGAAAATAGCAGAGAAAATTAAACAAACAAAGCTACAGTCACACATACACACATTAAAACACAGACACATACACATAAAAACAGACATACGTACATACATAAAAATAGACATACATATATAAAAACAGACATATGTATACTAAAACACACACACACAACATCCAGCAACCAAAGCAAGAAGGTATTTGGATCAATGTTCACCGCCTAGCTGAGTCCGGGCTTAAAGTATAGCTCCCCCTCACGGAGCCTCATCTTAAGAAACAAACAGGAAAACTTAAAGAAGGCTGAGAGACTTACAACGAGGCTCGTCCCAGAATTTCGAGGAAAGGGGTATGAAAACTGAAATAACTAGACCTGAGAGAGAGAGAGAAAAAGAGAGAGAGAGAGAGAGGAGACATGATAGAGGCGTATAAAATACTTAGGAGGATAGACCAAGTGGAAAGAGATGATGTTCAAGATGAATAGCAGTAGAACAAGATACCCGGAAGCTTGCGACCAGACGAGTCTTAAAGATGTTCTAAAGTTTTCTTTTAGTGTAAGAGTATTGAGAAAATGGAAGGAGGGAGGAAATTATCAGGATAAAGCGCCAAGCCATTACGACTATATACCACTTGGAATGGGTCAGGACAAGGATTTGGGATGGGACGGGAGGAAGGAATGGTATGAATTAAATTAGCAAGCTGCAGAAACGAGTTTCATTGATTATTTAAAAAGTAAATACGATTAAGGAATAAGGCAGGGGTCATTGCACTAAACAACCAATATCAAGGTAGTCGGGGTCCAAGAGCTGAAGCTCGATCCGGCAGGTACAAATAGGTGAATTCGCACACAGTGAATAAATTAATAAGGTACAATGGAGCTGTCACGCACCAGACCGAGAATGAAAAGCAAGGCTGTCAATCACACATTTCTGTCCGCGTCGTTTTGTTCCAGATTAGTAAAACACGGAAACAGATAATGACACGACTCCCGGCATCAGTGACCAATTAAACAGCCCGTGTCACCGACACGGCCAGGGACTCCGGACCGATATATGTAAATTTACGCGAGCGAATGATATTTGATTGGATGCATCACTTGTCAACTCAGTTGCAACTAAGATTAAATATGCATGCAACTCAAGGCTAAGAACCCAAACATTCATGATTCTCCAGCAAATGAATATTATTACTAATGTCGCTGGGAGGCTGGTGAGTCTACAGAGGGCTTAGTGAAGCCTCGCGCAGAGCACACTGACTTTACCCGAGTCAGCAATTCAGGAACATGAGGCAAATATATGATAGAACAGTTTGCTGCTCTGGGAAGTGATCTGAGATTAACAGACGCGTGATCACCGCTTGCCTTGGGTGTTACGGGGCACACACACACACACACGCACATACGCACACGCACGTGTGTGTGTGTGTGTGTTTTAGAGATCAATATATGTAATAGACATAACAGAGGAAAAATAGATGGGTTAGAAAGGCGGGATCCAAGAGATAATAGCTCGATTCTGCAGACACAAATAGTAAATATAAATCGTAAATACACGCACGCACACATGAGCGAAGAATAACTATAGTCCTTGGAGAACCACGCCAAAGGTTCGAGTGTTATTTACCTCGGCAGACAAGGCAATAATGCTGGCACGACCTCATTCATACAACAGACATATGCAGGACTTTATAACGACTGAAAAGACTTACACCTAGTCTTTTTTGGTCAGAGTTTTTGTTGTCGTGCAATAAGTAGAACAAACTGACTCCTCACCACCACACACAAGGGAACACAGGTATTTGTTCATCTACACCCCACACGAGAGACTGTTCTCCTGTGTTATGATTCTAAAAGTGCCTGAAATCAGAGGCATGCAGGCGATGAGTCACAATAACGTGGCTAAAGTAAGTTGACTAGACCACACACTAGAAGGTGAAGGGACGACGACGTTTCGGTCTGTCCTGGACCATTCTCAAGTCGATTGTGATGATGAGATTTTTTATTGCCTGCATCTACTTCCTCATCAAATCAGAGGTATATTTCCCAGAACTAAAAGTAGAAGGAATCAGGAGAACTCGCCAGGTCACGATGACTGCATATATGAATAAGATAAGAGCTGGTACATGAAGCCGGAGTGAAGGAAAGGGTGCTAAAATATTGGGGCTATTAGGGATCGAGCGTAGACCTGCAGGTAGCAAGACCATCTCTGTACGTACCTATCCAAGTAGATGGACACAGAAATGGATGAGAGATTGCGACGGTGGTTGAGGACAGGCCTCATCAACTGGTGTTCCCATACTATGTAAATACCTTCTAGCAACTAGTGGATAAAAAACACTAAATCACTAAATATGTCTATATGATTACAATGTTTCGTCAACAAGGTGACACCTTCAGGATTGTATACATAATACAGAGAACACGAGTATACTAAAATTACAACCAAGAACATACATATAAGCCTTGGTTCTCCTCATCCGATGAAACTCATTCATGGCAATAGGCAGTCTTTAATTGTTGAGAAAGATTAGCGATGATCTATAGGGTCAGGTGATAGTTGTGTGACGCATCGGGTATCTTCCCTCTGGGTCCAGGGAGGGATGTTTGATGTTAAACTGATGTTAAATCTCAAACATCTGGATGTTTGATGTTAAATTCATTTGAGTATTAATAATTAGAACAAGCTCGAGGATAAAGGTGGCCACTGGTGTGTACAGCCTCCTTCAGCCACTGGTGTGTACAGCCACCATCAGCCACTGGTGTGTACAGCCACCTTCAGCCACTGGTGTGTACAGCCACCTTCAGCCACTGGTGTGTACAGCCACCTTCAGCCACTGGTGTGTACAGCCTCCTTCAGCCACTGGTGTGTACAGCCTCCTTCAGCCACTGGTGTGTACAGCCTCCTTCAGCCACTGGTGTGTACAGCCTCCTTCAGCCACTGGTGTGTACAGCTTCCTTCAGCCACTGGTGTGTACAGCCACCTTCAGCCACTGGTGTGTACAGCCACCTTCAGCCACTGGTGTGTACAGCTTCCTTCAGCCACTGGTGTGTACAGCCACCTTCAGCCACTGGTGTGTACAGCCACCTTCAGCCACTGGTGTGTACAGCCACCTTCAGCCACTGGTGTGTACAGCTTCCTTCAGCTACTGCTGTGTACAGCCACCTTCAGCCACTGGTGTGTACAGCCACCTTCAGCCACTGGTGTGTACAGCTTCCTTCACCCACTGGTGTGTACAGCTTCCTTCACCCACTGGTGTGTACAGCCTCTTTCAGCCACTGGTGAGTACAGCCTCCTTCAGCCACTGGTGAGTACAGCCTCCTTCAGCCACTGGTGTGTACAGCCACCTTCAGCCACTGGTGTGTACAGCCTCCTTCACCCACTGGTGTGTACAACCTCCTTCAGCCACTGGTGTGTACAGTCTCCTTCAGCCACTGGTGTGTACAGCCTCCTTCAGCCACTGGTGTGTACAGCCTCCTTCAGCCACTGGTGTGTACAGCCTCCTTCAGCCACTAGTGTGTACAGCCTCCTTCAGCAATTATTTAATTGTTAATTAACACTAAATTTAATTTAACGTTTGGCATCCAGATGTTTGATGGACCTCCTTTGACCCAGAGGGCAGAAACCCGTCGCGTTAACTATCACCTGACGATAGACAACTGTCACATGACGATAGACATCTATCACCTGAGGATAGACAACTGTCACCTGATGTTAGACAACTATCACCTGACGATAGACAACTGTCACCTGACGATAGACAACTGTCACCTGACGATAGACAACTGTCACCTGACGATAGACAACTGTCACCTGACGATAGACAACTGTCACCTAACGATAGACAACTGTCACCTGACGATAGACAACTATCACCTGATGTTGGACAACTATCACCTGACGATAGACAACTATCACCTGACGATAGACATCTATCACCTGACGTTAGACAACTGTCACCTGAAGTTAGACAACTATCACCTGAAGTTAGATAACTAATCACCTGACGTTAGACATCTATCACCTGACGTTAGACATCTATCACCTGAAGTTAGACAACTATTACCTGAAGTTAGACAACTATCACCTGACGTTAGCAACTGTCACCTGAAGTTAACCAACTATCACCTGACGTTAGCAACTGTCACCTGAAGTTAGACAACTATCACCTGACGTTAGCAACTGTCACCTGAAGTTAACCAACTATCACCTGACGTTAGCAACTGTCACCTGAAGTTAGACAACTATCACCTGAAGTTAGACAACTGTCACCTGACGTAAGACAACTGTCACCTGGCGACGATAGACAACTGTCACCTGACGATAGACAACTGTCACCTGACGATAGACAACTATCACCTGACGTTAGACAACTATCACCTGACTACAGTTCGTCGCTCTTTAAACAAAAGCCGCTATTAGTTCGTGCTTCAATGACTGGCCGCATGCCTTTCTCTAACTACACCATTAGTTCGCCCACACGGTTTCTCTAAATGCAAATTGGCTGACCCGCTGCCCTCTTCATTCTGCAATATAACCAGTCTATTGCAAGAGAAAGCCAGTTAGAAAGCTAACTAGCTTTTTCTTGCTGCTATATTACATTTGCGTGCCAGCTGATTATACTTCTACTATTACACTTGATGGCCAGCTGTTGTTCTTTTATTGATATGCAGAAACAAACTTTCTGGTCATGTGGCTTTCTAATGCCGCTGTATTGGCAGGCAAGCTGGCTCTATTTTATAGCTACATTGGCTTCCCTGTTAGTTTTCTCGAACCGCTTCACTGGCTGGGCAGTTGGCTTTCAATTTGGGTAAAGTTTGCCCCCAGACGTCTGTTTTCCACCTTTGGACAGATAGACATTCTTGCATTATATATATAAATATATATAAAATGTGTACTCACCTATTTGTGCCAGCAGGATCGAGCATTCACTCTTGAATCCCGCCTTTCTAGCCATCCGTTGTTTACAGCAATGGCTCCTGTCCCATTTCCCTATCATATCTAGTTTTAAGATTATGAATATAATTTGCTTCCACAACCTGCTCCTTAAGTGCATTCCATTTTTCCACTACTCTAACTCTAAAGGAAAACTTCCTAACATCTCTGTGACTCATCTGAGTTTCCAGCTTTCACCCATGTCCCCTCGTTCTGTTAATATTACGTGTGAACATTTCATCTATTTCCATTTTGTCAATTCCCCTGAGTATTTTATACGTTCCTATCATATCCTCCCCCTCCCTTCTTTTTTCTAGTGTCGTAAGGTTCAGTTCCTTCAGGCGCTCTTCATACCCCATCCCTCGTAACTCTGGGACGAGGCTCGTTGCAAACTTCTGAACCTTTTCCAGTTTCCTTTTATGTTTCTTCATGTGGGGGCTCCATGTGGGGTTACATATTCTAGGACTGGTCTCACATTGGCAGTGTAAAGCGCCCTAAATGCCTCTTTACTTAGGTTTCAGAATGATGTTCTAACTTTTGCCAGTGTAGAGTTCGTTGCTTTCGTTATCCTATTTATATGTGCCTCAGTAGTTAGATAAGGTGCTACGTCCACGCCCAGGTCTCTTTCTCGCGTTGTCACAGGTAGGCAGTTCCCTTTCATTGTGTACTGTTCCATTAGTCTCCTATCACCTGATCCCATTTCAATAATTTACATTTACTCGTGTTGAACTTCAGTAGCCATTTCTCTGACCATCTCTGCAACTTGTCCAGGTCTTCTTGGAAGATCCTACAATCCTCATCTGTCACAACTCTTCTCATTAATTTTGCGTTATCCGCGAACATTGACATGTAGGATTCAACTCCTGTGAATATGTCATTTACGTAAATTAGAAATAGAATTGGTCCCAGCACCGATCTTTGAGGTACTCCACTCGTTACTGTTCTCCAGTCCGACTTCTCGCCCCTTACCATTACCCTCTGGCTCCTTCCTGTTAGGTAGCTCCTTACCCATGCTAGGACCTTTCCGCTTATTCCTGCCTGCCTCTCAAGTTTGAATAGTAGTCTCATGTGCGGTACTGTATCAAAGGCGGTATGGCAGTCTAGAAATACGCAGTCTGCCCAACCTTCTCTGTCCTGCCTTATCCTTGTTATTTTATCATAGAATTCCAAAAGGTTCGTTAGGCATGATATCCCTTTCCAGAACCCATGTTGATGTTTATTTATAAACCTAATGCTATCCAGGTGTCCAACAAGTCTTACCCTAATTATTCTTTCTTTTTGAAAGATGTATTTTGCATAGGATGCTTGTCAGTGATACGGGTGTGTAGTTAAATGTGTGTGTGTGTGTGTGTGTGTGTGTGTGTGTGTGTGTGTGTGTGTACTCACCTAGTTGTACTCACCTAGTTGTGTTTGCGGGGGTTGAGCTCTGGCTCTTTGGTCCCGCCTCTCAACCGTCAATCAACGGTTGTGTGTGTGTGTGTGTGTGTGTGTGTGTGTGTGTGTGTGTGTGTGTGTGTGCGTGTGTGTGTGTGTGTGTGTGTGTATGTGTATGTTTCTACCACTTCAAAAGTGAGAAAGAACGTGATATAATTATGTAAAATTTTACCATGCATCAAACGATATCAAGTGACATGCTGTTGTATTTGTATGTACCAATCAATTAGGCACATTTCCTCAAATGTTTCCCACACACACGCTACAGGACAGTAAGGTTGGGGACGTGCGAGATAATAAGGTTGGTTAGGCTTTGGAAGTGGTACTGTGGGCTAGAGTAACATTAATTACATTAAGATTAATTAGTTACATTAACATTAACAGTTAACTGTAACATTAATTCTCATCTTGGCTGCAAGAGACTAAGTGTAGTTGTTTTATGTGATCGGTGATCATGGCAGGCAAGAAGGTCGTAGCCCGGCCAAAGCAACTAGAGAACAACTGATAAAAACTAAGATTCAGCGGTCTGGGACAAGATTCACGAAGCAGTTATTCAGGCACTTACGAACCTGTACATCTCTTCTCAATCTTTGGCGGCTTTGTTTACATATATTAAACAGTTAATGAGCTCCGAAGCACCAGGAGGCTGTTTATAACAATAACAACAGTTGATTGGGAAGTTTTCATGC
>NC_091174.1:15920094-15942594 GCF_040958095.1 Procambarus clarkii
TCTCCCTGCTCTCTGGTGTTCTGTTATTTCTGTAGTTTCTCCATGTTCTTTTACTCAGTTGTTTCGCTACCTTACATTCCTGGTTGAACCATGGGTTTTTCTGTTGTTTTTCGTTTTTCTCCTTTTGGACGGGGATAAACCTGTCTGCAGCTTCCTGGCACTTTTGGGTGACAATATCCATCATGACCTGCACATTCTTGTCTCTAAGTTCTGTTTCCCATGGTATTCCCATTAGGAAGTTCCTCATCTCGTCATATTTTCCTCTTCGGTAATTCAGTCTTTTCCCCTCCACTCCCATCCTTGGATAGGTTATCCCTACCTCCACCAAGTACTCAAAGGTCAGTACACTGTGGTCACTCATTCCTATGGGGGCTTCAACTTTGACTTCCCTTATTTCTGACTCATTTAGGGTGAATATTAAGTCGAGTCTAGCTGGTTCATCATTGCCTCTCATTCTTGTGGGTTCCTTGACATGCTGGCTCAGAAAATTCCTTGTTGCCACTTCCAAGAGTTTAGCTCGCCACGTATCTGCACCACCATGCAGATACGTGGTGATTTCTGTGTGCGTGTGTGTGTGGGTGTGTGTGTGTGTGGGTGTGTGTGTGTGTGTGTGTGCGTGTGTGTGTGTGTGTGTGTGTGTGTGTGGGTGTACTCACCTAGTTGTACTCACCTAGTTGTACTCACCTAGTTGTGTTTGCGGGGGTTGAGCTCTGGCTCTTTGGTCCCGCCTCTCAACCGTCATGTGTGTGTGTGTGTGTGTGTACTCACCTATTTGTACTCACCTATTTGTGCTTGCAGGGGTTGAGCTTTGGCTCTTTGGTCCCGCCTCTCAACTGTCAGTCAACTGGTGTACAAATTCCTGAGCCTACTGGGCTCTATCATATCTACATTTAAAACTGTGTATGTAGTCATCCTCCACCACATCACTGCCTAATGCATTCCATCCGTTAACTACTCTCACACTGAAAAAGTTCCTTCTAACGTCTCTGTGGCTCATGTGGGTACTCAGTTTCCACCTGTGTCCCCTTGTTAGCGTCCCACCAGTGTTGAATAGTTTATCCTTGTTTACCCGGTCGATTCCTCTGAGGATTTTGTAGGTTGTGATCATGTCTCCCCTTACTCTTCTGTCTTCCAGTGTCGTAAGGTGCATTTCCCGCAGCCTTTCCTCGTAACTCATGCCTCTTAGTTCTGGGACTAGTCTAGTGGCATACCTTTGGACTTTTTCCAGCTTCGTCTTGTGCTTGACAAGGTACGGGCTCCTTGCTGGGGCCGCATACTCCAGGATTGGTCTTACATATGTGGTGTACAAGATTCTGAATGATTCCTTACACAGGTTCCTGATCGCTGTTCTGATGTTAGCCAGCCTCGCATATGCTGCAGACGTTATTCTTTTTATGTGGGCTTCAGGAGACAGTGTGTGTGTGTGTGTGTGTGTGTGTGTGTGTGTGTGTGTGTGTGTGTGTGTGTGTGTGTGTGTGTGAGTGTGTGTGTGTGGGTGTGTGCGCGTGTGTGTGTGTGTGTACTCACCTAGTTGTGTTTGCGGGGGTTGAGCTCTGGCTCTTTGGTCCCGCCTCTTAACCGTCAATCAACAGGTGTACAGATTCCTGAGCCTATCGGGCTCTGTCATATCTACACTTGAAACTGTGTATGGAGTCAGCCTCCACCACATCACCCCCTAATGCATTCCATTTGTCAACCACTCTGACACTAAAAAAGTTCTTTCTAATATCTCTGTGGCTCATTTGGGCACTCAGTTTCCACCTGTGTCCCCTTGTGCGTGTTCCCCTTGTGTTAAATAGACTGTCTTTATCTACCCTATCATTTCCCTTCAGAATCTTGAATGTGGTTATCATGTCCCCCCTTACTCTTCTGTCTTCCAGCGAAGTGAGGTTTAATTCCCGTAGTCTCTCCTCGTAGCTCATACCTCTCAGCTCGGGTACTAGTCTGGTGGCAAACCTTTGAACCTTTTCCAGTTTAGTCTTATCCTTGACTAGATATGGACTCCATGCTGGGGCTGCATACTCCAGGATTGGCCTGACATATGTGGTATACAAAGTTCTGAATGATTCTTTACACAAATTTCTGAATGCCGTTCGAATGTTGGCCAGCCTGGCATATGCCGCTGATGTTATCCGCTTGATATGTGCTGCAGGAGACAGGTCTGGCGTGATATCAACCCCCAAGTCTTTTTCCTTCTCTGACTCCTGAAGAATTTCCTCTCCCAGATGATACCTTGTATCTGGCCTCCTGCTCCCTACACCTATCTTCATTACATTCCATTTGGTTGGGTTAAACTCTAACAACCATTTGTTCGACCATTCCTTCAGCTTGTCTAGGTCTTCTTGAAGCCTCAAACAGTCCTCTTCTGTTTTAATCCTTCTCATAATTTTAGCATCGTCCGCAAACATTGAGAGAAATGAATCGATACCCTCCGGGAGATCATTTACATATATGAGAAACAAGATAGGACCGAGTACAGAGCCCTGTGGGACTCCACTGGTGACTTCACGCCAATCGGAGGTCTCACCCCTCACCGTAACTCTCTGCTTCCTGTTGCTTAGATACTCCCTTATCCACTGGAGCACCTTACCAGCTACACCTGCCTGTCTCTCCAGCTTATGTACCAGCCTCTTATGCGGTACTGTGTCAAAGGCTTTCCGACAATCCAAGAAAATGCAGTCCGCCCAGCCCTCTCTTTCTTGCTTAATCTGTGTCACCTGATCGTAGACTTCTATCAAGCCTGTAAGGCAAGATTTACCCTCCCTGAACCCATGTTGGCGATTTGTCACGAAGTCCCTTCTCTCCAGATGTGTTACCAGGTTTTTTCTCACGATCTTCTCCATCACCTTGCATGGTATAGAAGTCAAGGACACTGGCCTGTAGTTCAGTGCCTCTTGTCTGAGGCCCTTTTTGTATATTGGGACCACATTCGCCGTCTTCCATATTTCTGGTAGGTCTCCTGTCTCTAGTGACTTACTATACACTATGGAGAGTGGCAAGCAAAGTGCCTCTGCACACTCTTTCAGTACCCATGGTGAGATCCCATCTGGACCAACAGCCTTTCTAACATCCAGATCCAGCAGGTGTCTCTTGACCTCCTCTCTCGTAATTTCGAACTCCTCCAAGGCCGCCTGGTTTATCTCCCTTTCTCCTAGCACAGTGACCTCACCCTGTTCTATTGTGAAGACCTCCTGGAACCTCTTGTTGCGTTCCTCACACACCTCTCTGTCATTCTCTGTATACCTGTCCTCGCCTGTTCTAAGTTTCAATACCTGTTCTTTCACTGTTGTTTTCCTTCTGATGTGACTGTGGAGTAGCTTTGGTTCGGTCTTGGCTTTGTTTGCTATATCATTTTCAAATTTTTTCTCTGCTTCTCTTCTCACCCTGACGTACTCATTCCTGGTTCTCTGGTATCTCTCTCTGCTTTCTGGTGTTCTGTTATTCCGGAAGTTCCTCCACGCCTTTTCGTTCAGTTTCTTCGCTTCCATACATGCCCTATTATACCATGTGTGTGTGTGTCAGACACACATGTGTGTGTGTGTCATGTGTGTGTGTGTGTGTGTGTGTGTGTGTGTGTGTGTGTGTGTGTGTGCGCGTGTGTGCGTGTGTGTGTGTGTATGTGTGTGTGTGTGTATGTGTGTGTGTACTCGCCTATTTGTGCTTGCGGGGGTTGAGCTTTGGCTCTTTGGTCCCGCAGCCTGTGTGTGTGTGTGTGAGTGTGTTTGTGTGTGTGTGTATTTGTGTGTGTGTATATGTGTGTGTGTGTGTGAGTGTGTTTGTGTGTTTGTGTGTGTGTGTGTGTGTGTGTGTGTGTGTGTGTGTGTGTGTGTGTGTGTGTGTGTGTGTGTGTGTGTGTATGTGTATGTATTCACCTAGTTGTTCTTGCGGGGTTTGAGCTGTGGCTGTTTGGTCCCGGCTCTCAACTATCAATCAACTGATGTACAGGTTCCTAAGCCTATTGGGCTCTATCATATCTTCATTGGAAACTGTGTATGCAGTCTGCCTCCACTACATCACTTCTTAATGTCAACTTCTCTGACACTAAAAAAAATCTTTCTAATATCTCTGTGGCTCATTTAGCCACTCAATTTCCACCTGTGTCCCTTAGTGCGTGTGCCCCTTGTGTTAAATAGCGTGTATTTACCTACCCCCTATCAATTCCTTTGAGAATCTTGTATGTGGTGATCATGTTCCCTCTAAGGCTTCTGTGTTCCAGCGACGTGAGGTTTAATTCCCGTAGTCTCTCCTCGTAGCTCATACCTCTCAGTTCGGGTGCTAGTTTGGTGGCAAACCTTAGAATCTTATCCAGTTTTGTCTTATGCTTGACTAGATATGGGCTCCATGCTGGAGCTGCATACTCCAGGATTGGTCTGACATATGTGGCATACAATGATCTGAATGATTCCTTACGCAAGTTTCTAAAAGCCGTTCTTATGCTGGCCAGCCTGGCATATGCCGCTGATGTTATTATCTTGATATGGTTTCTGGGGACAGGTCTGGTGTGATATCAACCCCCAGGTCTTTCTCTCTCTCCGACTCTTGAAGAATTTCATCTGCCAAATGATACCTTGTGTCTTGCCTCCTGCTCTCTACACCTGTCTTCATTACATTTGCTTGGGTTAAACTCTAACAATCATTTGTTCGACCATTCCTTCAGTTTGTCCAGGTCTTCTTGAAGCCTCAAGCAGTCCTCCTCTGTCCTAATATTTTTCATAATTTTGGCATCGTCAGTAAACATTGCATGTAATGAGTCTATACCCTCTTGGATTTCATTTACGTACATCAAAAACAGGATAGGACCGAGTACAGAGCCCTGTGGGACTCCACTGGGGACTTCACGCCAATCTGAGGTCTCACCACTCACTGTAACTCTCTGCTTCCTATTGCTTAGATACTCCCTTATCCACTGGAGCACCTTACCAGCTACTCTTGCCTGTCTCTCCAGGTTATGCACGCAATGGTAATGCGTTTTCGTGTGTGTGTGAGGGGGAGGGGAGGGTTGTGCACTTACCTAGTTGAACTCACCTAGTTGTACTTGCGGGGGTTGAGCTTTGGAGTTTTTGTCCCGCCTTTCAAAAGTCAGTCAACTGGTGTTCAGGTTCTTGAGCTCATTGAGCTCTATTATATCAGTATATGAAACTCTGTATGAAGTCAGCCTCCACCACATCACTTCAAATGCATTCCATTTATAAACTACTCTGATATTGAAAAAGTTCTTTCTAAAGTCTCTGTAGCTCATTTGCGTACTCTGATTTTATGTCCGCTAGTGTCAGTACCACCCGTGCTAAATAATGTCCTTATCTACCCAGTCAATTCTTCTGAGAATTTTGTATGAGGTGGTCATGTATCCCAGAACTCTTCTACCTTCCTGCGACGTGAGGTGCAATTCACGCAGTCTTTCCTCGTAGCTCATACCTCTTCGTTCTGGAATTAGTTAAGTGGCATACCTTTGAACTTTCTCCAGCTTCGCGTTATGCTTGACAAGGTATGGACTCCATGCTGGAGCCGCATACTTCAGTCTGTGTGTAATTACCTAAGAGTAATTACCTAAGTGTATTTACAGGATGAGAACAACCGTCGTGGTGTCCCGTCTTCCCAGCACTCTTTGTCGTATAATGAAACAACTGACGGTTTTAGCCTCCTCCACCTTCTCACTTAACTTGTTCCAACAGTCTACCACTCTGATTGCAAAAGAAAACTTTCTTGTGTGTGTGTGTGTGCTTTGTGTGTGTGTGTGCTTTGTGTGTGTGCTTTGTGTGTGTGTGTGTGTGTGTGTGTGTGTGTGTGTGTGTGTGTGTGTGTGTGTGTGTGTGTGTGTGTGAGTCTTTGTGTGTGTGTGTGTGTGTGTGTTTGCGTGTGTATATGCATGTATGTGTGTGTGTAATTTTTCTTATTTCAAATCTCAACCAGCCCATTCACACTTCCCACTTTAATTCTCCTATTGTCTCTCCTCTCACGCCTCCGTCTCCTCTATCCCTTCTATCCCCTCCCACTCTGCAATCCCTTCTTACCGCCCCCACTCTCCCCTTCTTCTTTCACCAGATTCCCTCTCTCCTTTCTCTCTCCCTTCCTCACCTCCCTCCCCCGTCACCTCCCTCACATTCAACACAACACAACAACAGATCATCGTGAGGTCATTCTCTCCCAACCCTCCTCTCACCTCGAGACTCTCCTGACTCTTGGTTAAAAGTTTCACACCTGGAAAAACTGCATTTCGCGAAATTGGATTCGGGGCTTCTGGGAAAAGTTTTTCGTCTAACGAATCTCTGCGAAATGCGGAAGTGGATTTGTTGATTCCTTTAAGATTGGTAGGAATTTGTTGAGATATTGTAGGATATTACTTGTAAGAGTTCATTTCTCTAGTTGTAGCTCACTATAGCATTACAGTTTTGCTGCTTCTTAGCATTGTCTTGGAGTGTCTGCAGTGTTTTCATCATTCCTTGCAGTTTTTACGTTGCTTTTTTGGCATAATCAAAGTCTTATGTGATAATCAAATGATAATGTGTCTTACATACTAATCGGTTTTGTTCATTTGATGCATCACGCTTTTGTAATTTCTGTGTGTAATACAAATAGGTTCTTATACCATATGTGGTTTTTCTGTCTTTTTTTCATATTATTTTTGTGCAAAATGCATGGCGTTTTTGTGTTTCATTCGTATTTTAAACTTATACACATTGCTGAAGTATTTATTTTTATTGTAAGAATAATTTTAAATATTTATGAGACTGAAGAAGTCTTTACATTCATGGAAGGATCGCTCTGTTTTTATTTTCTCTGCAGAAGTTTATATAAATTAGGTACAAAATTTTGTTTATCTTGAATTGTCTTAATATATATATTCTTTGAGTTTTGCTGAGGTTCTTTACCCTCCTACCCATCCAAATTCACCAACCAACTAGTGTATTCACTCATCCACCTCATCCACCCACACATGGAGAACACCCACGTGCTCAGTTACTCACTGTTATAAGCTCGCTCTGTCTTCAAGGGAGCCGGTCGGCCGAGCGGACAGCACGCTGCACTTGTGATCCTGTGGTCCTGGGTTTGATCCCAGGCGCCGGCGAGAAACAATGGGCAAAGTTTCTTTCACCCTATGCCCCTGTTACCTAGCAGTAAAATAGGTACCTGGGTGTTAGTCAGCTGTCACGGGCTGCTTCCTGGGGAAGGAGGCCTGGTCGAGGACCGGGCCGCGGGGACACTAAAGCCCCGAAATCATCTCAGGATAACCTCAAGATAAGGTAAGAACCTTCCTCTCCTCTTGACTACTTTTATATTAGACAGTGTTTGGAACACTCATTTACTCACAAACTTTACTTTACTCACAATTTACTCACTTGGAACACCTCTCTCCCATCCTCCCACCAACTATCTTAACCCCATACCAAATTCTAAACCTATCCATCCACTCATTCACGTGCCTACCCATCCACTCATTCACGTGCCTAACCACCCACTCACGTACCTACCCATCCACTCATTCACGTGCCTAACCACCCACTCACGTACCTACCCATCCACTCATTCACGTGCCTACCCATCCACTCACGTACCTACCCACCCACTCATTCATGTATCTACCCACCCACTCACGTACCTACCCACCCACTCATTCATGTATCTACCCACCCACTCACGTACCTACCCATCCACTCATTCACGTGCCTACCCATCCACTCACGTACCTACCCACCCACTCATTCACGTGCCTACCCATCCACTCACGTACCTACCCACCCACTCATTCATGTATCTACCCACCCACTCACGTACCTACCCATCCACTCATTCACGTGCCTACCCATCCACTCACGTACCTACCCACCCACTCATTCATGTATCTACCCACCCACTCACGTACCTACCCACCCACTCATTCACGTGCCTAACCTACCCACTCACTCATTCATGTACCTACCCACCCACTCACGTACCTACCCACCCACTCACGTACCTACCCACCCACTCATTCATGTACCTACCCACCCACTCACGCACCTACCCATCCACTCATTCATGTACCTACCCATCCACTCATTCATGTACCTACCCACTCACGTACCTACCCATCCACTCATTCATGTATCTACCCACCCACTCACGTACCTACCCACCCACTCACGTACCTACCCACCCACTCATTCATGTATCTACCCACGCACTCACGTACCTACCCACCCACTCACGTACCTACCCATCCACTCATTCATGTATCTACCCACGCACTCACGTACCTACCCATCCACTCATTCATGTATCTACCCACGCACTCACGTACCTACCCATCCACTCATTCAAAGGAGATTTTTTTTGCAGGGATATTCCAGCGCGGGCCCTAAGCCTCTGGCTGGCCCACTAAGTGTTGCTTGTTTCTGTTTTACTTGGGCGGAGTATGAGTATTTATGACTCGTATGGTCGCTTCAGGAAGATTTTGTCCCACTTGTTTGACAACTTCTGCTCTGTTGAATCTAAGTTAAAATCTTAATGGGTTTGTAACTGTGCAGTGTGTTAGATAATGTTCCAGTGGTCTGTCGGGCACGGAGATGACTAAGCCAAGTTCTCACATATTCACACGCCCACCCATTCACCTATCATCCCACCTACTCACCCACATATCTATCTACTCATCCACTCACATGTTGACTTGTCTACCTGCCACCCCACACACTCATTCACCTACCTATTCACTCAACGACCCAGTCACTCCCCAACCTACCTACACGCTCATTCATTCATCAACTTTCACACCTATTCATCCACTTTAACCCATCCTCCTAAATCACCACAACTCACCAGTACACCAACCCACCTACTCCTCCACCTTCCATCCAACTCACTCATTACCCTCCCCACTCACCCATTCATCATCCTAAACTCATCCCACCCCCTCACTCCCAAACACACAGCAAGACACAAAATAGTCCCACACCTTTCTTCCAGTCAAACCTGCAAATTGCCAGAACGAACAGTCAAAAACATGCAACAAAACGATTTACAATTTTACCGGCCTCTCTTCCCGGGTTCCGTTTTGAGGCCCTTCACGCTTGAAGGACGGTCCCATCAAAGCCAAACTCCGCCTATTATGACTTGGATGGCGCAAATGTGGGGATGGCCGTGAAAGCGATATCACCGACCAACTTCAGCGAGTTGGCTCGCTGAAGAATTCGCTAATTGGGATTCCATTACAGGTGGGTGCCGAGGGATCCCCGTGTGATAACAGCGGATAGGGAGGGGTGATAACAGCGGATAGAGAAGGGTGATAACTGCGGGTAGAGAGGGATGATAACAGCGGATAGAGAAGGGTGATAACTGCGGATAGGGAGGGGTGATAACAGCGGATAGGGAGAGGGAGAAAACGCTATCAGTTAATTGTGACACATGGATCGTTATCTAATATTTATTTATTTCACCTAATGTCTCTCGTCTAATAATTTTCTCACCTAATGCTTATCTCGGCTAATATTTCTCTCGTCTAATACCTTTCTCACCTAAACCTTATCTCATTTAATACTTATCTCACCTAATATTTATCTACCCTAATACTTCTAAGTCACTTTGAAATAACTATATGTTGGTGGGGTTTTATGTTGGTGGCGTTTTAAGTTGGTGGGGTTTTATGTTGGTGGAGTTTCCAGTTGGTGGGATTCTATCTTAGTTTGGTCATGCAGACGAGGAGTCATAATACCGTGGCTGAAAAATGTTAACCAAACCACACACTAGAAAGTGAAGAGACCACGACGTTTCGGTCCGTTCTGGACCATTCTCAAGTCGATTGTGAGAATAGTCCTCAATCGACTTGAGAATGGCCCAGGACGGACCGAAACGTCGTCGTCCTTTCACTTTCTAGTGTGTGGTTTGGTCAACTTAGTTGGGTTATATGTTAGTGGGGTTTTATGTTGGGGTTATATGCTAGTGGGGTTATATGTTGGTGGCGTTATATGTTGGTAGGTTTTCATGGCGGTGTGTGTTTATGAAGACCCAACTACATCCCTACAATACACGAGACATGCTCAGCTGGACACTCAAGCCCCTCATAGACTCACACACTTAGCACTGACTCTCAGAGTTTGCCACAGTCGCCCCATCCATTTAATGGGTAGCGTATCGAAGCAGAATATGGCATTGTACTTTTCAGAGCAGCTTAAGTGTCACGCATAATTTTTCTACTCGGTAGACAGGTAAATATGTGTGTGTCATGATTTTTTTTTCACGGATAGGTAAGTACCTCTACCCTCAAACCTATCAGTAACTACTGGGAAATGCGGTCTAGCCGTTTATTACCTGCTTAGTATAATTGGTATTATTATTATTATCACTCATTATCATAAATATCATCACTATTCCATAAAGCTCATGCTCAAAAATCAAATCAAAATCAAAATGTTTATTCAGGTAAAAGTACATACATAGAAGATGAACTACAAATATAAAGTTGGATTTATAGATAGAGCTAGTACATACAATACCTAAATCCACTAATAAGCACATCGTTTCGGGCAACCTGTTGCCCGAAACGCTGTTCTCGACTGGTACACCTGTTTACCCTCCCTCTCCAGCCCGTTCTCTCCAATAGACACTCCGTAAAAAATGCAACAGTTTTGCTTATCAAGAAACGTACGGAACTAATCAGCTCACCTATCCTATCTAGGCCAATTGGATAGAAAACGTCAATTCTACTGTTACTTTATTTGTGACTAATACGTCGCATTTCAACATATTGATCGATTCCGTAAAAAATGCGACGTAATTGATGAGGGGGGACAGGGTGCTTTGCGACGTATATGCAAATTGGATACGTCCATTTAGCCCGTGTTCTCGAATAATAAAAGATGTACGCTCTTTTCTGCCGCTGTGTTTAGCGTGTTCCGCTATGTTCAATTATCCAATGAAATCCTTTTAGCTAGGAGTGCCAGCGTTCAGGCGCCCGGGCAAGCGCCTCACTTGGCCCCAGTGAATGAAAATTGTCTTGAAACTTTAGCCTTCCTTTTGGCTCGATGGCCAGAGGAGGATTTTTGTATTGGTATGTATACGTCGTTTCATTGGTAGTGCGTGCGTGCGTGTGCGTATTGATGTGTGTGTGTGTGTGTGTGTGTGTGTGTGTGTGTGTGTATGTGTGTGTGTGTGTGTGTGTGTGTGTGTGTGTGTGTGTGTGTGTATTTACCTATTTGTGCTCATAAGATCGAGCTTGAGCTCTTGGTCCTCACCTTTCTAGCTGGGGGTTGTCTAAGCAATGACACCTTCCGTATTGCTCTGTCATATATACTTTTAAAATAATTAATGTAGTTTGGTTCTACAACTTGTTCATTTAGTTCGTTCCATTTTCCAACAACTCTTACTCTAAAAGAAAACTTTTTAATATCTCTAGGCTCATCTGTTTATCAAGCTTTCTCTCATGCACTCTCGCTCTATTGGTATTCATTCTGGACATTTCTTTTTCGACTTTGTCAAGGCCCATAGTATTTTAAAGGCTCTATTATGTATCCGCTCTCCTTTTCTCTGCTGACGTTAGGTCGAGTTTCTTAAATCTTCATACCCTCATCCCTTGCAATTTTGGGTCGAACCTCGTTGCAAATATATGAACTTTTTTCTAGTTTTCTTGTGTATTTTTTCTGACGAGGGTTACACGATGGGGTGGCATACTTTAAGACAAGTTTCACGTAGGTGGTTTACAGTAATCTAAATGTCTCCTTATTTATGTTCCTGAAGGATGCTCTGACTTTTCCACTGTAGTTGGAAATAATTTTGTTAACGTTATTCTGTTTATATGTGCCTCAGGAGTTAGATGTGGTGTTATATTCATTCTCAGGATTGTTTCGCTAGTTGTTACCTGGAGGTAGTTTCCCTTCACTGTTTACTGACCTCTTGGTCTCCTGGCACCTGTTCCCATCTCCACCACCTTACGCTTGTGTTGAACTCAAGCGTAATAACAGCTTTTTCATAACCATTGTTGGACCAATTAAAGAACTTGTCAAGAAAGACATCTTGAAATCTCTTCCCTGGCAACACAAACCGAAACTGTCTCTATTTTCCGCTTGTTACAATTTGTAATAAAGTTGTTACATATTGGCTTAACGTGTTTATGACGTATTAGAACGTTGTTACAACTTGCTATATTGGTTGTTATAACTGGTTAGGAGGTGTTAAAACTTGTTTGAACGTTGTACCAACGTCGTAGTTTCGGTGTGTGTTTGGCGGGATTTCACTCTTCAACTGTCTCGACTCTTATCATTATCTTTACATCATCCGCAAACATCGACTTTAAGGGTTCCTATCCTGTGTATAAACAATTAACATATCTCAGAAACCGTATTGGTCACAGTTCCGTTCCTTGAGGTACTCCGCTTGTTACTCTACACCAGTCCGACTTTTCGTCCCTCACTTTGACTCTCTGACACTAGTTTGTTAAGTACTCTCTTACTGATTTCAGTGCTCTTCCACTTACTCCTGCTTGTCTCACACGTTTATGTTGCCGTCTTTTTTTGTGGAATTGTGTCAGAGGCGCAATTGGACTATTTGTTATTTATTTGGACTATTTCTGGACTATATGGTACTACAGAAATACACAATCTGTCCAACCACCTCTGTCTCATTGTTGTTATTCTATCATAGAACTCCAGTAGATCCAATGCGCACGATTTCTCTTCCCTGAGTCATGTTGGTGTTTGTTTACATACCTGATTATTTCCAGGTGTGTAACTATAGTCTTATCCATGTTATCCTCTCGAGTACTTTGTATGGGATGCTTGTCACTGACGCTGGTATACAGTTAAGTTATTGAATATTGCAGAAAGAGTTAAATTAATTATATTTATTCGAGTTTATGTTTCTTACGTCATTCTTCACCCGGGAGGGAGAAGGGGAATTGTCAGTGGGAAAGCGCCAAGCCATTACGACTATATAATACTAGGAAAGAGGTGAAGCTAAGGATTTGCGATGGAAAGTGAGAAAGGAATGGTACCCAACCACTTGGACGGTCGGGGATTGAACGCCGACCTGCATGAAGCAAGACACGACCACACATCGCGTTAGCAAGGCGGACAGCCCGCCTGCTTTCATAACTTTCACTTTATTTCCCTTTTCTAAACTTTCCTTCATCTTTGCCTCTCTATCCTCTCTACTCCCCCCCCCCCCCATAAAAAAAGGCCTTCGCTCTACCAATCAGCTCAAGAGGGTTGGCGAAGAATGACATCAGTCGAAAAATTAACTCTCCAAAGTTAATTTTTAGTTTTATAGGACCTGGCGCCAAGGGACGCGCCTCTTCGTTGCTCCTGTCATTTTTTTTTAGAGAGCAGAGGGGAAAATGTTTCAAGTTAGCTTGAACACCCGATGATGAGGGGAAATAAGGTGTCGTATTGGCCAATAAGGCCTCCTGAATTTGCCTTTGTTGTTATTATAACTTCGGGAGAGTACTGGACACTTTCTTGGACTTGACGTTAGTCAAATGTAACTGAGCGTGATATGGCTGTCATCTGGTGTTTGAAATACTTGGTGCTTCGCCCATGTCTTATCATCTATTGTCGTGTTATCTGTCGATTATTTCAGTGTTGTTGGTTAGAATATCTCTAGTGAAGATTTGACTGTGTGTAGAAGTTTCTTGGTCTCTGATAGTTATATCAAGGGGAGGTAGTTTCTTTCATCTCGAAACTCTTCATCTTGTAAGTAAAACTTAGTACAAGACTTCGCTCGAGTGAGTGTTGAAGCTGTATCAAGTGGTCATTGTTTGATATCCATGTTAACATGGACTGTACAACAGTGCCCATGTAAACAATAACAAATAGAACACCGAGGGGTAACCCTTGATAATAGCACCCATATGTTTCAATATAAGACCATCAGGAGTCAGGAAGGCTGCCTCTTTGTGACTTGCTTCGAATAGTTTTCAGAGTATTCATTCTGCGATGCCAAGAGGCGTACAAACTGAATTCCGATAACTTATGTCTATTATTATTCCCAATAGTCTGGTTCACGGCCTCCTGGTGAACAGCGACTCAACATCCTGGGACGATATCGCACCGAATGCTTGTAACCCTTGCAATAAATTGTCAAATTCCTTTAGAGACAAGGTTGAACGTGCACACTACTTGTGACTCAGCCGTCTTGAGTCACGTAGCCAGTCCGTGACCGGATATAGGTTTCTGGCCAATGATCGGCTGAAGTGAGTTTCCAAGTGTGTGGGTCTGGACAGTCACGTGTGCATATGTTTGTACTCTCCGGCAGCTTTCGTCAGGAGAAGTCCAGAGCTTTTTGCATTAATTGTTTCAAATAATCTATTTGCCAGAGTTCTCGATTCGGCAATTCATTTTTGCCCTCTCTTCTCTTTCTTCCCTAATTTTTGTTGTCCGGTCATAGAATTTTATTAAGCCTGTGAGGAACGATTTACCATCCCTGAACCCTTGCTGGTGGTGTCTTACAAAGCTTTTTCCCTCCAGATGTTCTACGAGCCTTCTCCTCAAAATTTTCTCCACTTTGCATGGTATACAAGTTAGGGACACTGGCCTGTAGTTCAGTGCCACATGCCAGTCACCCTTTTTTGTATATTGGGACTAAATTAGCTGTCTTACAACGTTCCTGTAGATCTCTTTCCAATGACCTGTTATACACCATAGAGAGTGGCACACTAATTGCTTCTGCACCCTCTTTTAGTATCCTTTGTTAAATTCTGTCAAGCCCAACAACCTTTGTCACATTCAGCTCACACTGTGTGTACTCAACTAGTTGTACTCACCTAGTTGTGCTTGCGGGGGTTGAGCTCAGGCTCTTTTGTCCAGCCTCTCAACCGTCAATCAACTGGTGTACAGATTCCTGAGCCTACTGGGCTCTACATTTCAAACACACATCTACATCTACATTTGCATCACATCTACATTTCAAACTGTGTATGGAGTCCGCCTCCACCACAGCATACCTAATGCATAATGTTTGTGTATAGTGGGTGAGTGCGTGTAGTGTGTACTCACCTATTTGTACTCACCCATTTGTGCTTGTGGGTGATGAGCTTTGGCTCTTCGGTCCCGCCTCTCAACTGTCAATCAACTGGTGTACAGATTCCTGAGCCTAATGGGCTTTGTCATATCTGCATTTGAAACCGTGTATGGAGTCACCCTCCACCACATCACTGCCTAATGCATTCCATCTGTTAACTACTATGACACTGAAAAGTTCTTTCTAATGTCCCTGTGGCTCATGTGGGTGCTCAGTTTCCACCTGTCCCCTTGTCGCGTATCACCAGCGTTGAATAGTTTATCCTTGTTTACCCGGTCGATTCCCCTGAGGATTTTGTAGGTAATGATAATGTCTCCCCTTACTCTTCTGTTTTCCAGTGTCGTAAGGTGCATTTCCCGCAGCCTTTCCTCGTAACTCAAGCCTCTTATTTCCGGGACTAGTCTAGTGGCATACCTTTGAACTTTTTCCAGCTTCGTCTTGTGCTTGACAAGGTACGGGCTCCATGCTGGGGCCTCATACTCCAGGATTGGTCTTACATATGTGGTATGCAAGATTCTGAATGATTCCTTACACAGGTTCCTGAAGGCTGTTCTGATGTTAGTCAACCTCGCATATGCCGCAGACGTAATTCTTTTTATGTGGGCTTCAGGAGACAGGTTTGGTGTGATATCAACTCCTAGATCTTTCTCTCTGTCCGTTTCATTAAGTTCTTCATCTCCTATTCTGTATCTTGTGTCTGGCGTCCTGTTTCCACCACCTAGTCCTATTACTTTGCATTTACTCGGGTTGAACTTTAATAGCCATTTGTTGGACCATTCATTCAGTCTTTCTAGGTCATCTTGTAGCCTACTACTATCGTCCTCTGTTTCAGTCCTCCTCATAATTTTTGCATCATCAGCAAACATTGAGAGAAACGAGCCTATACCCTCTGGGAGATCATTTACTTATATCAGAAACAGTATAGGTCCATGGACTGACCACTGCGGGACTCAACTTGTAACGTCTCGCCAATCTGAGACCTCACCCCTCACACTGATTCGTTGTCTCTTGTTGCTTAGGTACTCCATTATCCAATGGAGTACCTTCCCTTTCACTCCAGCCTGCATCTCCAGCTTTTTCACTAGCCTTTTGTGTGGTACTGTATCAAAGGCTTTCTGACAATCCAAAAATATGCAGTCTGCCCACCCTTCTCTTTCTTGCCTTATTTTTGTTGCCTGGTCGTAGAATTCCAGTAACCCTGTGAGGCAAGACCTGCCATCCCTGAACCCATGTTGATGCTGTGGTACGAAGTTCTTTCGTTCCAGATGTTCCACTAGCTTTCTTCGCACAATCTTCTCCATCAGCTTGCATGGTATGCAGCTTAGGGCCACTGGCCTGTAGTTCAGTGCCTCCTGTCTATCCCTTTTCTTGTATATCGGGACTACTTTTGCTGTTTTTCAAATTTCTGGCAGTTCCCCTGTTGCCAGAGATTTGTTATACACTATGGAGAGTGGCAGGCACAGTTCTTCTGCTCCATCCTTTAGTATCCAAGGGGAGATTCCATCTGGGCCTATAGCTTTTGTCACATCCAACTCTAGTAAACACTTCCTTACTTCCCCGCTGGTAATCTCAAACTCTTCCAGTGATTCCTTGTTAACTATTCCCTCTCTTATCTCTGGAATTTCTCCTTACTCTAAGGTGACGACCTCCTGGACCTCCTATGTGTGTGTGTGTGTGTGTGTGTGTGTGTGTGTGTGTGTGTGTGTGTGTGTATGTGTGTGTGTGTGTGTGTGTGTGTGTGTGTGTGTACTCACCTATTTGTACTTACCTATTTGTACCTGCAGGATCGAGAATTGACTCTTCGATCTCGCCTTTTGGGCCATCGGTTGGTTACAGCAATAACTCCGGTCCCATTTTCCTATCATACCTAGTTTTAAAATTATGAATAGAATTTGCTTCCACAACCTGCTCCTTAAGTGTATTTCATTTTTCCACTACTCTTATGCTAAAAGAAAACCTCCTAACATCTCTGTAACTCATCTGAGTTTCCTGATTCCACCCATGTCCCCTCGTTCTGTTACTATTCCGCGTGAAACTTTCGTCGATTTCCACTCTGTCAATCCCCCTAAGTATTTTATACGTTCCAATCATATCCCTCCTCTCCCTTCTTTTTTCTAGTGTCATAAGCTCAGCTCCTTCAGGCGCTCTTCATACCTTATCCCTCGTAAAGCTGGGACGAGTCTGGTTGCAAACTTCTGCACCTTTTCAGTTAATTAGTCATTGTCTTAATACACTAAATATTAGTCCTTGTTTGTTTTGACTCGATCTTGAATTAAATTCCAGTATTGTTCGGGTTTTACTGCTCTATATTTTGGGCTTACCGTTGAATTTAATACGTCCCTGTACGCAATTCTTTCTGTCCAGTAATAAATGGCTTTTGTTGTTAAGTAAAAAATAACTACCATTACTTTGGTGTCTCTGTTAGCCCCCCCACCTTTCCCTTCCCTCCCTTCCCTCTCCCCACTGATCAGTTGGAAATTTTACTCCTTTTGCTAAATAATAAAAAGGTTGATATATTTGATTTCCCCATAGAAGAAAAAATGCATTCTATTTAGTGCATAGGCGGAAGTCTTCTGTAATGATAATGTTCATCTTCATTGAATATAACTTTCTTGTAATCTTTTTTGGACTATATTATTACTTAATTTTTTCCTGTAAGTTGTCTTTCATTACATTTTTGCTTATCTTCCTAATTGTTTTACCTTCTCATTTCTCATCCTACTTCTTATGACCCTGTTTCCTGTCGGCGATCTTATGTTTACTAAGGCCCCACTTTGAGTGTCCTTAATATTTACCAGGCACAAGGTGCAATTTAAGTTGTACCTCATGCAGACGACGTCACAATAACGTGGCTGAAGATAGGATGACTTAACTACACACCTGATGATGAGGAGGCGACGAAGTTTCGGTCCGTTCTGGACCAATATCAAGTCGATTGTGATGGTCTTGATAATGATAACATACAATCGACTTGATAATGGTCCAGGACGGACCGAAGCGTCGTCGTCTCCTAATCTCCTGGTGAGTGGTTTGGTTATCACTGCACCTCAAGTATTCATTCTTTACCTGGAGATTTTTTAGAGTTAAAGGAAACGTTGTAGAATATAAATCCTTCAATAATTACAACAGGTTCATTACCAGGAATATTAATTACTTAAATGTTCTTCTTAATCCTGACAATCTAAGAAAATAGAAGCATAGAAAACTTACATTGTAGGATAACCAACGCCAGCAATGTAGTTACATTTAACCACATATATGTATTTGTATACATAAAAAAATTCCTACTATGCCAGTAAGGCAAAATGAAAAAATAGAAAATGACAGATGGAAAATGAGAGAAAATATAAGTAAAGTTTTGAAGGAGAGAGATAGTGAGGCATAGTGCTGGCGCTAGGAAGAGAGAGAGAGGGAGAGGGAGGGAGAGAGAGAGAGAGAGAGAGAGAGAGAGAGAGAGAGAGAGAGAGAACTATTGCGAGTGTGTGACCCACTTTGGCAACGCTCAGTATGCGCTTATAGTTACTAATATATATTTTATTTATTTACCCGGCCCTTGCCATGTTTACTCTTGGACGAGACGCGCTACAAAGCAGTGCCTTATAGAGTATCTGATGGTTCTTTTGGCCACACTTCCCGGCGGCCTCTCATTAAAACTCTCCGCACGAAGCTCCTCGTCTAACTTTGGTCACTCGTAGAGGTCAGAGGAAGGTAAATAGACAGAGCGGCTTGGATAGAGCTGTATTTCAAAGACCTCCTTCGTTGCTGGCGTGACTGTGGTGAGGGGTCCTCAGATGCTGTGGTGAGGGGTGCTGAGATGCTGTGGTGAGGGGTGCTGAGATGCTGTGGTGAGGGGTGCTCAGATGCTGTGGTGAGGGGTGCTGTGATGAGTGAAGCAGCTGTGGTGTGATGCTGCTGCTGTATGGAAGCAGTACTCATGGACCAAACTCTCTTACCATATTTGCTGGAGCTTACAAGCGATGCGAGTTATCTATTCTCCACATAGATATCAGAGGAGGACGATTCTCCAGTTAATGCAGCTGGGAACTGCAAAGTATCTACCTTCTGGATCAATGATGCTGTTAGTGCTGCTGTATAAACAAAAGCCTGTCGACTCTGGAAAGCCCAACCACTTGGACTGGACAGTAGAGCGAGTCTCATCTCTTGCAGGTCGGCGTTCAGTCCCTGACAGTTCAAGTGGTTGGGAAACATTTCTTCCCTCCGTCCCAACCCATATTCTCATATCCCTTCCAAGTGCTATATAGACTAAATGGCTTAGTGCTTTAGTCAATAATTATTTTCATGGAATACCAAACTAGAAGCGAAGCGTCGCCTTCAATCAGCACAGCAAATAGTCTATAGGAGTGCCTTTAGCTGCCAGCCGTCAAATGTCATGAAGCTTTCTCATTTTTGGCTCAGTAGAAGAGAGAGGAAGATGCATACGGCAAGATGAGACTCTTTTCTCCAGCCGATCCTAGTAGAAGCGCTGACTGGTACTGGTTCCAAGAGTGTGAACATCCACTGGTGGAGGGGACAGGTGGGAGACAAGGCGTGAGTATCCTGGCAGACAGCAATTTCCAGAAAGTTGTCCGTACTGCAGAACACGATACATATTTTTTGTAAGAACCGGGTATGAATCCGGTTCATAAGAAACCTCGAATGAATCCGGTTAATTATTGTTATGAATCTAGTACCGGATATCAAGATATTTTTGGCTTTCTCGCACAACATTTTGCAATTTATGACAGAGAACCAACGAATATAAAAAGTGCATTTCAGGTAAAATATTCAGTTAAATTTCGTGAGTGGTGCTCGTGTTGGCTTTGAACCATCCGCTCTTCTGTCTCAGGATCAAAAGAGCGATGATTTGTCTTACAATTGTATGCATGAAATTATCCCGGTGGCCTTGATGACTCCCGAAAATTGGGGTGGGAATGTTTATTTGATATCTGTCTTAGTCTAGCAGAACAATGCGATCTGAACCGAGGAAATTAGAACGGAAGGCATGCAAGATTAAATGATATCAACAAGTGCATCGCCAAGGTCAAGCAAAATGTTGGAAATTACATTTCTTAGATCCCATTAAACAGGTAATTCTCCTTCTCGCTCAAAGTCGATTACATGATACATGAAAGAAAGGCAGAGGCACAGGTGTGGGATATATATATTAGTTTTCCCTACCTTGACCGACGTCCTCCTGTTGAGTGCTGGTCAGCTCTAAGTCGGGCAGTGTCATGTGGTGTTGTCGCTGCTTCTAGGCATGTTGCAGCTACTTGGTCTACAATGGGGCCATCCCAGCTGGGCTGCTTGTGAGTGTTAGAAGGTGGTGGTTGGAGTGCTGGTCCTGCAACAGATCTCTTTTGGTGGTGCAGTTTATAAAGTTTGTGAATAAATAAATAAATATATATATATATATATATATATATATATATATATATATATATATATATATATATATATATATATATATATATATATATATATATATATACACATATACATATATTGTGGCAATGTCTCTCAATTGCTTCAAATTTGTTTTCATTTATATATCACGCCATAGTGAAGGTAAAGCAGATATGGTGTCGGCCGACTTTCTCTCTCTCTTTCTCTCTCTCTGCCCCTAACTCTCCTACCGCTCCTACTCTTCCAACAGAATGCACACTCCATAGTCTCTTCCGTCTTTCCTTACTATCTTTCCCTTCTCTCTTCTCCTTCCCTCTTCATTTTTGTTCTTTCCTTCCAGCTCCATTTTCCCCTTCCATTTTTTCCTCCATTCTTTCCCTCACTTTTGCCTTCGGCCTTCCTTCTCTCTAATTCACTTCACTATTCCCCTCTCCCTCCTCCGTCTCCTCTTTCCTACCTCTCCTCCCCACATTCCCTATCCCTCTCCTACTTCCCCCTCTCACATCCTCCTCTCTTCCGTCCCTCTTCCCTCCTTTCTCATTACCACCACCTCTCTCACAATCACACGTCATTATCTTAAGAGAACCCAGCCAAACTTGCGCCTCAGGTGCCCAAACCCGAAGCTTCTCATCCTCGTAAAACTGCTTCACATGGAAGCTGGCTACGGCTTCGCTTTAATCAACCAGCTCCTAATCAACCCTTTCTGAGCCATCCTCCTCCTCCTCCTCCATGCTTCGGCCGTCCTTAAAGGCGTGCTAGTCAATTTTCCTCAGTGGCCAAAACTTGTGTTTTTGTCACATTAATTGACGTCGTGATTGTAGTTTTATATTTAGGTAGGACGTCTGAAGCTCAAGAACTTTGTTTTGGTTATACTGGTAAATTTATACATTTTTTGAAGTATAATGAGTGAGGCATTTAAAGAGGTGTGATGCGAATTCAGGAATAGAACGAAGCACTGCTCGAGAAGAGTTTGAACGCAGTTAGTTGTGAATCATCAGTATATAATTGTATCCATGAACATGATGTTTGGCGCCTGGATAAATGAAAATATGATCATTGTTGATGGGGAATGGCTGGTATTTACAGACCGTGGGTTTAGGCATCTTGAAAAGTGGGCTTAGAGCGTAGAAATTGAGCGACTCAATGTTCAAGAAAAGTTTTGAACTTAATGATTTATTCAAACCATTCCTATCGCGGTAGACTTTCATTTGTACTTTCTACGTTGATTAGGAAGGGAATGGAACTCTCAGGATAAAGTGCCAAGCCATTACGACTATATACCACTTGGAAGGGGTCAGGATAAGGATTTGATACAGTGTTGAAAGTACTATACGTTGAGAAGTATAGTACCCAACCACTTGGACGGTTGGAAGTGGAACGCCGACCTGCATGAAGCGAAACTGTCGCGCTACCGTCAATCTCAAGGGGTTGGGTACATAACTATTAGCAAAAACTGTTCCCTAATAAAAGCAGGAAATTTTTGTGCAATAGCTGAATTTAGAACTTTCTTGAAAATTAGAGCCATTAAACTTTTCACGAGAGCCGAACAGCAAAAGTTCTAGATAATAGTCAAACTTAGATTTTGTCTTTTATCTCTTTGATCATCAAGGGTTTTCATAATAGCTAAGTCGGAGAAAATTTGTAACTGTAATTATAAGCTACTCACCGAATACTTAATTATAAACAGTTCTTCACCGTACATTTAACGCTAGCGAGCTCTTCACAGTACACCTGACAACTGAGAGTTTTCACAGTATTGCAGCTAAACTTGACGATACATAAGAACCCCAACTTAGTCATCACACGTCAAAATCTGTGATAACCTGAGAGACAGCTTGACGGACGGGCTTCAAGGCATCCGTCATCGTTTGGTAAATGGGATAATCCTCAGTATGTTTGCTCCTTCTCCCTTGTGTACACGTAGGTGGTGGCGGAGGACGCAGAAACGGTCATGTTGACACTGAATATCATCAGAATTTCGACTCTTTTTCACATTCCTTGAGATATCAGGGTTAATATAATGCTTTAACGTGCTTGGCAATTTCTCTCTCTCTCTGTCTCTCTCTCTCTCTCTCTCTCTCTCTCTCTCTCTCTCTCTCTCTCTCTCTCTCTCTC
>NC_091174.1:15947594-15960094 GCF_040958095.1 Procambarus clarkii
GCACCAGATGAGTGAGGGGTCAGTCTGCAATTTTCGTCAAGCCACTGTCAATGTGAGAGAACTCGTGTCCAGCTTATAAGCCTATACTTGCATAAACCACAAGTGAAGATAAACAATCTTTGGACAACACCCACCAGTGGGACTCGAACCCAGAAAGCACAACTACCTTCCAGTAGCTGGCATAACTAGTATGCTTTAACCCACTACGCCATCAGACCTTACAAAAGAAGTAGATAGTTCGAGATATATATATCTCAAACATCTCTACCTCCCGAAGGCACCAGATGAGTGAGGGGTCAGTCTGCAATTTTCGTCAAGCCACTGTCAATGTGAGAGAACTCGTGTCCAGCTTATAAGCCTATACTTGCATAAACCACAAGTGAAGATAAACAATCTTTGGACAACACCCACCAGTGGGACTCGAACCCAGAAAGCACAACTACCTTCCAGTAGCTGGCATAACTAGTATGCTTTAACCCACTACGCCATCAGACCTTACAAAAGAAGTAGATAGTTCGAGATATATATATCTCAAACATCTCTACCTCCCGAAGGCACCAGATGAGTGAGGGGTCAGTCTGCAATTTTCGTCAAGCCACTGTCAATGTGAGAGAACTCGTGTCCAGCTTATAAGCCTATACTTGCATAAACCACAAGTGAAGATAAACAATCTTTGGACAACACCCACCAGTGGGACTCGAACCCAGAAAGCACAACTACCTTCCAGTAGCTGGCATAACTAGTATGCTTTAACCCACTACGCCATCAGACCTTACAAAAGAAGTAGATAGTTCGAGATATATATATCTCAAACATCTCTACCTCCCGAAGGCACCAGATGAGTGAGGGGTCAGTCTGCAATTTTCGTCAAGCCACTGTCAATGTGAGAGAACTCGTGTCCAGCTTATAAGCCTATACTTGCATAAACCACAAGTGAAGATAAACAATCTTTGGACAACACCCACCAGTGGGACTCGAACCCAGAAAGCACAACTACCTTCCAGTAGCTGGCATAACTAGTATGCTTTAACCCACTACGCCATCAGACCTTACAAAAGAAGTAGATAGTTCGAGATATATATATCTCAAACATCTCTACCTCCCGAAGGCACCAGATGAGTGAGGGGTCAGTCTGCAATTTTCGTCAAGCCACTGTCAATGTGAGAGAACTCGTGTCCAGCTTATAAGCCTATACTTGCATAAACCACAAGTGAAGATAAACAATCTTTGGACAACACCCACCAGTGGGACTCGAACCCAGAAAGCACAACTACCTTCCAGTAGCTGGCATAACTAGTATGCTTTAACCCACTACGCCATCAGACCTTACAAAAGAAGTAGATAGTTCGAGATATATATATCTCAAACATCTCTACCTCCCGAAGGCACCAGATGAGTGAGGGGTCAGTCTGCAATTTTCGTCAAGCCACTGTCAATGTGAGAGAACTCGTGTCCAGCTTATAAGCCTATACTTGCATAAACCACAAGTGAAGATAAACAATCTTTGGACAACACCCACCAGTGGGACTCGAACCCAGAAAGCACAACTACCTTCCAGTAGCTGGCATAACTAGTATGCTTTAACCCACTACGCCATCAGACCTTACAAAAGAAGTAGATAGTTCGAGATATATATATCTCAAACATCTCTACCTCCCGAAGGCACCAGATGAGTGAGGGGTCAGTCTGCAATTTTCGTCAAGCCACTGTCAATGTGAGAGAACTCGTGTCCAGCTTATAAGCCTATACTTGCATAAACCACAAGTGAAGATAAACAATCTTTGGACAACACCCACCAGTGGGACTCGAACCCAGAAAGCACAACTACCTTCCAGTAGCTGGCATAACTAGTATGCTTTAACCCACTACGCCATCAGACCTTACAAAAGAAGTAGATAGTTCGAGATATATATATCTCAAACATCTCTACCTCCCGAAGGCACCAGATGAGTGAGGGGTCAGTCTGCAATTTTCGTCAAGCCACTGTCAATGTGAGAGAACTCGTGTCCAGCTTATAAGCCTATACTTGCATAAACCACAAGTGAAGATAAACAATCTTTGGACAACACCCACCAGTGGGACTCGAACCCAGAAAGCACAACTACCTTCCAGTAGCTGGCATAACTAGTATGCTTTAACCCACTACGCCATCAGACCTTACAAAAGAAGTAGATAGTTCGAGATATATATATCTCAAACATCTCTACCTCCCGAAGGCACCAGATGAGTGAGGGGTCAGTCTGCAATTTTCGTCAAGCCACTGTCAATGTGAGAGAACTCGTGTCCAGCTTATAAGCCTATACTTGCATAAACCACAAGTGAAGATAAACAATCTTTGGACAACACCCACCAGTGGGACTCGAACCCAGAAAGCACAACTACCTTCCAGTAGCTGGCATAACTAGTATGCTTTAACCCACTACGCCATCAGACCTTACAAAAGAAGTAGATAGTTCGAGATATATATATCTCAAACATCTCTACCTCCCGAAGGCACCAGATGAGTGAGGGGTCAGTCTGCAATTTTCGTCAAGCCACTGTCAATGTGAGAGAACTCGTGTCCAGCTTATAAGCCTATACTTGCATAAACCACAAGTGAAGATAACTATCGAACTATCTACTTCTTTTGTAAGGTCTGATGGCGTAGTGGGTTAAAGCATACTAGTTATGCCAGCTACTGGAAGGTAGTTGTGCTTTCTGGGTTCGAGTCCCACTGGTGGGTGTTGTCCAAAGATTGTTTATCTTCACTTGTGGTTTATGCAAGTATAGGCTTATAAGCTGGACACGAGTTCTCTCACATTGACAGTGGCTTGACGAAAATTGCAGACTGACCCCTCACTCATCTGGTGCCTTCGGGAGGTAGAGATGTTTGAGATATATATATCTCGAACTATCTACTTCTTTTGTAAGGTCTGATGGCGTAGTGGGTTAAAGCATACTAGTTATGCCAGCTACTGGAAGGTAGTTGTGCTTTCTGGGTTCGAGTCCCACTGGTGGGTGTTGTCCAAAGATTGTTTATCTTCACTTGTGGTTTATGCAAGTATAGGCTTATAAGCTGGACACGAGTTCTCTCACATTGACAGTGGCTTGACGAAAATTGCAGACTGACCCCTCACTCATCTGGTGCCTTCGGGAGGTAGAGATGTTTGAGATATATATATCTCGAACTATCTACTTCTTTTGTAAGGTCTGATGGCGTAGTGGGTTAAAGCATACTAGTTATGCCAGCTACTGGAAGGTAGTTGTGCTTTCTGGGTTCGAGTCCCACTGGTGGGTGTTGTCCAAAGATTGTTTATCTTCACTTGTGGTTTATGCAAGTATAGGCTTATAAGCTGGACACGAGTTCTCTCACATTGACAGTGGCTTGACGAAAATTGCAGACTGACCCCTCACTCATCTGGTGCCTTCGGGAGGTAGAGATGTTTGAGATATATATATCTCGAACTATCTACTTCTTTTGTAAGGTCTGATGGCGTAGTGGGTTAAAGCATACTAGTTATGCCAGCTACTGGAAGGTAGTTGTGCTTTCTGGGTTCGAGTCCCACTGGTGGGTGTTGTCCAAAGATTGTTTATCTTCACTTGTGGTTTATGCAAGTATAGGCTTATAAGCTGGACACGAGTTCTCTCACATTGACAGTGGCTTGACGAAATTGCAGACTGACCCCTCACTCATCTGGTGCCTTCGGGAGGTAGAGATGTTTGAGATATATATATCTCGAACTATCTACTTCTTTTGTAAGGTCTGATGGCGTAGTGGGTTAAAGCATACTAGTTATGCCAGCTACTGGAAGGTAGTTGTGCTTTCTGGGTTCGAGTCCCACTGGTGGGTGTTGTCCAAAGATTGTTTATCTTCACTTGTGGTTTATGCAAGTATAGGCTTATAAGCTGGACACGAGTTCTCTCACATTGACAGTGGCTTGACGAAAATTGCAGACTGACCCCTCACTCATCTGGTGCCTTCGGGAGGTAGAGATGTTTGAGATATATATATCTCGAACTATCTACTTCTTTTGTAAGGTCTGATGGCGTAGTGGGTTAAAGCATACTAGTTATGCCAGCTACTGGAAGGTAGTTGTGCTTTCTGGGTTCGAGTCCCACTGGTGGGTGTTGTCCAAAGATTGTTTATCTTCACTTGTGGTTTATGCAAGTATAGGCTTATAAGCTGGACACGAGTTCTCTCACATTGACAGTGGCTTGACGAAAATTGCAGACTGACCCCTCACTCATCTGGTGCCTTCGGGAGGTAGAGATGTTTGAGATATATATATCTCGAACTATCTACTTCTTTTGTAAGGTCTGATGGCGTAGTGGGTTAAAGCATACTAGTTATGCCAGCTACTGGAAGGTAGTTGTGCTTTCTGGGTTCGAGTCCCACTGGTGGGTGTTGTCCAAAGATTGTTTATCTTCACTTGTGGTTTATGCAAGTATAGGCTTATAAGCTGGACACGAGTTCTCTCACATTGACAGTGGCTTGACGAAAATTGCAGACTGACCCCTCACTCATCTGGTGCCTTCGGGAGGTAGAGATGTTTGAGATATATATATCTCGAACTATCTACTTCTTTTGTAAGGTCTGATGGCGTAGTGGGTTAAAGCATACTAGTTATGCCAGCTACTGGAAGGTAGTTGTGCTTTCTGGGTTCGAGTCCCACTGGTGGGTGTTGTCCAAAGATTGTTTATCTTCACTTGTGGTTTATGCAAGTATAGGCTTATAAGCTGGACACGAGTTCTCTCACATTGACAGTGGCTTGACGAAAATTGCAGACTGACCCCTCACTCATCTGGTGCCTTCGGGAGGTAGAGATGTTTGAGATATATATATCTCGAACTATCTACTTCTTTTGTAAGGTCTGATGGCGTAGTGGGTTAAAGCATACTAGTTATGCCAGCTACTGGAAGGTAGTTGTGCTTTCTGGGTTCGAGTCCCACTGGTGGGTGTTGTCCAAAGATTGTTTATCTTCACTTGTGGTTTATGCAAGTATAGGCTTATAAGCTGGACACGAGTTCTCTCACATTGACAGTGGCTTGACGAAAATTGCAGACTGACCCCTCACTCATCTGGTGCCTTCGGGAGGTAGAGATGTTTGAGATATATATATCTCGAACTATCTACTTCTTTTGTAAGGTCTGATGGCGTAGTGGGTTAAAGCATACTAGTTATGCCAGCTACTGGAAGGTAGTTGTGCTTTCTGGGTTCGAGTCCCACTGGTGGGTGTTGTCCAAAGATTGTTTATCTTCACTTGTGGTTTATGCAAGTATAGGCTTATAAGCTGGACACGAGTTCTCTCACATTGACAGTGGCTTGACGAAAATTGCAGACTGACCCCTCACTCATCTGGTGCCTTCGGGAGGTAGAGATGTTTGAGATATATATATCTCGAACTATCTACTTCTTTTGTAAGGTCTGATGGCGTAGTGGGTTAAAGCATACTAGTTATGCCAGCTACTGGAAGGTAGTTGTGCTTTCTGGGTTCGAGTCCCACTGGTGGGTGTTGTCCAAAGATTGTTTATCTTCACTTGTGGTTTATGCAAGTATAGGCTTATAAGCTGGACACGAGTTCTCTCACATTGACAGTGGCTTGACGAAAATTGCAGACTGACCCCTCACTCATCTGGTGCCTTCGGGAGGTAGAGATGTTTGAGATATATATATCTCGAACTATCTACTTCTTTTGTAAGGTCTGATGGCGTAGTGGGTTAAAGCATACTAGTTATGCCAGCTACTGGAAGGTAGTTGTGCTTTCTGGGTTCGAGTCCCACTGGTGGGTGTTGTCCAAAGATTGTTTATCTTCACTTGTGGTTTATGCAAGTATAGGCTTATAAGCTGGACACGAGTTCTCTCACATTGACAGTGGCTTGACGAAAATTGCAGACTGACCCCTCACTCATCTGGTGCCTTCGGGAGGTAGAGATGTTTGAGATATATATATCTCGAACTATCTACTTCTTTTGTAAGGTCTGATGGCGTAGTGGGTTAAAGCATACTAGTTATGCCAGCTACTGGAAGGTAGTTGTGCTTTCTGGGTTCGAGTCCCACTGGTGGGTGTTGTCCAAAGATTGTTTATCTTCACTTGTGGTTTATGCAAGTATAGGCTTATAAGCTGGACACGAGTTCTCTCACATTGACAGTGGCTTGACGAAAATTGCAGACTGACCCCTCACTCATCTGGTGCCTTCGGGAGGTAGAGATGTTTGAGATATATATATCTCGAACTATCTACTTCTTTTGTAAGGTCTGATGGCGTAGTGGGTTAAAGCATACTAGTTATGCCAGCTACTGGAAGGTAGTTGTGCTTTCTGGGTTCGAGTCCCACTGGTGGGTGTTGTCCAAAGATTGTTTATCTTCACTTGTGGTTTATGCAAGTATAGGCTTATAAGCTGGACACGAGTTCTCTCACATTGACAGTGGCTTGACGAAAATTGCAGACTGACCCCTCACTCATCTGGTGCCTTCGGGAGGTAGAGATGTTTGAGATATATATATCTCGAACTATCTACTTCTTTTGTAAGGTCTGATGGCGTAGTGGGTTAAAGCATACTAGTTATGCCAGCTACTGGAAGGTAGTTGTGCTTTCTGGGTTCGAGTCCCACTGGTGGGTGTTGTCCAAAGATTGTTTATCTTCACTTGTGGTTTATGCAAGTATAGGCTTATAAGCTGGACACGAGTTCTCTCACATTGACAGTGGCTTGACGAAAATTGCAGACTGACCCCTCACTCATCTGGTGCCTTCGGGAGGTAGAGATGTTTGAGATATATATATCTCGAACTATCTACTTCTTTTGTAAGGTCTGATGGCGTAGTGGGTTAAAGCATACTAGTTATGCCAGCTACTGGAAGGTAGTTGTGCTTTCTGGGTTCGAGTCCCACTGGTGGGTGTTGTCCAAAGATTGTTTATCTTCACTTGTGGTTTATGCAAGTATAGGCTTATAAGCTGGACACGAGTTCTCTCACATTGACAGTGGCTTGACGAAAATTGCAGACTGACCCCTCACTCATCTGGTGCCTTCGGGAGGTAGAGATGTTTGAGATATATATATCTCGAACTATCTACTTCTTTTGTAAGGTCTGATGGCGTAGTGGGTTAAAGCATACTAGTTATGCCAGCTACTGGAAGGTAGTTGTGCTTTCTGGGTTCGAGTCCCACTGGTGGGTGTTGTCCAAAGATTGTTTATCTTCACTTGTGGTTTATGCAAGTATAGGCTTATAAGCTGGACACGAGTTCTCTCACATTGACAGTGGCTTGACGAAAATTGCAGACTGACCCCTCACTCATCTGGTGCCTTCGGGAGGTAGAGATGTTTGAGATATATATATCTCGAACTATCTACTTCTTTTGTAAGGTCTGATGGCGTAGTGGGTTAAAGCATACTAGTTATGCCAGCTACTGGAAGGTAGTTGTGCTTTCTGGGTTCGAGTCCCACTGGTGGGTGTTGTCCAAAGATTGTTTATCTTCACTTGTGGTTTATGCAAGTATAGGCTTATAAGCTGGACACGAGTTCTCTCACATTGACAGTGGCTTGACGAAAATTGCAGACTGACCCCTCACTCATCTGGTGCCTTCGGGAGGTAGAGATGTTTGAGATATATATATCTCGAACTATCTACTTCTTTTGTAAGGTCTGATGGCGTAGTGGGTTAAAGCATACTAGTTATGCCAGCTACTGGAAGGTAGTTGTGCTTTCTGGGTTCGAGTCCCACTGGTGGGTGTTGTCCAAAGATTGTTTATCTTCACTTGTGGTTTATGCAAGTATAGGCTTATAAGCTGGACACGAGTTCTCTCACATTGACAGTGGCTTGACGAAAATTGCAGACTGACCCCTCACTCATCTGGTGCCTTCGGGAGGTAGAGATGTTTGAGATATATATATCTCGAACTATCTACTTCTTTTGTAAGGTCTGATGGCGTAGTGGGTTAAAGCATACTAGTTATGCCAGCTACTGGAAGGTAGTTGTGCTTTCTGGGTTCGAGTCCCACTGGTGGGTGTTGTCCAAAGATTGTTTATCTTCACTTGTGGTTTATGCAAGTATAGGCTTATAAGCTGGACACGAGTTCTCTCACATTGACAGTGGCTTGACGAAAATTGCAGACTGACCCCTCACTCATCTGGTGCCTTCGGGAGGTAGAGATGTTTGAGATATATATATCTCGAACTATCTACTTCTTTTGTAAGGTCTGATGGCGTAGTGGGTTAAAGCATACTAGTTATGCCAGCTACTGGAAGGTAGTTGTGCTTTCTGGGTTCGAGTCCCACTGGTGGGTGTTGTCCAAAGATTGTTTATCTTCACTTGTGGTTTATGCAAGTATAGGCTTATAAGCTGGACACGAGTTCTCTCACATTGACAGTGGCTTGACGAAAATTGCAGACTGACCCCTCACTCATCTGGTGCCTTCGGGAGGTAGAGATGTTTGAGATATATATATCTCGAACTATCTACTTCTTTTGTAAGGTCTGATGGCGTAGTGGGTTAAAGCATACTAGTTATGCCAGCTACTGGAAGGTAGTTGTGCTTTCTGGGTTCGAGTCCCACTGGTGGGTGTTGTCCAAAGATTGTTTATCTTCACTTGTGGTTTATGCAAGTATAGGCTTATAAGCTGGACACGAGTTCTCTCACATTGACAGTGGCTTGACGAAAATTGCAGACTGACCCCTCACTCATCTGGTGCCTTCGGGAGGTAGAGATGTTTGAGATATATATATCTCGAACTATCTACTTCTTTTGTAAGGTCTGATGGCGTAGTGGGTTAAAGCATACTAGTTATGCCAGCTACTGGAAGGTAGTTGTGCTTTCTGGGTTCGAGTCCCACTGGTGGGTGTTGTCCAAAGATTGTTTATATATATATATATATATATATGTCGTACCTAGTAGCCAGAACTCACTTCTCAGCCTACTATGCAAGGCCCGATTTGCCTAATAAGCCAAGTTTTTATGAATTAATTGTTTTTCGACTACCTAACCTACCTAACCTAACCTAACCTAACTTTTTTGGCTACCTAACCTAACCTAACCTATAAAGATAGGTTAGGTTAGGTTAGGTAGGGTTGGTTAGGTTTGGTCATATATCTACGTTAATTTTAACTCCAATAAAAAAAAATTGACCTCATACATAATGAAATGGGTAGCTTTATCATTTCATAATAAAAAAATTAGAGAAAATATATTAATTCAGGAAAACTTGGCTTATTAGGCAAATCGGGCCTTGCATAGTAGGCCGAGAAGTGCGTTCTGGCTACTAGGTACATATATATATATATATATATATATATATATATATATATATATATATATATATATATATATATATATATATATTAGTATATTTTGGTAGCAGTCTTTCCTGTAGACATATATTATTAAATATGACCGAAAAAGTAAGATTAATAATTCTAACACGAATTTTCTCAATCTTTCGTACATTACGCTTCACTGTTGGAGGTAAATCAAAAATCACTTCTCCAAAATTCATTTTTATTTCTAGTCTGACGCGACACGGGCGCGTTTCGTAAAACTTATTACATTTTCAAAGACTTCACAAATACACAACTGATTAGAACGTATCTCTGATTTTATATCTACATTTGAGTGAGGTGGGAAGGGTGATGTGGCATTAACACAAGACAGAACAGGAGGGGATATTAATAGGGTATTAAAAGTATCAACACAAGACAGAACAGAAACAATGGGTATTGAATAGAAGTGTTTGTAGAAAGCCTATTGGTCCATATTTCTTGATGCTTCTATATTGGAGCGGAGTCTTGAGGTGGGTAGAATATAGTTGTGCAATAATTGGCTGTTGATTGCTGGTGTTGACTTCTTGATGTGTAGTGCCTCGCAAACGTCAAGCCGCCTGCTATCGCTGTATCTATCGATGATTTCTGTGTTGTTTACTAGGATTTCTCTGGCGATGGTTTGGTTATGGGAAGAGATTATATGTTCCTTAATGGAGCCCTGTTGCTTATGCATCGTTAAACGCCTAGAAAGAGATGTTGTTGTCTTGCCTATATACTGGGTTTTTTGGAGCTTACAGTCCCCAAGTGGGCATTTGAAGGCATAGACGACATTAGTCTCTTTTAAAGCGTTCTGTTTTGTGTCTGGAGAGTTTCTCATGAGTAGGCTGGCCGTTTTTCTGGTTTTATAGTAAATCGTCAGTTGTATCCTCTGATTTTTGTCTGTAGGGATAACGTTTCTATTAACAATATCTTTCAGGACCCTTTCCTCCGTTTTATGAGCTGTGGAAAAGAAGTTCCTGTAAAATAGTCTAATAGGGGGTATAGGTGTTGTGTTAGTTGTCTCTCTCTTGTCTCCTCTGAAGAGACAACTAACACAACACCTATACTCCCTATTAGACTATTTTACAGGAACTTCTTTTCCACAGCTCATAAAACGGAGGAAAGGGTCCTGAAAGATATTGTTAATAGAAACGTTATCCCTACAGACAAAAATCAGAGGATACAACTGACGATTTACTATAAAACCAGAAAAACGGCCAGCCTACTCATGAGAAACTCTCCAGACACAAAACAGAACGCTTTAAAAGAGACTAATGTCGTCTATGCCTTCAAATGCCCACTTGGGGACTGTAAGCTCCAAAAAACCCAGTATATAGGCAAGACAACAACATCTCTTTCTAGGCGTTTAACGATGCATAAGCAACAGGGCTCCATTAAGGAACATATAATCTCTTCCCATAACCAAACCATCGCCAGAGAAATCCTAGTAAATAACACAGAAATCATCGATAGATACAGCGATAGCAGGCGGCTTGACGTTTGCGAGGCACTACACATCAAGAAGTCAACACCAGCAATCAACAGCCAATTATTGCACAACTATATTCTACCCACCTCAAGACTCCGCTCCAATATAGAAGCATCAAGAAATATGGACCAATTGGCTTTCTACAAACACTTCTATTCAATACCCATTGTTTCTGTTCTGTCTTGTGTTGATACTTTTAATACCCTATTAATATCCCCTCCTGTTCTGTCTTGTGTTAATGCCACATCACCCTTCCCACCTCACTCAAATGTAGATATAAAATCAGAGATACGTTCTAATCAGTTGTGTATTTGTGAAGTCTTTGAAAATGTAATAAGTTTTACGAAACGCGCCCGTGTCGCGTCAGACTAGAAATAAAAATGAATTTTGGAGAAGTGATTTTTGATTTACCTCCAACAGTGAAGCGTAATGTACGAAAGATTGAGAAAATTCGTGTTAGAATTATTAATCTTACTTTTTCGGTCATATTTAATAATATATATATATATATATATATATATATATATATATATATATATATATATATATATATATATATATTATATATATATATATTATATATATATATATATATATATATATATATATATATATATATATATATATATATAAACAAGTAGCGTCTGTGTGCAGCCATCAATGTTAAGAAACTAGGCTTCTTACGCAATATGATCAGGGACACAAACTATACACATTAATCATTCTTTGCAGATGACAATGCATAATACGTCTGTACCAACTATGAAAGACTGACCACACCAACAATCTTATGTACAGCAAGTCCTTCAACTTGCTGGAGATAATATGATGGTCACTGGCAACAAATCCCATGTCCTACATTATGGTGAAAGCGAAGAAATAAAATAAAACATACAAAATGCAATCAAACCTCACTATGGAAACACAAAATAACTTTTAAAGATAAGCGAGTAATCATTTCATTCACTCGGACCATCGCTGCCTCGAACTCAGGACCACAAAAGCGGACATTCCTAACACAAGAATGTAAGCACTTAAGTGTTCTTCTGAAGACACTTTTTCGCTCTAGGGTGGAATACTGTTGCACAGTAACTGCCTCATTTACACCCGGAGAAGTTGCTGACCTGGAGAAGTTGGTGGCCTGGAGAAGTTGGTGGCCTGGAGAAGTTGGTGGCCTGGAGAAGTTGGTGGCCTGGAGAAGTTGGTGGCCTGGAGAAGTTGGTGGCCTGGAGAAGTTGGTGGCCTGGAGAAGTTGGTGGCCTGGAGAAGTTGGTGGCCTGGAGAAGTTGCAGACCTGGAGAAGTTGCAGACCTGGAGACGTTGGTGACCTGGAGAAGTTGGTGGCCTGGAGAAGTTGGTGGCCTGGAGAAGTTGGTGGCCTGGAGAAGTTGGTGGCCTGGAGAAGTTGGTGGCCTGGAGAAGTTGGTGGCCTGGAGAAGTTGCAGACCTGGAGAAGTTGGTGACCTGGAGAAGTTGCTGACCTGGAGAAGTTGCTGACCTGGAGAAGTTGGTGACCTGGAGAAGTTGGTGACCTGGAGAAGTTGCTGACCTGGAGAAGTTGCTGACCTGGAGACGTTGCTGACCTGGAGACGTTGCTGACCTGGAGACGTTGCTGACCTGGAGACGTTGCTGACCTGGAGACGTTGCTGACCTGGAGAAGTTGGTGACCTGGAGAAGTTGGTGACCCTTGGATGCCCTGGGAGCCTTGACAAGCTTGTTATGGTTCAGCCAGTTCACCCTA
>NC_091174.1:15965094-15987594 GCF_040958095.1 Procambarus clarkii
GTGGACAGGTGGAGCCTGTACGTTGTTGGCAGTGGACGTCTACTGTTTCACGCTTCCTTGGGGTTCAGTGAAGCCTCCTTGGGTTTCCATGAAGCCTCCTTGGGGTTCCGTGAAGCCTCTTTGGGGTTCCATTAAGCCTCCTTGGGTTTTCATGAAGCCTCCTTGGGGTTCCATGAAGCCTCCTTAGGTTTCCATGAAGCCTCCTTGGGGTTCCGTGAAGCCTCTTTGGGGTTCAGTGAAGGCTCCTTGAGGTTCAGTAAAGCCTCCTTGAGGTTCCGTGAAGCCTCCTTGGGGTTCCGTGAAGCTTCCTTGGGGTTCCATGAAGCCTCTATGTGGTTCCATGAAGCTTCCAACGAGATTCGTAATATATTTATGTTGGAGAGTGAGAGGTGGGTTTAAGTATTAAATATCACAGATACCTTTACCACACCTAATTTGCGTAATTTCTATGACGTAAGCGTTAGCTGTTAAGTTGTGCTACACTTCTCTAGTTCACCTACAACAGGCAGTTTAGTGGTGCTACACTTCTCTAGTTCACCTACAACAGGCAGTTTAGTGGTGTTACACTTCTCTAGTTCACCTACAACAGGCAATTCAGTGGTGTTACACTTCTCTAGTTCACCTACAACAGGCAGTTTAGTGGTGTTACACTTCTCTAGTTCACCTACAACAGGCAATTCAGTGGTGTTACACTTCTCTAGTTCACCTACAACAGGCAGTTTAGTGGTGTTACACTTCTCTAGTTCACCTACAACAGGCAGTTCTGTGGTGCTACACTTCTCTAGTTCATCTACAACAGGCAGTTTAGTGGTGCTACACTTCTCTAGTTCACCTACAACAGGCAGTTTAGTGGTGTTACACTTCTCTAGTTCACCTACAACAGGCAGTTTAGTGGTGTTACACTTCTCTAGTTCACCTACAACAGGCAGTTCTGTGGTGCTACACTTCTCTAGTTCATCTACAACAGGCAGTTTAGTGGTGCTACACTTCTCTAGTTCACCTACAACAGGCAGTTTAGTGGTGTTACACTTCTCTAGTTCACCTACAACAGGCAGTTCTGTGGTGCTACACTTCTCTAGTTCACCTACAACAGGCAGTTTAGTGGTGCTTCACTTCTCTAGTTCACCTACAACAGGCAGTTTAGTGGTGCTACACTTCTCTAGTTCACCTACAACAGGCAGTTTAGTGGTGCTTCACTTCTCTAGTTCACCTACAACAGGCAGTTTAGTGGTGCTACACTTCTCTAGTTCACCTACAACAGGCAGTTTAGTGGTGCTACACTTCTCTAGTTCACCTACAACAGGCAGTTTAGTGGTGCTTCACTTCTCTAGTTCACCTACAACAGGCAGTTTAGTGGTGCTACACTTCTCTAGTTCACCTACAACAGGCAGTTTAGTGGTGCTACACTTCTCTAGTTCACCTACAACAGGCAGGTTAGTGGTGCTACACTTCTCTAGTTCACCTACAACAGGCAGGTTAGTGGTGCTACACTTCTCTAGTTCACCTACACCAGGTATGGAATATTTTACACGAACACAATCATTATATTAAACATATATTTTCTTGTAGCTCAAAATGAATGTATATCAACGTTGAAATTTCGGTAAGTTGCCTCATGCAGCTATTGGTTTTTTAACTGATTTGACACGTACAATATTTTATCAAGTGAAAATTATGTATTTATGGATTCAGCTTTTAAATAAACGACATGAAATTGTCAATCATTCTTTCAAATATCTTATGAGTTTTGCAACACTTCTTTATGAAAGATTTTTCTCAATATAAATGACAACATAAAATAAATAAAAATATGTTGAATGCACAGGATGATCCGCTCTTTCAATTAGCAAGTATTGCTCGTGATATTAAGCAATGCAAGGAAAAACAATCATTGATAAACTGTTCGGCGATTCGTTTTTGGTAAAATATTTGAATTTCTACCTACAAATTTTCTAATTTATTGTAAAATGATAGCAAATTACGGAATTTAAAAACAACAAACAATAGCCGATATATATATATATATATATATATATATATATATATATATATATATATATATATATATATATATATATATATATTTATATATATATATATATATATATATTTATATATATATATATATATATATATATATATATATATATATATATATATATATATATATATATATATATATATATATATTCTGATTTCCAATAACTGTTTGCACAAATGTTAAACTTCGTAAATAAAAAATGGCGAGAATATAAATTTTGTTCACTGCCATATACTTGTCACCCTCCAGGCTCTACCCGTGGAGAGGGGCCCCCTATTTATAAGTACTTTCTAAAATAAACAAAATTGCCATGGTTTAAAAATTTTAAGTCTTGATTTTCTCTATACAAAATATTTTTGTACCACTTGAATGTTTGAGCGTGAGACCAGATTCCCCAGTCACGTGAGCTAAGGATATGCTAAGAAAGGTATACCTTTGTCCTCAGTGTATAGACCCCAAGCGCTTACTTTAGAGCTGAACTATGCTTAAGACCAAAATATACTTTATACTTAAAGTATAAAGGACTAAATTTAGTAAATTATTGTAGTGAGCTTAACAACTCTCCGGTGGTTGATAATTCTACGACCAACACCAGTACTTATCACATGATTGATTATCATGTGATTGGTTGGCACGGACGTTCTGGGACATTTCGTGGCCTGAATGTCCCTGTACGTAAGACCAGGTCCCCGTCGCCTGAATTTTCCTGTACGTGAGGCCAGGTCCCCGTCGCCTGAATTTTCCTGTACGTGAGGCCAGGTCCCCGTCACCTGAATGTCCCTGTACATGAGGCCAGGTCCCCGTCGCCTGAATGTCCCTGTACGTGAGGCCAGGTCCCCGTCACCTGAATGTCCCTGTACGTGAGGCCAGGTCCCCGTCACCTGAATGTCCCTGTACGTGAGGCCAGGTCCCCGTCGCCTGAATGTCCCTGTACGTGAGGCCAGGTCCCCGTCACCTGAATGTCTCTGTACGTGAGGCCAGGTCCCCGTCGCCTGAGCCCCTCCACATTACTTCCAACAAAGACTTTACACTGAAATGCTGAAGACGTAACACTGCAGGTACTGCAGAGTCTACGGGAAGAACATCTTGAGCCATTCCTCAGTGGCTATTCAGTGCAGTGTATATTGACTAAAACACTTTTGACAACGAACTCGGTATAGAAGTTTTATCATGGAAATGTTTTTATTCAAAGTTTTGTTGTTAATTTGTATTTGTTTCCTTGTTCCCTGAACGGCTCGAGGCTAAAGCTTATTATAGCAATGAATTTAATATGAAGCACTAGAAGAAAGTGCTGCAAGGATAAATAGCATTGATGGTGTACTGAAAGGAAGTAGTACACAGAGGAATTTATCCTTGTAAAAAAAATTGGTTTATTTTTAAGCTGCTTTGATGTGCTACACAGCTGTTGCATGTGGTCACTCCTTGTTTGTGAGGCGGTCATTGATTATGGATACGTGGTATTGATACTTAGGTACTTGTTGCCCCTTTCTCCTTTGTCACGTTTCTCCTCGTCAACTCCCACTCCACTCTCACGTCTCTCTCCTCTAACAGATCCCATAAAAATGTTGCGCAATAGATTTATTAATATATCACATAAATTGAAGTAAATTTGTGTACAAAAGGTAAATAACACTAACAATAGGGAATTCCAGTGCCAAGAAAATCTTCCACTTACAAACTATTAATTTCCTTTCTTATTAAAACGCCAGCGTGTCCCTGAATAATTTATTGCCAGATCAGACAATAAACCAAGTGATCCAGCGGGTGTTCAATGTTATTGACACTTAGAATTAATAATTTATAGGAAATGATGTTTAGTAATGCCATAGGTCAATAGAATCGATGTGAGAGGAAGTCAAGTGCCTTACTCAGCATGCAGGATATAATCCTTCCCGGCGACAACTGATGAATCCTCGTCACGAATGAGGTAGGAATGAGTACGTGTTGAGTACATGTTGAGTACACTAGTGAATACTGAAGTGCTAGAAGGGACTAAGCAAATATAACAATGTGGGGAAACTGGCTACTCTCTTCGCCACACACAGACGTTACATAGGGATGTTATTGACTGATGAATATAAATAGACCTTAACAAGGCAATAACCATGGTTGTATGATGATTGAAATAAAAGTAACATCAATATTATAACTGTGGGAGACAGAAGTCTTGAGAACTACAAAGTAGAGCAACACCATTATACAAATATTCAGAGACCAGATTAAGATTATAATTAATGAGTCACAATGGGAACATTGGAATAGATGATAGATATAAATAGATTATGCCAGGAAGCATAGATGACAAAATAGATCAGGTATCAAATACCAGAACACTTCATCATAAGAACCAAAAACTCCTCCAAATTATTGCACTATGGCAATATGCAGAACCAAATATGGAAAATTCAGATTTGCACATCGACCAAAACGTTTGAATATGCTAAAGAAGGAAGCAGGAATTTTTGGAATAAATGTTAGATTTTGCCACCGTAAGCTATGTAAGCCCTCAATTGACGATAGAAAATGCTAAGATTTCGAATGGCCAAATTCTTGCGTGAGAGGAGGAGAGCGTTATAGAAGGGGAAAAGACCATTCTGATATTTCGGACCATTTTACTGGTAGGAAGAAACGGAGCAGAACAGAGAGCAACACTGAGGGGCATGGGAAAGGGGATGGAGAAAGCCAGAAGAATGAGCTATTAAGTCGGTCATTCACGCATCAAACACACAGACACGCACTAGTACCTTCGGAACGTCTAGGGACCTCTACCGTCCTCTGTGCTCTGGTGAAGGATGCTCAACCATCGCCGACCCCACCGGCGGGAGGCAGAAGCTCTATCGACTTGGCTATAAGTAATGTTAATAAGGGAAAGAGTTCAGAAGCAACTAACCGCTGGCCAGCAGGAATTTACGACCAAATTACATGTAGCCGGGAAAACATAGCCAAGTCGGCACGGAGAAGCGGCACGGAGACTCGGCACGGAGAAGCGGCACGGAGAAGCGGCACGGAGAAGCGGCACGGAGAAGCGGCAGTGAGAAGCGGCAGTGAGAAGCGGCACGGAGAAGCGGCAGTGAGAAGCGGCACGGAGAAGCGGCACGAAGATAAAAGTTTGAATACGTTCCACTAACTTTGTGAATTGCCAGAAGCAGGCGAGGAGTCCCAAGTTACAAGTGTTGTTGCAGCTGTGGGGAGGGAATGGTGTGGTGGGGAGAGAATGGTGTGGTGGGGAGAGAATGGTGTGGTGGGGAGAGAATGGTGTGGTGGGGAGAGAATGGTGGGGTGGGGAGGGAATGGTGAGGTGGGGAGGGAATGGTGTGGTGGGAAGGGAATGGGTTCTGAGGTGTGGTAGAAATGGAGGGGGGTGAGGGAAAAATGGTTGGGTGTGAGAGGAATAATGGGAATATTGGAGGTGAGGTCATTTTGGGTTGGGACGAGAATTGGGATGTGTCGAGGAAATGGGGTGAAGGGGAGGGAATGGGGTTGTGAGGTGATATAATGGTGAAAGTGAAGATTACGCGGTGGACACGACCGTCAAACTCTTTTTAAAAATCTTCCTGGAGTCACTGTGAAAAATATCACCGGTCGGAGGCGCCTTGTAAAGGCTTCATCGCGAATAATTAATCATACCTTCAAAGTTTTTGCATTTTTCATTGGGGTGAAAGGTTTGTAAAGTAACGTTGTCCCACCTTCCGGATCATTCACTGAATCGCTTCCGGCTTTATTCACGAACCATTTACTCTCTTAATTTCCTTCTTTGTCATATTAGGAGTCATAATATATCAACTAATTAGGTTATTTCACAGATGCATATAGGAGCAAACTTGGCATCTGACAGCTTCACATACTTCACAGATGGATCAGTAGACCAGCAGGGACAAGAAACCGGAGCTGCAGTTAAAGCAGGAAACTCTGTAGTTAGTTGGAGACTCTCCTACGGGTATTCAACTTCATAAACAGAGATGTTAGCCATTCAAAAAGCTTTGGAACATGCTCTTGCTGAACATCGACAACATGTTATCATACATTCAGATTCGAGAACTGCCAATTTACCCTTGCAACAAGAACACGTACGTGATACATCCATCCATCTGATCATAAATGTCATATCATTAATGCAAACACTCAAACGTCAAGGCCGTCGGGTACTTATCAACTGGGTGCCAAGTCATGTGGGAATAATAGGAAATGACATTGCAGACGAAGGTACAAAACTTGCAACTGAGAGAAAAAATGTAGACGTTTACATACCACAGAGTATATCACAGATTAAGAAAGTAATTAGAAATAGAGCAATGCAGAAGATGTAGAGTGACCACAACACTGCAGTTGCAACATCAGGATCTGCAGGTTGGTACAACAATTCAACCAATTACGAACCACTTAGTTTGATAAAAGTGAGCAGTAGAACAACAGAAGTAGGTAGTCGAAAAACAAGTTAGGTTAGGTAGGTTAGGTAGTCGAAAAACAATTAATTCATGAAAACTTGGCTTATTAGGCAAATCGGGCCTTGCATAGTAGGCTGAGAAGTGCGTTCTGGCTACTAGGTACGACATATATATATATAATATATATATATATATATATATATATATGTCGTACCTAGTAGCCAGAACGCACTTCTCAGCCTACTATGCAAGGCCTGATTTGCCTAATAAGCCAAGTTTTCATGAATTAATTGTTTTTCGACTACCTAACCTACCTAACCTAACCTAACCTAACTTTTTGGGCTACCTAACCTAACCTAACCTATAAAGATAGGTTAGGTTAGGTTAGGTAGGGTTGGTTAGGTTCGGTCATATATCTACGTTAATTTTAACTCCAATAAAAAAAAATTGACCTCATACATAATGAAATGGGTAGCTTTATCATTTCATAAGAAAAAAAATTAGAGAAAATATATTAATTCATGAAAACTTGGCTTATTAGGCAAATCGGGCCTTGCATAGTAGGCCAAAAAGTGAGTTCTGGCTACTAGGTACGACATATATATATATATATATATATATATATATATATATATATATATATATATATATATATATATGTATGCGAACAAGCCTGAATGGTCCCCAGGACAATATGCAACTGAAAACTCACACCCCAGAAGTGACTCGAACCCATACTCCCAGAAGCAACGCAACTGGTATGTACAAGACGCCTTAATCCACTTGACCATCACGACCGGACAAAATGAGGTGATAGCCGAGGCTATTTGAACCACCCCACCGCCGGCACTCGGATAGTAATCTTGGGCATAGCATTTTACCAAATCACCTCATTCTTTGGGGCACACGTGAGGAACACAAATGCGAACAAGCCTGAATGGTCCCCAGGACAATATGCAACTGAAAACTCACACCCCAGAAGTGACTCGAACCCATACTCCCAGAAGCAACGCAACTGGTATGTACAAGACGCCTTAATCCACTTGACCATCACGACCGGACAAAATGAGGTGATAGCCGAGGCTATTTGAACCACCCCACCGCCGGCACTCGGATAGTAATCTTGGGCATAGCATTTTACCAAATCACCTCATTCTTTGGGGCACACGTGAGGAACACAAATGCGAACAAGCCTGAATGGTCCCCAGGACAATATGCAACTGAAAACTCACACCCCAGAAGTGACTCGAACCCATACTCCCAGAAGCAACGCAACTGGTATGTACAAGACGCCTTAATCCACTTGACCATCACGACCGGACAAAATGAGGTGATAGCCGAGGCTATTTGAACCACCCCACCGCCGGCACTCGGATAGTAATCTTGGGCATAGCATTTTACCAAATCACCTCATTCTTTGGGGCACACGTGAGGAACACAAATGCGAACAAGCCTGAATGGTCCCCAGGACAATATGCAACTGAAAACTCACACCCCAGAAGTGACTCGAACCCATACTCCCAGAAGCAACGCAACTGGTATGTACAAGACGCCTTAATCCACTTGACCATCACGACCGGACAAAATGAGGTGATAGCCGAGGCTATTTGAACCACCCCACCGCCGGCACTCGGATAGTAATCTTGGGCATAGCATTTTACCAAATCACCTCATTCTTTGGGGCACACGTGAGGAACACAAATGCGAACAAGCCTGAATGGTCCCCAGGACAATATGCAACTGAAAACTCACACCCCAGAAGTGACTCGAACCCATACTCCCAGAAGCAACGCAACTGGTATGTACAAGACGCCTTAATCCACTTGACCATCACGACCGGACAAAATGAGGTGATAGCCGAGGCTATTTGAACCACCCCACCGCCGGCACTCGGATAGTAATCTTGGGCATAGCATTTTACCAAATCACCTCATTCTTTGGGGCACACGTGAGGAACACAAATGCGAACAAGCCTGAATGGTCCCCAGGACAATATGCAACTGAAAACTCACACCCCAGAAGTGACTCGAACCCATACTCCCAGAAGCAACGCAACTGGTATGTACAAGACGCCTTAATCCACTTGACCATCACGACCGGACAAAATGAGGTGATAGCCGAGGCTATTTGAACCACCCCACCGCCGGCACTCGGATAGTAATCTTGGGCATAGCATTTTACCAAATCACCTCATTCTTTGGGGCACACGTGAGGAACACAAATGCGAACAAGCCTGAATGGTCCCCAGGACAATATGCAACTGAAAACTCACACCCCAGAAGTGACTCGAACCCATACTCCCAGAAGCAACGCAACTGGTATGTACAAGACGCCTTAATCCACTTGACCATCACGACCGGACAAAATGAGGTGATAGCCGAGGCTATTTGAACCACCCCACCGCCGGCACTCGGATAGTAATCTTGGGCATAGCATTTTACCAAATCACCTCATTCTTTGGGGCACACGTGAGGAACACAAATGCGAACAAGCCTGAATGGTCCCCAGGACAATATGCAACTGAAAACTCACACCCCAGAAGTGACTCGAACCCATACTCCCAGAAGCAACGCAACTGGTATGTACAAGACGCCTTAATCCACTTGACCATCACGACCGGACAAAATGAGGTGATAGCCGAGGCTATTTGAACCACCCCACCGCCGGCACTCGGATAGTAATCTTGGGCATAGCATTTTACCAAATCACCTCATTCTTTGGGGCACACGTGAGGAACACAAATGCGAACAAGCCTGAATGGTCCCCAGGACAATATGCAACTGAAAACTCACACCCCAGAAGTGACTCGAACCCATACTCCCAGAAGCAACGCAACTGGTATGTACAAGACGCCTTAATCCACTTGACCATCACGACCGGACAAAATGAGGTGATAGCCGAGGCTATTTGAACCACCCCACCGCCGGCACTCGGATAGTAATCTTGGGCATAGCATTTTACCAAATCACCTCATTCTTTGGGGCACACGTGAGGAACACAAATGCGAACAAGCCTGAATGGTCCCCAGGACAATATGCAACTGAAAACTCACACCCCAGAAGTGACTCGAACCCATACTCCCAGAAGCAACGCAACTGGTATGTACAAGACGCCTTAATCCACTTGACCATCACGACCGGACAAAATGAGGTGATAGCCGAGGCTATTTGAACCACCCCACCGCCGGCACTCGGATAGTAATCTTGGGCATAGCATTTTACCAAATCACCTCATTCTTTGGGGCACACGTGAGGAACACAAATGCGAACAAGCCTGAATGGTCCCCAGGACAATATGCAACTGAAAACTCACACCCCAGAAGTGACTCGAACCCATACTCCCAGAAGCAACGCAACTGGTATGTACAAGACGCCTTAATCCACTTGACCATCACGACCGGACAAAATGAGGTGATAGCCGAGGCTATTTGAACCACCCCACCGCCGGCACTCGGAGAGTAATCTTGGGCATAGCATTTTACCAAATCACCTCATTCTTTGGGGCACACGTGAGGAACACAAATGCGAACAAGCCTGAATGGTCCCCAGGACAATATGCAACTGAAAACTCACACCCCAGAAGTGACTCGAACCCATACTCCCAGAAGCAACGCAACTGGTATGTACAAGACGCCTTAATCCACTTGACCATCACGACCGGACAAAATGAGGTGATAGCCGAGGCTATTTGAACCACCCCACCGCCGGCACTCGGATAGTAATCTTGGGCATAGCATTTTACCAAATCACCTCATTCTTTGGGGCACACGTGAGGAACACAAATGCGAACAAGCCTGAATGGTCCCCAGGACAATATGCAACTGAAAACTCACACCCCAGAAGTGACTCGAACCCATACTCCCAGAAGCAACGCAACTGGTATGTACAAGACGCCTTAATCCACTTGACCATCGCGACCGGACAAAATGAGGTGATAGCCGAGGCTATTTGAACCACCCCACCGCCGGCACTCGGATAGTAATCTTGGGCATAGCATTTTACCAAATCACCTCATTCTTTGGGGCACACGTGAGGAACACAAATGCGAACAAGCCTGAATGGTCCCCAGGACAATATGCAACTATGCTATGCCCAAGATTACTATCCGAGTGCCGGCGGTGGGGTGGTTCAAATAGCCTCGGCTATCACCTCATTTTGTCCGGTCGTGATGGTCAAGTGGATTAAGGCGTCTTGTACATACCAGTTGCGTTGCTTCTGGGAGTATGGGTTCGAGTCACTTCTGGGGTGTGAGTTTTCAGTTGCATATTGTCCTGGGGACCATTCAGGCTTGTTCGCATTTGTGTTCCTCACGTGTGCCCCAAAGAATGAGGTGATTTGGTAAAATGCTATGCCCAAGATTACTATCCGAGTGCCGGCGGTGGGGTGGTTCAAATAGCCTCGGCTATCACCTCATTTTGTCCGGTCGTGATGGTCAAGTGGATTAAGGCGTCTTGTACATACCAGTTGCGTTGCTTCTGGGAGTATGGGTTCGAGTCACTTCTGGGGTGTGAGTTTTCAGTTGCATATTGTCCTGGGGACCATTCAGGCTTGTTCGCATTTGTGTTCCTCACGTGTGCCCCAAAGAATGAGGTGATTTGGTAAAATGCTATGCCCAAGATTACTATCCGAGTGCCGGCGGTGGGGTGGTTCAAATAGCCTCGGCTATCACCTCATTTTGTCCGGTCGTGATGGTCAGGTGGATTAAGGCGTCTTGTACATACCAGTTGCGTTGCTTCTGGGAGTATGGGTTCGAGTCACTTCTGGGGTGTGAGTTTTCAGTTGCATATTGTCCTGGGGACCATTCAGGCTTGTTCGCATTTGTGTTCCTCACGTGTGCCCCAAAGAATGAGGTGATTTGGTAAAATGCTATGCCCAAGATTACTATCCGAGTGCCGGCGGTGGGGTGGTTCAAATAGCCTCGGCTATCACCTCATTTTGTCCGGTCATGATGGTCAAGTGGATTAAGGCGTCTTGTACATACCAGTTGCGTTGCTTCTGGGAGTATGGGTTCGAGTCACTTCTGGGGTGTGAGTTTTCAGTTGCATATTGTCCTGGGGCCCATTCAGGCTTGTTCGCATTTGTGTTCCTCACGTGTGCCCCAAAGAATGAGGTGATTTGGTAAAATGCTATGCCCAAGATTACTATCCGAGTGCCGGCGGTGGGGTGGTTCAAATAGCCTCGGCTATCACCTCATTTTGTCCGGTCGTGATGGTCAAGTGGATTAAGGCGTCTTGTACATACCAGTTGCGTTGCTTCTGGGAGTATGGGTTCGAGTCACTTCTGGGGTGTGAGTTTTCAGTTGCATATTGTCCTGGGGACCATTCAGGCTTGTTCGCATTTGTGTTCCTCACGTGTGCCCCAAAGAATGAGGTGATTTGGTAAAATGCTATGCCCAAGATTACTATCCGAGTGCCGGCGGTGGGGTGGTTCAAATAGCCTCGGCTATCACCTCATTTTGTCCGGTCGTGATGGTCAAGTGGATTAAGGCGTCTTGTACATACCAGTTGCGTTGCTTCTGGGAGTATGGGTTCGAGTCACTTCTGGGGTGTGAGTTTTCAGTTGCATATTGTCCTGGGGACCATTCAGGCTTGTTCGCATTTGTGTTCCTCACGTGTGCCCCAAAGAATGAGGTGATTTGGTAAAATGCTATGCCCAAGATTACTATCCGAGTGCCGGCGGTGGGGTGGTTCAAATAGCCTCGGCTATCACCTCATTTTGTCCGGTCGTGATGGTCAAGTGGATTAAGGCGTCTTGTACATACCAGTTGCGTTGCTTCTGGGAGTATGGGTTCGAGTCACTTCTGGGGTGTGAGTTTTCAGTTGCATATTGTCCTGGGGACCATTCAGGCTTGTTCGCATTTGTGTTCCTCACGTGTGCCCCAAAGAATGAGGTGATTTGGTAAAATGCTATGCCCAAGATTACTATCCGAGTGCCGGCGGTGGGGTGGTTCAAATAGCCTCGGCTATCACCTCATTTTGTCCGGTCGTGATGGTCAAGTGGATTAAGGCGTCTTGTACATACCAGTTGCGTTGCTTCTGGGAGTATGGGTTCGAGTCACTTCTGGGGTGTGAGTTTTCAGTTGCATATTGTCCTGGGGACCATTCAGGCTTGTTCGCATTTGTGTTCCTCACGTGTGCCCCAAAGAATGAGGTGATTTGGTAAAATGCTATGCCCAAGATTACTATCCGAGTGCCGGCGGTGGGGTGGTTCAAATAGCCTCGGCTATCACCTCATTTTGTCCGGTCGTGATGGTCAAGTGGATTAAGGCGTCTTGTACATACCAGTTGCGTTGCTTCTGGGAGTATGGGTTCGAGTCACTTCTGGGGTGTGAGTTTTCAGTTGCATATTGTCCTGGGGACCATTCAGGCTTGTTCGCATTTGTGTTCCTCACGTGTGCCCCAAAGAATGAGGTGATTTGGTAAAATGCTATGCCCAAGATTACTATCCGAGTGCCGGCGGTGGGGTGGTTCAAATAGCCTCGGCTATCACCTCATTTTGTCCGGTCGTGATGGTCAAGTGGATTAAGGCGTCTTGTACATACCAGTTGCGTTGCTTCTGGGAGTATGGGTTCGAGTCACTTCAGGGGTGTGAGTTTTCAGTTGCATATTGTCCTGGGGACCATTCAGGCTTGTTCGCATTTGTGTTCCTCACGTGTGCCCCAAAGAATGAGGTGATTTGGTAAAATGCTATGCCCAAGATTACTATCCGAGTGCCGGCGGTGGGGTGGTTCAAATAGCCTCGGCTATCACCTCATTTTGTCCGGTCGTGATGGTCAAGTGGATTAAGGCGTCTTGTACATACCAGTTGCGTTGCTTCTGGGAGTATGGGTTCGAGTCACTTCTGGGGTGTGAGTTTTCAGTTGCATATTGTCCTGGGGACCATTCAGGCTTGTTCGCATTTGTGTTCCTCACGTGTGCCCCAAAGAATGAGGTGATTTGGTAAAATGCTATGCCCAAGATTACTATCCGAGTGCCGGCGGTGGGGTGGTTCAAATAGCCTCGGCTATCACCTCATTTTGTCCGGTCGTGATGGTCAAGTGGATTAAGGCGTCTTGTACATACCAGTTGCGTTGCTTCTGGGAGTATGGGTTCGAGTCACTTCTGGGGTGTGAGTTTTCAGTTATATATATGTATATATATATATGTATATATATATATGTATATATATATATGTATATATATATATGTATATATATATATGTATATATATATATATATATATATATATATATAAAATATATATATATATATATATATATATATATATATATATATATATATATATATATATATATATATATATATATATATCTTTTCTCGTGTTTCTGTCAATACTAAAATGGCCGCAAAAAACTATGATTCATGGGAAGTTGCCTGGCTGGCAGAGACCGAGGGTGGACATGATGGATGACGGGTCTGGGGGCGGGGTATGACAATAGAGGTGTGGGGGCAACTTACCACATAATGAAAACATGTTAAAGGGAGCTGGGGCAACATAGCGGTTAGTGGGACAAATGTGGAGGAGTGGGGGGTAACAGAGGGGGTTAGTGGGGACATGTTGGGGGGAGTGGGGGTTCAAAATATGGGTTATTGGGGACATGTTTAAAGGGGAAAAAATATAAACCCGAATTTTGGAGAGACATAATGCTGACTCGAAATGAAATAGCAAATGAGTAGGTTAAATACAGTAGAGGAAGGAGGGAGTGATATAGGGACTGAAGGGGGAGAAAGTTATGTGTGGAAGAGGAGGGAATAGAGAGAGGGAGGGAGGGGAATGAGAAGGTGAGGAACCGTCGAGGAAATGTAAATGAGAGAGGTGTGGAAGAAAATGGGATGTTAATTAGATAGGAGGACGAGACAGAAGAGAAAGAGAAAGTGGAAGAGAGAGAGATAGAGAAAAGAAACAGAGAAGGGAACCGGAGGGCAAGGGCGTAGAGAGAAGAAAGTGGAGGAAGGAGGAGGGAGATATAGGGAAGGAGGCGTGTGAGGGAGCACTCTTCTTGTGAATAGGTTCACTCCAACCTTAATTGTGAACACCTTTTTGAACACAGGTTGTAAAGTACTTTTTTTTTTGAGCAAATAAATAAATACCAAAAGTAGGCACCAAGCCGGGGAGGCCTTGTATAGTGGCAGTGGCTCGCTTCACCTCAAGGATACACCATTGTAGAGCTTTACGCACGCACACACACACACACACACACACACACACACACACACACACACACACACACACACACACACACACACACACAGAGGACGCTGGTGGCTGAGTTTACAGCACGCTGGATACGTAGTTCTGTGGACCGGGGTTCAATTCTCGCGCTCGCGGAAACAGATGCTCAGAGTTTCTTTCACCCTGATCCTCCTGTTACCGATAAGTAAATTGGTACCTGGGAGTTATACAGTTGTTACGGGCTGCTTCCTGTGTGTATGGGGGGATGGAGGTGAAAAAAAAAATAGTAGTAGTTAGTAACAGTTGACAGTTGAGAGGCGGGCCGTAAGAACAGAGCTCAACCCCCGCAAGCACAACTAGGTGAATACAAACAGATGAATACAACTAGGTGAATACAACACACATACACACCAATTGATTGACAGTTGAGAGGCGGGACCAAAGAACCAAAGCTCAACCCCCGCAAGTACAACTTGGTGAGTACACACACACACACACACACACACACACACACACACACACACACACACACACACACACACACACACACACACACACACACAAGCAACACTCCACATTCATTGCGCCGGACCGCAACCGGTGAAAATAACCTACAATTCCCTCCAACAACACCATGTTTGCGTCTCACTGGCAGGAAATAGCCGTCCCACGACCACCGCCCAATAACTCACCCATGAACACGACGCAAGCATTGAAATATGAGACACTTTACTGGCGAGGGAATAACCCCTAATCTGCCCCAACGCTATCAACCCACAAATCAATATTGGACTTGTATTCGCAAAGCTCCTCGCCAACTAGCTTTCATTTCAAGGTCGTAGATCCACCCCCTTACAGTGCTCTCCTCCGATACCGATTGAAACTCAGGGGGAATGACGCTTCACGTGCAGGAAGCAATTTTCACACCATCTGTGGCTTCTGGAAGCCTTAATCGGCCGAGGTAAATAATACATACAATTTGATGGACTGATGTCCAGCGGGAATGCATGGAATACCATGTGAAACTTTAGCTCATAAAGCTGAAGAGAACATCCTTCTGAAGATGTATTATTAAATACGAAAGTACTTAGGAACTTCCTGTCTTAATCCCCCCTTCGTTGTCTATATATATTATATATATATATATATATATATATATATATATATATATATATATATATATATATATATATATATATTATATATATATATAACAGACCACTTGCCCAGTGAGAGAATCGAACCTAGGCCAGCCTTCTGTTGCCAGGCCAGCCAGGTGGTAGTGGGATATTTCCTACCAGGCTACTACAGCCAGGTGGCTGGCCAGTATGCTAACCAATAGACCACCAGCAAATCATTAAATGGACAGGAAATCGGGCGGCTTTTCCGCGAAACTCAGTCCCCCAATGACACCAGATGATGGTTGCACATCAGATACATTTTCTATCAATCATATTTACTAGGAAAAACTCGTGCCAATATATACCACACACTTTCATGAAAACAAAATCTATATTTAACAAACAGAACACTTCCCCTATGAGAGAATCAAACCTGGGCCAGCTACCCGATTCGCAGTCCTTTTTATGATCTGCTGGTGGTCTATTGGTTAGCACAATGGCCAGCCACCTGGCTGGCCATTGTGCTAACCAGCCACCTGGCTGGCCCAGGTTTTATTCTCTCATAGGGGAAGTGTTCTGGTTGTTAAATATATCTTGTGCGTTAATGCAAGTTTGTGACATATCTATCTATATATATATATATATATATATATATATATATATATATATATATATATATATATATATATATATATATTTATATATATATATATATATATATATATATATATATATATATATATATATATATATATAAATAAATTTGCTAGCTACAATAATGTGGGAAATAGTAGTAAATTGTCTTTGATCATGGAAGCTTCAGACGCGGAACCACAAAAGCAGGAGACCATAGTCCTCCCAGCCAGACTACTGTGCTACCCACAATAAAGAACTATCCCAGACTCACACACAACAGGTATCCAACTGGGACTTTAAGCCTTCCCTGGAGTGCCACTGACACAATAAATCCAGAGAGAGAGAGAGAGAGAGACAGAGAGAGAGAGAGAGAGACAGAAAGAGACAGAGACGGAAGGAAAACAGGAGAGATGAATGTATGAAGAATGGAAAGGAAGTGAGAGAGACAGATGGAGTGGGAGAGGAGAAAATGGGGAGATGTTGGAAAGGGGCAAGACGTGTGAGAAAAGGGGGGTCGGGGTAGCGAGAGAGGTGGTGATCTTAAATAGTAGGGGAGAAATGGCGAAGAGGGTAGAAGAAGAGGGATATTGGGAGAAAGGGAAGGAGAATAAGAGAGGTGTGTGGTTGGGAAAACGTAGGAGAGGGAAGGACAAGAGTGGAGAGAGGACAAGGAATTAAGGAGAAGAATGGCAGTACAGAAACCCGGCCGCAGCCGGATATCCACTCCGGGTGATTTATATAATACCGCTTCTTTATTCAAATGAAGTAAATAATAAATTTCCATTTGTTAAACACTGTTTACACGGACACTCCCATATATAAACAATTGTGTGCACTTCTGGTGCATACAATTGATATATATATATATATATATATATATATATATGTGTGTGTGTATATCACGAAAATAAACACGTGATTAAGAATGTGACAATGTCAGACCACGGAGGAAAAATGAAACAGGAATTTCCTTAAGTACTTTCGTATATTAAATACATCTTCAGAAGGAGAAGAAATACAAATACATCTTCACCTTCTGAAGATGTATTTAATATACGAAAGTACTTAAGGAAATTCCTGTTTCATTTTTCCTCCGTGGTCTGACATTGTCATATATATATATATATATATATATATATATATATATATATATATATATATATATATATATATATATATATATATATATATATATATATGATACAAATATACTGATATAAACATTCAAACATCTTAAATATATACACACATCTGAAATACATACACACCTCTGAAATAAGCACACAATTCCTGTCATGCCTCATAAACACACACACACGCGCGCACACACACACACACACACACACACACACATACACACACACACACGCACACACACACACTTAGGGGCCTCGTAGCCTGGTGGATAGCGCGCAGGATTCGTAATTCTGTGGCGCGGGTTCGATTCCCGCACGAGGCAGAAACAAATGGGCAAAGTTTCTTTCACCCTAAGTGCCCCTGTTACCTAGCAGTAAATAGGTACCTGGGAGTTAGTCAGCTGTCACGGGCTGCTTCCTGGGGTGTGTGTGTGTGTGTGGTGTGTGGTGTGTGGAGAAAAAAAAAAAAAAAGTAGTTAGTAAACAGTTGATTGACAGTTGAGAGGCGGGCCGAAAGAGCAAAGCTCAACCCCCGCAAAAACACAACTAGTAAACACACACACACACACACACACACACACACACACACACACACACACACACACACACACACACACACACAGGAGCTCCAGGAGGTCTTCACGTTAGATCAAGGAGAAATTCCAGAGATAAGAGAAGGAATAGTTAACCAGGAACCACTGGAAGAATTTGAGATTACCAGCGGGGAAGTAAGAAAGTGTTTACTAGAGTTGGATGTGACAAAGGCTATAGGCCCAGATGGAATCTCCCCTTGGATACTAAAGGAAGGAGCAAAAGAACTGTGCCTATCACTCTCCATAGAGTATAACAAATCACTGGTAACAGGGGAACTGCCAGAAATTTGGAAACCAGCTAACGTAGTCCCGATATACAAGAAAGGGGATAGACAGGAGGCATTGAACTACAGGCCAGTGTCCCTAACCTGCATACCATGCAAGCTGATGGAGAAGATTGTGCGAAGAAAGCTAGTGGAACATCTGGAGCGAAGGAATTTGTAACACAGCATCAACATGGGTTCAAGGATGGCAGGTCTTGCCTCACAGGGTTACTTGAATTTTACGACCAGGCAACAAAAATCAGGCAAGAAAGAGAAGGGTGGGCAGACTGCATATTTTTGGATTGCCAGAAAGCCTTTGATACAGTACCACACAAGAGGTTAGTGAAAAAGCTGGAGATGCAGGCTGGAATGAAAGAGAAGGTACTCCATTGGATAAAGGAGTACCTAAGCAACAGGAGACAACGAGTCAGTGTGAGGGGTGAGGTCTCAGATTGGCGAGACGTTACAAGTGGAGTCCCGCAGGGATCAGTCCTTGGACCTATACTGTTTCTGATATATGTAAATGATCTCCCAGAGGGTATAGACTCGATTCTCTCAATGTTTGCTGATGATGCAAAAATTATGAGAAGGATTGAAACAGAGGATGATAGTAGTAGGCTACAAGATGACCTTGACAGACTGAGTGAATGGTCCAACAAATGGCTGTTGAAGTTCAACCCAAGCAAATGCCAAGTAATGAAACTAGGCAGTGGAAACAGGAGGCCAGATACAGGATACAGAATAGGACATGAAGTACTTAATGAAACGGACAGAGAGAAAGATCTAGGAGTTGATATCCCACCAAACCTGTCTCCTGAAGCCCACTTAAAAAGCATAACGTCTGCGGCATATGCGAGGCTGGCTAACATCAGAACAGCGTTCAGGAACCTGTGTAAGGAATCATTCAGAATCTTGTACACCACATATGTACGACCAATCCTGGAGTATGCGGCCCCAACTTGGAACCCGTACCTTGTCAAGCACAAGACGAAGCTGGAAAAAGTTCAAAGGTATGCCACTAAACTAGTCCCAGAACTAAGAGGCATGAGTTACGAGGAAAGGCTGCGGGAAATGCACCTTCCGACACTGGAAGACAGAAGAGTAGGGGGAGACATGATCATTACCTACAAAATCCTCAGGGGAATCGACCGGGTAAACAAGGATAAACTATTCAACACTGGTGGTACGCGAACAATGGGACACAGGTGGAAACTGAGTACCCTCGTGAGCCACAGGGACGTTAGAAGGAACTTTTTCAGTGTCAGAGTAGTTAACAGACGGAATGCATTAGGCAGTGATGATGTTGGAGGCTGACTTCATACACAGTTTCAAATGTAGATATGATAGAGCCCAGTAGGCTCAGGAACCTGTACATCAGTTGATTGACAGTTGAGAGGCGGGACCAAAGAGCCAAAGCTCAACCCCCGCAAGCACAAATAGGTGAGTACAAATAGGTGAGTACACACACATCACACACACACACACACACACACACACACACACACACACACACACACACACACACACACACACACACAGGCGGCGACTTCGGGGGTAGGGGGTGGGGTGGGTTCCTGGGTGCGAAAGGGTAGTGGGGGCTCACACAGGCAGGACCAAAGAGCCAAAGCTCAACCCCCGCAAGCACAAATAGGTGAGTAAACACACACACACACACACTCATACACTCGTATAATCAGTAAAAATGCACTCCAACATAAACATTCACCTATAATCTAAACATTCACTCTGACATAAACCCTCAACTATAACATCACCAAACACGCAGTTCTCACTTATGCCAACAAACAAACTCCTCTGATTTCAACAAATACACAGACTCGTGACACAGAGAACCAAACAAACACATGAACGTGAGGTAAAAAAATCCACATTCTTCCCATCCCAAGATATTGACAGACAGGTAATCATATAATATAAAATATTCCTCCCTCACCCATCCCCCCCCCCCCAAAAAAAAAAGATGGATAAGCAGGTGCATTATGCAAACAGGTAAAAATCTGTCTCTGACGCATACTCATTTCACTCGCTGGCAGGAAAGGATATACACTCACACACACACTCACAATACACTCACACACACACACTCGGCTTCCCTTTACAGTCCACATTGCACAGACAACAGCGAGACGAACTGGTAATATTATGGCGATAAGTTTTAAACGGGTTCCATACAAGCAGCCCTGTGTGTTCTCTGCTACCGTGTTCAGGTCTGTTTTATTAACAGCCAGCATGTTTTTTGTGTGTGTTGTGATCCTCCGCTAAAGCCTTGCGTTTACGACTGTTGTTAGTATTTCGTAAATCTCCGGCTTAAAACCCAAATCCGGATCTACCAACTGGTGAAGCGATTTCGTCAACCGTGTTGATGTATTCCTCTATTAGGGGTTTATGGCAGAATTGTGCCAATTGGAATCTCACACAGAGGTATACACACACCGAGAGGAATACTACAGTTCTTGGTGTATACTCTGAGTGAGTTGAGAGGCGTTAAGCCCAAATCCAAACCAAAAACTAACATCTGGGTGTCAGGGGGGATAGTAACGAACAATAATGGCTGACTTGCCGAAAAATGTAAACAACGTTTGACGTCATCGGGCACAGATAAAGACTTTGCTGCTAGTTTGAGAAACATGACAGCGTTACCTGCCATCAACGACTCGAGGGAACCTGGATATTGTCCTAGTTGAAGACGCCAATTATACAGAGAATAGGGAAGGGGGATGAGAAGGAACAAAGCAGGGAGCGAAGGAAGAGCAGGAAAGAGGTAGTAAAGAGGACGAAGAGATGGTGGGATGGAATGCAATTTAATTTTAAGGTTATTTAAGTACAGTGTAATGCAAATTATTTAGTTAGTCGAAAGTAAACTCTCTCTCTCTCTCTCTCTCTCTCTCTCTCTCTCTCTCTCTCTCTCTCTCTCTCTCTCTCTCTCTCTCTCTCTCTCTCTCTCTCTCTTTGTTCCTTCTTTCTTTTACGATATTTAAAAGGACTTAAAACTGGAACATTTCACACGTGTTAGCTATGTGAATTATTAAATCCACTGCCAACTATCTTATAACCTAGTCTCCGGTCTAATCCAGTCACCAGTCTCCGTGGTGTAGTGGTAAGACGCTCACCTGGCATTCCGCGAGCGCTTTGTCATGGGTTCGTATCCTGGCCGAGGAGGATTTACTGGGCGCAAATCCTTAACTGTAGCATCGGTTTAACTCAATAGTAAAATGGGTACTTGGTTGTAAAAACGATTCTTCGTGGGGTCATATTCCATGGACCTGCCCGAAACGCTACGCGTACTATTGGCTGTACAAGAATGTAACAACTCTTGTATATATCTAAAAAAAAATCGCTTCAGTTCTACCTAGCACCATCTCTCTATGTTCCAGTTCTACCTGGCACCATCTCTCTATGTTCCAGTTCTACCTGGCACCATCTCTCTATGTTCCAGTTCTACCTGGCACCATCTCTCTATGTTCCAGTTCTACCTGGCACCATCTCTCTATGTTCCAGTTCTACCTAGCACCATCTCTCTATGTTCCAGTTCTACCTGGCACCATCTCTCTATGTTCCAGTTCTACCTGGCACCATCTCTCTATGTTCCAGTTCTACCTGGCACCATCTCTCTATGTTCCAGTTCTACCTGGCACCATCTCTCTATGTTCCAGGTAAACTCGTAAAACATTTGTTCAAGGTTGACTGTAATAATGTCATTCCCGATCTTTTTATTAACCAGGTTGAATTCCAGTTCCAATTTACTGTCTTCTTAGCGCTGAGTCAATTTCATTGTTGGTCGTCTCATTTCACTCTGACGTTCACTGAAGATTTTGCCTCACTAACGTTCATGTTTGATGTGAAATAAGCGTTGTCACTGAGAGAAAGAGAGAGAGAGGAGAGAGAGAGACTGAGAAACAGATAGACAACCTGGAGAGAAAAACACACACACACTCAGAATTACAAGATATCACCATTGGAGTCCAACAAGGCTCTATCCTTTTTCTGATATATGAAAACGATCTTCATGAGGATATAAACACTTTCTCATTGCTTTCAATGTTTACTACTGATGCTGAAATTATGAGAAGGATTAAAACAGCGTAAGACAGCAAGAGACTACAAGATAACCTGGACCAACTAAAGGTATGGTC
>NC_091174.1:15992594-16022594 GCF_040958095.1 Procambarus clarkii
AGAGGCTAGGGGCAAATCGCATTAAGCTTTTCAGGATTTCTGGTGAATGTGTATTGTGCCATTAGAGGGGTTATGATCGGCCTTGTTCTTGTACGATTCCCCCCCCCCCTCTCCCCTCACTGAAAAAGTGTCAGCCGCTATGCACCCCTTCATGAAGTTGGTGAATATGAAATGTTCTGCCTTGAGTCCGTAGAATTTAGTCTTTGTTTAAATTTTCATTGAAAACATTTCCTGTTTCCACCTTGTCAATCTCTCTAAGTATTTTATACGCCTGTATCATGTCCCCCCTCTCCCTCCTCCTTTTTAACTTCGTCAAGTTTAGTTCCTTAAGTTTGTCTTCGTACCTCATCCCTCGCAGCTCCGGGACGAGTCTCGTTTGCAAATTTCTTCACCTTTTCGAGCTTCTTTATGTGCTTTTAAATGGAGGCTCTATGATGGGGCGGCATACTCTAAGACTGGTCTCGCTTAGGCGGTATATAGTGATATAAAAGCCTCTTTATTCATTTTTCTGAAGGATGTTCTGACTTTTGCCAGAGTAGAGTATGCGGCTGACGTTATTCTATTTACATGAGACTCTGGAGTTAGGTTTGGTGTTATGTCCACTGCCAGGTCTTTTTCTCTTGTCGTGATGGGGAGGTAGTTTCTCTTCATCGTATATTGACCTTTCGGTCTCCTGGCGCCTGTTCCCATTTCCATCACTTGCACTTGTTAGTGTTGAACTCTAACAGGCATTTCTCGGACCATCTTTGCAACCTGTTCAAGTCATCCTGGAGAATCTTGCAATCCTCATCTGTCTCAACCCTCCTCATTAGTTTTGCATCATATAAAAACATCGACATAAAAGACTCAACTCCTGCAGTCAAGTTATTTACATAGATGAGGAATAGTATGGGTCCCAGCACCGGTCCTTGCGGTACCCCGTTTTTTACTCTACGCCAGTCGGAATCCTCACCCCTCACTGTCACTCGCTGACACCTGTCTGTTAGGTAATTCCTTACCCATGATGGTGCGTTTCCATCCACTCCCGTCTGCCTTTCAAGTTTGTATAGTAACCTTCTATGTGGTACTGTATCAAAAGGTTTTTTACAGTCCAGAAATATGCAATCTGGCCATCCTTCTCTGTCTTGCCTTATTTTCGTTACCTTATCATAAAACTCCAGGAGGTTCGTCAGGCATGATTTCCCTTCTTTAAAGCCGTGTTGTTGTTTACTTACAAACCTAATTCCTTCTAGGTGTGCAACTAGTCTTAACTTTAACAATCTCTCAAATACTTGGCACGGGATGCTTGTGAGCGACGCTGGTCTGCAGTTAAGTGCCTCTTTTCTATCTCCTTTCTTGTAGATAGGCACCACATTGGCCTTCTTCCAGCAGCTGGGCAATTTCCCCTGTGTAAGTGACTCATTAAAGATTTATGTAAGAGGTATGCTAAGGGCTTGTGCTGCTTCTTTTAACATCCATGGTGATACTGCATCTGGCCCAGTAGCGTTAGTTACTCCAGTGAAGCTAGCTGTAGTTTTACTTCCTAAGCTGTTACCTCTGTATCTAGTTGTTTCTTGTCAGGAAGCTTCTTCCTCATCTAGCTCTGGGAGCAGTCCAGTCTCAGTAGTGAACCTTCCGTGGAAGCTGGTATTGAGCTCCTCACAAATTTTATTATTTTCTGTATACTGGCCTCCCTCTTTTTCGTAACCTAGTTACTTGATCATTCACTGTCATTTTCCTTTTTATATGACTATGCAGGAGTTTCGGTTGGCTGTTTGCTTTGGAAGCAATATCATTTTCATAGTTTCTTTCTGCCAATCCTCTTATGTTTATGTAGTCATTCCTGGTGCTGTTGCATCTAATCAGGTTTGCTTCTTTCTATGGCCTTCTGTATTTCCTCCACTTCCTCCTACTTTTTGCTTTTGCTTCACTGTCTATTGAACCACGGGTTATTATATGTACTCCTAATTTTTTCCCTTAATGGTGTTAGGAATCTTTCTTCTCCCTCTTTATACTTCAGATTAACTTGGTTCATCATTTCCTGGACCTTCTTCTCTCTAAGTTCCTATTCCCATTGCACACTTCCCGGATATTATCTTCCTTTCATGTAGTCTTCTTTTTATAGCTTATTCTCCCTTCCCTGACTCCTTGTCTTATGGGCACTGTTCTGAGGTCTATCATGTAGTCAAACACTAGGACACAATGGTCACTTGCTCCTTGTGGTATTTCATGCTCTAAGCTCTCACTGTCTTTCTCATTCTGGGTAAAGATCAAGTTCAGTAGGCTTGGTGTATCTCCTTTCTCTTGTGTCTTCCTTTACATGTTTTGTTAAAAAGTTTCTTTCAACAATTTCCACTAATATCCTTCCCTACGTTTATTCCCCATCAGGAGGATTTCTGGACACCAAGTCAATCTCTCCATGATTTAGGTCCCCCATGACTAGAAGTTTAGCTCTCATTCTGTGTGCTACTGTTGCTGCTCTCTGCAATGTCTCTATGCATGCTTTGTTGTTGTCATCATATTCCTGCCTTGGTCTTCTGTTGTTTGGTGGGGGGGGGGGGGAAGTTGTAAATTACCAAGACCACAACTCTTTTTCCTTCTGCTGTCAGGGTTCCAGGGATGGAGTCTGTATGTACGTTTTCACTCTGATTCTTGAGTTCGTCGAACTTTCACTCCCGTTTTACTAGGAGTGCGAATCCTCCTCCTCCTCCTCCTCCTCCTTGCTTTTGTTGTCATTCTTTCCTTATCACTTGGCGTCTCCCCCAGGGGAATATTGCATCAGATATCATATCATTCATTTTCGTTTCCACTTCTGCAATTAAATCTGGGGTCATTTACACTTAATTTTTCTTTATTTTCCTTTGCTTTGAATGTAACTTCGTCAGCGGTCGTGTACCAAATCTTCAGGCTTTTCTTGGACACCCTATTCCCAGAGATTTCAGTGCCAGGGGGAGGTGGAAGTCAGGGTATGGGTCGAGGTCAGGGAGTGGGTGGGAGTCAATGGGAGGGTGGGGTTCAGGGGAAAGGGTGGGAATCAGGAAGAGAGCAGGGGACCTCCTGTGTGTGTTTGTGTGTAATTACCTAAGTGTAATTACCTAAGTGTAGTTACAGGATGAGAGCTACGCTCGTGGTGACCCGTCTTCCCAACACTCTTTGTCATATAACGCTTTGAAACTACTGACGGTCTTGGCCTCCACCACCTTCTCACCTAACTTATTCCAACTGTCTACCACTCTGTTTGCGAAAGTGAATTTGCTTATATTTCTTCGGCATCTGTGTTTAGCTAGTTCAAATCTATGACCTCTTGTTCTTAAAGATCCAGGTCTCAGGAAATCTTCCCTATCGATTTTATCAATTCTTGTTAATATTTTGTATGTAGTGATCATATCACCTCTTTTTCTTCTGTCTTCTAGTTTTGGCATATTTAATGCCTCTAACCTCTCCTCGTAGCTCTTGCCCTTCAGTTCTGGGAGCCACTTAGTAGCATGTCTTTGCACCTTTTCCAGTTTGTTGATGTGCTTCTTAAGATATGGGCACCACACAACAGCTGCATATTCTAGCTTTGGCCTAACAAAAGTCGTGAACAATTTCTTTAGTATATCGCCATCCATGTATTTAAAAGCAGTTCTGAAGTTAGAAAGCGTGGCATAGGCTCCTCGCACAATATTTTTTATGTGGTCCTCAGGTGATAGTTTTCTATCTAGAACCACCCCTAGATCTCTTTCTTTATCAGAAGTCTTTAAAGATTTCACACATAATATATAGGTTGTGTAAGGTCTATGTTCTGCTATTCCACATTCCATAACATGACATTTATTAACAATAAATTCCATTTGCCAAGTGCTGCTCCATATACTTATTTTGTCCAGGTCATCTTGAAGGACATGACAATCATCTAAGTTTCTTATCCTTCCTATTATCTTAGCATCATCAGCAAACATGTTCATATAATTTTGTATACCAACTGGTAGATCATTTATGTAGACAATAAACATCACTGGTGCAAGAACTGAACCCTGTGGTACTCCACTTGTGACATTTCTCCAGTCCGATACATTGCCACTGATCACTGCCCTCATTTTTCTATCAGTCAGAAAATTTTTCATCCATGCTAGAAGCTTACCTGTCCCCCCTCCAATATTTTCCAGTTTCCAGAACAACCTCTTATGTGGAACTCTGTCGAAAGCCTTTTTTAGGTCCAGATAGATGCAGTCAACCCAACCATCTTTTTTCTTATAATATCTCTGTTGCTCGATCATAGAAACTGAGTAAATTCGATACACAGGATCTTCCAGTGTGTGTGTGTGTGTGTGTGTGTGTGTGTGTGTGTGTGTGTGTGTGTGTGTGTGTGTGTGTGTGTGTGTGTACTCACCTAGTACTCACCTAGTTGTGTTTGCGGGGGTTGAGCTTTTGGCTCTTTGGTCCCGCCTCTCAACTGTCAATCAACTGGTGTACAGATTCCTGAGCCTATTGGGCTCTATCATATCTACACTTGAAACTGTGTATGGAGTCAGCCTCCACCTGACTCCATACCTGTGTGTGTGTGTGTGTGTGTGTGTGTGTGTGTGTGTGTGTGTGTGTGTGTGTGTGTGTGTGTGTGTGTGTGTGTTGGTGGTGACAGGAGGGAGTGAAGAGGACGGTAGTGAGCATTGTAGATATTTCCAGTGAAGGGGTGACGATGAAGGTTTGTGAAGACAAACGGTAAGGGGCACCAGGTAGCCCCGGGTACCCCACCTACTAACCACTAAGGTGTCACTTGTAATTAGTAGTATTCATTATAAAATTTATTCGTTACGGAAATATTATTTTCCATTTATATTAATTCTACATATGTTCGTATGTATTATCTTGATTGCCTAATGAGTGTTAAAGGTTGTTATTGGTGCATGCAGAACTAATGTGACTTAGAAATGGCAAACTGGTTAAATAAGCTTTATCCTATTGATTATGTATTAAATATTTGTATTATATTAACAACATTGTCTCAATGCATTTTAATGGATTGCCTGTTAAATTTACGGCATGCATATTCCTAGACAACACTCCCTATTCCTAAACAACACTCCCATGATAATTTTTACTTAAACTCGCTCATGGTTAATATAATATTGAGTATATAATATATATAATATAATATAATATATTGACTCATGAGAATAATAATTACCATGTTAAGGGGACGCAGGTTTACTCTGTATTATCAATGGTGGGCTGGAGCAGCAAGTATGCTGTAAACTGGTAGTTCTCTCTATTGATCTCGTAGATGGTAGGAGTTCCCAAGATACTCGCTAGCAGTAGGTAATTGAATGCGAGAGTTAGATGCTACTGCTACTAGGAGCGGCTTCGTATGGGCCAATAGGCCTTCAACAGAAACATTTATTCTTATGTTCTTATGTGCCTAGATCTGATGTGCTTAATCTAATTCTAATCTCCAACTTTCGCAGCGTCATTCGGTTATTTTTTATGGTGATGATAAGGTTGTGTATAGAAATAATGTGATCTTTGGTTCAGCCTTTTTTCTTTGTGCATTGTCAAGCACCTTATAAAAGGCGTTGCCTACTTGCCTATATATATGCTGATATCGTCGTATCAATATATATATAGGCAATTAAGGTATTAATATGTATTGCTATCATGTTATATGGTGGTGTGGTAGAGGTGTTGTGGTGTTGTGATGCAGGTATAATGTTGGTGTGAAAGAGATGGTGTGGTGGTGTCAGAGAAATCAGGCCCCTTTTTAATTTTAACGTTAAAAATTAATATAAATTTGAGTTGTCAAATAAGCTTTCAATTTTGCGCTAGAGGATAAATTGTGTAGGATATTTGGTAGTCTAATATAAAAACAACAACGAGAAATAATTATTTTCTTTGAAAACTGAAATGTCTAATTTGTAACTACAACTTTGTGCCATTTATATTCTATTTGATTTTTCTTGGATCCCATTAATTAATAACTTTCCTTGACTCAAATTCAAAGTGTAGAGTAATTTCCTTTTTTTTGGTTGATTATGCTGGTTGTGTTGCAGTTATTGACTGTATTGTTCCTGCTGCTGCTGCTACAGCTGCTGCTGTTGCTGCTACAGCTGCTGCTGTTGCTGCTACAGCTGCTGCTGTTGCTGCTACAGCTGCTGCTGTTGCTGCTACAGCTGCTGCTGTTGCTGCTACAGCTGCTGCTGTTGCTGCTACAGCTGCTGCTGTTGCTACTACAGCTGCTGCTGTTGCTGCTACAGCTGCTGCTGTTGCTGCTACAGCTGCTGCTGTTGCTGCTACAGCTGCTGCTGTTGCTGCTACTGCTACTGCTGCCGCTGCCGCTGCTCTTTCTTCATTTTTGTTTAATTTCATTCCACCTTTCTCTATCCATCACATTTTATCTCTCAAACTCGCATTTTCCTCTCAAATGTTGTGCACCTTCTAGCATCTCCCCTTTGCATTATTTTAGAAGTGCCAAAAGTTATGCAGTTCTACGCTGGGTAGACAGCTTAAGAGGGGTGTATTGTAACTATTCCTATCTCACTTTCCTTTAATTTTCTTAACTTTCTCTCATATTCTTACTTTCCTCTCACCCTCTTTCACCTGAAACACCCTAAAACATCCAGGTCTCGCACTCTGCCCTTAGCTGGAGGCTCTCCCTTGTGTCTCTGGGAGAACACTCTTGTACGCGGGTTGGCCCGCGTTGGTCTCTTTTTCCTCTCTCTCTCTCTCTCTTCTCTCATTCTATCACGCTTTCACTCCCTTTCCTCTCTCTAATTCTTCTCATTCTATTGCTCTTTCATCTCTTTTCCCCTCTCTTTCTCTTCTCGCTAAATAGACGCCCAATCACTTGAGCAGGACCGTAGAGCGAGGGATCCTGCAGGTCGGCGTTCAATCACCGACCAACCAAGTGGTTGGGCACCATTCCTTCCCCCGTCCCATCCCAAATCTTTATTCTGACCCCTTCCCATCCCTCAATAGACGCCCCCTTCCCCCTCCCTCAATAGACACACTGCAATACCAACCTGTGGTCTCCCTCCCCCGCAGGGTACCACACCTACACCCACAACAGCACCGCCCACACCGAGAGGGAGGAGGAGGAGATCCTGTCGGTGACCTACGAGGACGGCCGCTGGAGCAAGCCGTACTTCGACTGTGGTGGCGGCAACATCTGGATGATGACCTACACCGTACCTTTCTTCGGCTACGCCAACCGCTCCTACTATTTCAAGTGAGTACTGACGCAGGGAAATTACGGGCTCACCATAGCCCGTGCTACATGGGCACTTCGTTCTGAATAGCTAAAGTTAAAACAACAACAATGCAGAGAAAGGCGGGAGCCGGTCGGCCGAGCGGACAGCACACTGGACTTGTGATCCTGTGGTCCCGGGTTCCATCCCGGGCGCCGGCGAGAAACAATGGGTAGAGTTTCTTTCACCCTATGCCCCTGTTACCTAGCAGTAAGTTAGGTACCTGGGTGTTAGTCAGCTGTCACGGGCTGCTTCCTGGGGGTGGAGGCCTGATCGAGGACCGGGCCGCGGGGACACTAAAGCCCCGAAATCATCTCAAGATAACCTCAAGATAACCATGTTTAAACTCAAGTGTAGTTGTTGAGGCTAATAATTATAATTCATTGTACTCACCTAGTTGTGCTTGCGAGGGGTTGAGCTGTGGCTCTTTGATCCCGATGATTGTGTCGGGGGGACAGAGTGTATTCATACAGGTTAGGCTTATGTCCAGTTCCCCCTTCCCCCCCACCTTAAAGGCCGAATTACTGACCCCGCCCATATATGCAACCCGACAACAAGCTGATTAACTCCTGAGTACCTACTCACTGCTAGGTGTATAGAGGCATTAGGTGAAAGGATATGCGCCCAACCATTGTTGTCCCGCCCGGGCTTCGAACCCGGAATTGTCGATTGTGCCTCGAGAACGGACCTAATTGTACTTAAGAGTCGAACGTTAGAGTCGAACGTTAGAGTCGAACGTTAGAGTCGAACGTTAGAGTCGAACGTTAGAGTCGAACGTTAGAGTCGAACGTTAGAGTCGAACGTTAGAGTCGAACGTTAGAGTCGAACGTTAGAGTCGAACGTTAGAGTCGAACGTTAGAGTCGAACGTTAGAGTCGAACGTTAGAGTCGAACGTTAGAGTCGAACGTTAGAGTCGAACGTTAGAGTCGAACGTTAGAGTCGAACGTTAGAGTCGAACGTTAGAGTCGAACGTTAGAGTCGAACGTTAGAGTCGAACGTTAGAGTCGAACGTTAGAGTCGAACGTTAGAGTCGAACGTTAGAGTCGAACGTTAGAGTCGAACGTTAGAGTCGAACGTTAGAGTCGAACGTTAGAGTCGAACGTTAGAGTCGAACGTTAGAGTCGAACGTTAGAGTCGAACGTTAGAGTCGAACGTTAGAGTCGAACGTTAGAGTCGAACGTTAGAGTCGAACGTTAGAGTCGAACGTTAGAGTCGAACCTTAGAGTCGAACCTTAGAGTCGAACCTTAGAGTCGAACGTTAGAGTCGAACGTTAGAGTCGAACGTTAGAGTCGAACGTTAGAGTCGAACCTTAGAGTCGAACGTTAGAGTCGAACGTTAGAGTCGAACCTTAGAGTCGAACGTTAGAGTCGAACGTTAGAGTCGAACGTTAGAGTCGAACGTTAGAGTCGAACGTTAGAGTCGAACGTTAGAGTCGAACGTTAGAGTCGAACGTTAGAGTCGAACGTTAGAGTCGAACGTTAGAGTCGAACGTTAGAGTCGAACGTTAGAGTCGAACGTTAGAGTCGAACGTTAGAGTCGAACCTTAGAGTCGAACCTTAGAGTCGAACCTTAGAGTCGAACCTTAGAGTCGAACCTTAGAGTCGAACCTTAGAGTCGAACCTTAGAGTCGAACCTTAGAGTCGAACCTTAGAGTCCAACCTTAGAGTCGAACCTTAGAGTCGAACCTTAGAGTCGAACCTTAGAGTCGAACCTTAGAGTCGAACCTTAGAGTCGAACCTTAGAGTCGAACCTTAGAGTCCAACCTTAGAGTCCAACCTTAGAGTCCAACCTTAGAGTCCAACCTTAGAGTCGAACTTGAGAGTCGAACCTTAGAGTCCAACCTTAGAGTCGAACTTGAGAGTCCAACCTTAGAGTCGAACTTGAGAGTCGAACCTTAGAGTCGAACTTGAGAGTCGAACCTTAGAGTCGAACCATAAAGAGTTTTAGTACTCTCTAAGAACGTAAAGAAGTTTTCAGCGTTCGAAGAGGCCCATGAATCAATCACACGAGGGAATGCATGTTCTAATACTACTGTTATTGTCTGACATGAATATATCTCTCTACGTTTGGAAGATGCATTCAACTTTCTGCTCTGTATTACGTCGTTTACGTCAAGATTCACGTGACTCCCTCCCTCCGCGGTCGTCTGTTTAGCCGAGGATTGTCACGACCAGATGAGGCTGGAAGTGTTGCTCCTTGAGGTGGGTACTGGTTGGTACTGGTTGGTACTGGTGGGTACTGGTGGGTACTGGTTGGTACTGGTGGGTACAGGTGGGTATAGGTGGGTACTGATAGATACTGGTTGGTATAGGTAGGTACTGGTGGGTACTGGTGGGTACAGGTGGGTACAAGTGGGTACAAGTGGGTACTGGTGGGTACAGGTGGGTATAGGTGGGTACTGATAGGTACTGGTTGGTATAGATAGGTACAGGTGGATACATGTGGGTACTGGTGGGTACAGGTGGGTACTGGTGGGTACTGGTGGGTACAGGTGGGTACTGGAGGGTACAGGTGGGTACTGGTGGGTACTGGTGGGTACAGGTGGGTACTGGTGGGTACTGGTGGGTACATGTGGTTACAGGTGGGTACAGGTGGGTACTGGTGGGTACATGTGGGTACTGGTGGGTACATGTGGGTACTGGAGGGTACATGTGGTTACAGGTGGGTACAGGTGGGTACTCGTGGGTACTGGTGGGTACATGTGGTTACAGGTGGGTACAGGTGGGTACAGGTGGGTACTGGTGGGTACAGGTGGGTACTGGAGGGTACATGTTGGTACTGGTTGGTAATGGTGGGCACAAGTTGGTACATGTAGGTACTGAAGGGTACAGGTGGGTACTGGTTGGTACAGGTGGGTACTGGTGGGTACTGGAGGGTACATGTGGGTACTGGTGGGTACATGTGGTTACAGGTGGGCACAGGTGGGTACTGGAGGGTACATGTGGGTACTGGTGGGTACATGTGGTTACAGGTGGGTACAGGTGGGTACTGGAGGGTACATGTGGGTACTGGTTGGTAATGGTGGGCACAAGTTGGTACATGTAGGTAATGGAGGGTACATGTGGGTACTGGTTGGTACAGGTGGGTACTGGTGGGTACTGGAGGGTACATGTGGGTACTGGTGGGTACAGGAACAGACTTCTGACTCTTGTTAGCAGGTCTCTATCACACAACACTCTCAACTATTATATTACTGAATTTCCCTGGACCACAACCTGCCAATTCGTTTTACAACCAGGTTGTCAGCTGTTTCTCAGTGAACAAGACCGACCAGTTAAAGACGGGTGGCCAGGCGTCGTTCCCTGTCTGGGGCTCGAACACTGACAGTATTTGTCTTACTAATTTTAATGAAAATCTGTCAAGACAATTTCGGTAGCTGCAGTGTCCAGGAAATTGTGTTGAAGTGTCTGGAAATCCTTCTGGTAAATTTTAAGGTTTTCACGGGAATTCGGCAGTAACGTTTTAGACTTGAGTCTTTTACTCAGAACGATTTGTATTTAACGCATTGAAGTGATATGTTATTTATTTTATTTGCTGTTCAATTTTTGTAAGTTAAACACAGGAGCAATTATAGCCCTTGTGTGTTCTTTATACAGCACATGCGCGCACACACACACACACACACACACACACACACACACACACACACACACACACACACACACACACACACACACACACACACACACATACCACCTAACTATTGGAAGTGAAGTGGTGGAGGCAGACTCCATCCACAGTTTCAAGTGTAGATATGATATAGCCCAATAGGCTCAGGAACTTGTACATCAGTTGATTGACAGTTGTGAGACAGGACCGAAGAGCCAGAGCTCAACCCTCGCAATCACAACTAGGTGAGTACACACACACACACACACACGCGCGCACGCACACACACACACACACACACACACACGCACACACACACACACACACACACACACACACACACACACACACACACACACAGGGGTCTTGTAGCTGAGTGCACAGTGCTCTGGTCTCGTAATACTATTGTCCGGGTTCGATCCCGGTGATGGCTGAAACAAAATGGGCAGTTTCTTTCACCCTGATGCCCCTGTTACCTAGCAGTAAATAACTGCCTGGGAGTTAAACAGCTGTTAGGGCCTGCTTCCTGGCCCTTACTATGCTCTAGAAGATGCATAGAAATCTCTCTATGCATCTTCTTCTTGAGGTTATCTTTAGATAATTTCGGGGCTTTAGTGTCCCCGCGGCCCGGTCCTCGACTAGGCCGCCACCCCCAGGAAGCAGCCCGTGACAGCTGACGAACTCCCAGGTACCTATTTATTGCTAGGTAACAGGGGCATCAGGGTGAAAGAAACTCTGCCTATTGTTTCTCGCCCGCGCCCGGGATCGAACCCGGAACCACAGGATCACGCGTCCAGTGTTCTGCCCGCTCAGCCACGCGGCTCCATTATACTGCATACTCACAATCAATTAACAATTAAATAATTTAACACAAGCACAACTCATAGCAGATGTCACTAAGCACAGATAACCTAATAACATAGGCAGACAAGTCCACTCAAGACTGGCTGATAGGTTGTAAACACGACGGGTACCCGCACAACACACACCGAAACTACGACGTTGGTACAACGTTCGAACAAGTTTTAACACCTCCTAACCAATTATAACAACCAATATAACAAGTTGTAACAACGTTCTAATACGTCATAAACACGTTAAGCCAAGATGTAACAACTCTATTACATGTTGTAACAAGCGGAAAATAGAGACAGTTTCGGTTTGTGTTTCCAGGGTAGTGACGCTACATAACCACAGTGAGGTATAATGTCTCAGCATGGACATCAGAAGCACAAGTCATAAAGTTAATTTATGCTGTTAACTTGTTAAATTGCTAACTTGTTAACATTGTTAACAACTATCTCTATTCAGTAGAGGAGACTGAATTGAACAGTACAGGCTATCATATATGATAGGAGATAAGCAAGTTTATTCGTGTAGTTCATAGCCGAATCAATGGGTATAAATTGGATAAGTTTAGATTTAGGAAAGACCTGGGTAAATACTAGTTCGGTAACAAGGTTGATGATATGTGGAACCAATTACCGCGTAACGTAATAGAAGTGGGAACCCTTGATTGTTTCAAGCGTAGGATATACATATATATAATTAAGATTGGGTGGTTATAAATAGGAGCTGCCTCGTGGGCCGATAGACCTTCTGCGGTTACATTCATTCTTATGTTCTTAACTAATACTTTGTCTTCAGAAACTCCCCCAAAAAGTCCCTACTGCACTGGCAAATGGCAAAGTCGAAAATCTTATCTTAAATAGTCACAGTCCACAATAACTGGAATTATGAAAAAGTCAAGAAACTCTCTATGGAAGTAAAAGTCCACAATGCCTTGACATACGGCAAAGTCTATTACTCGTCTTCAAACGTTACTTACAATGACTGGAAAGTCTGGCAAAGTCTAGAATCTTATCTCAAAAGTTAAAGCCCACAAACCATAAAATTTGACTAAGTCCAGAATCTCCGCTCCCAAGGTACTGTCACTCAGGCACTAAAATATGACAAAGTCCCCAAACGGCTCAAGTAATAATATGTCACCTTACCACAAGAGTTTAAATTTACGAATCTAGTGAACACACTTAATACTCTGATCCACACAAATTATCCTCCTCCTTACATACTGGTAAGTAGTCAATATATATATATATATATATATATATATATATATATAGTGTATTCTCTGGATATATATATATATCCAGAGAACACATAATACGTGTGATCCCCTACAACCCAGACAGACTAGTGAAGCAACTGCTGGCTGACAACACCAGTCAACTCACAGCACCAACACTGCACATAATATATAGATCAACACAGTACAGAAAAATACTCTTACGTATATATACACCTTGGGAGCATACGCAGATGTTCAACTATACAAAATTAGCCTCATACAAATATGTAAATACAACAAACAAGAAGCTTACCAACGGCACTGGGCTGGCTGTACTGACACACACACACACACACACACACACACACACACACACACACACACACACACACACACACACACACACACACACACACAGTCAGTCTGCTGGTTACAGAGTACTCCCATCTGGCAGCTGTTTACATAGTACTGTCAGCTGACAAGTCAGCTCTTTTGAAAACCGTAGCGAATCAGTCAGTCGAAGTTACTTCATCTACTTGGGACACGAATCAGTCGTAGCCTCTCAACCACGGTTGAGAGGCGGGACCAAAGAGCCAGAGCTCAACCCCCGCAAACACAACTAGGTGAGTACACACACCAACCCGTTCTCGACTCAAGTCCATTACATTCAGCAGTCAACCCCACAGACGCATTCATAAATTTTAACATGCTGTTCATTCAAAACGGAAATTTTCTCAAGTACAAATTAATATTATAATATATTGGCATATTGTGTATATATAGGCATAGGTTAGGTTAGGTTAGGTGTTTAGGTTCTGTTGGCGATTATTTGTATTTGTAGTACGTGGGTGAAGCATTTATAGCGTTGTGATTCGAACAAAATTCGTCAGTGAAGCACTTGTTTCGGATATGTTCGAACGTCAGCAGTTGTGAGTCGTGTGTAAACCGCTTTTCATTCATAAACAGGGGGTTTGGCGGGTGCATGGAATCACTTTTGGATCTTTGTTTGGAGGACGGGCTGCACACACACACAGGCAAGGGGACGGGGGGGGGGAGGGGTAATGACAGTAGCGGCGGCCGACTGCTTGGAACCCCGTGCTTCCTAGCAAGCACGGGGTTTGGCGGGTGCATGGAATGGACTTTGGCCTTTGTTTACGGGCTGCCGACAGCTACACTTCAGTAGTTAAGGTATTTAACATTCGCTACGGTTTTCAAAAGAGCTGACTTGTCAGCTGACAGTACTATGTAAACAGCTGCCAGATGGGAGTACTCTGTAACCAGCAGACTGACTGATGCAGTACTTTGTAAACAGTTGACTGACAGATGGATTAACCTTACAGGAGCTGGGACTCTTGAGGCCCTGAGGACAAACAAAAAGTAGCATCTTCAAGGACATAAGTTTCAGTCAAATCATTATAATAAGAGATTCAAGAACTGCCAGCTTCCTAAATATAAATATTGCCCCAGTGTGGCAATGTTCGTATTTCGTTTCCAGTACCCATGTGTGCAGGAGGCACGCGGCTAGACATACAGACCCTATCTATTGCAGTGGCCCTGGCCTTGGAGCCCCCAATATAAACTAAGTATTTACAAAAAGTTGGAAGACGACATGAATGGCTTGAATGGAGTGCCATGCGGGAGCTCCAGGAGTTGTTATACAAGACACACTGTAATTAATGACATAATCAAGAGAACCCTTGCCAGAGCTCAGTGTTCAGAGAGAATCTCGTACTATACACGTGTAGTGTGAGGACAGGGTGGACATTGACAGGGTGGACAAAGACAAACTCTTCAGCACGGGTGGGACACGAACAAGGGGACACAGGTGGAAACTTAGTACCCAGATGAGCCACAGAGGCGTTAGAAAGAATTTTTTCAGTGTCAGAGTAATTAATAAAAGGAAGGAAGTGATGGAAGGTGGAGGAACACTAGGAAGTGATGTGCTGGAGGCTGACTCCATACACAGTTTCAAATGTAGATATGATAAAGCCCAATAGGGTCAGGAATCTGAACACCGTGGGGGTAGGACAGAGGAAAGGAATGGTGCCCAACCCCTTAAGATATGTTCGGGGGATTGAACGCCGACTTGCAAGAGGCGAGACCGTCGCTCTTCCGTCCAGTCCAAGTGGGTGGGAAAAAAAAGGCGCGAAGCCTAGCTAGTTGGCCCATCGGGGGATCGAACGCCGTTCTGCAATAATTGAGGCTCTCACTGTATTAAAGGATCAAGTGACGGTGTCAAGTCACTTGATGGTGTCACAAGATGGCAGGTAGTGCTGCCTCCTCTCTTCCCCCTCATTTCTCCCTCTCTCTTTATCGCGTGATTTCCCCCCTCTCCCCTCTTTTCACAGAAAATTTATTGTTAAGAAGAACAAACAGCTGAATACTCCAAAAATGAATTATTTCGATCCATAAAAACTCGAGAGGAATCACACTCAATAAGAATCAATCGCTCGCGGAGTCATGTATAATAACGTTAAGGCTCTTGTCCATCAGAGGAAAACCACGCTACAATAATTGGCTGGTTGCTTGTGGATAGTTGGAGATTGGTGGGATGGTTAGTGGTTGGAGGATGGTGGTTGGACGGGGGTGCTTACAGGATGGTGATTGGTGGGAAGACTAGTGATTGGAGGCTGGTGGTTTGTTGGGTGGTTAGATTGGAGATGGAATTTGATATTGTGGTGGGTGGATATTAGTGTAGTTTGAGGTTGGTGGGGGGTAGTTAAGGATAGGTGGGATCTGGAGCGTGCTCAGGCGACCCAGAGGGTATAATAATGTGTGACATATGATGCTTCAAGTCTCACCAAATAGTTGGAGACAGACTGAATGTTTCATTTCCTAAAGGGATGAGACTTAGACCAGAATTCATCCAACATTTACGTGGGCTCTTACGACATCTGTACCTCTTACCTCCTCGATCATGGCGGTTTCGATATCGTCTTCAATCTGAGGATATTATTGTTATTGATGACGTCGTAGAGCTTTTCAGCTAAAATATAAATAAATAAATAAATATATATATATATATATATATATATATATATATATATATATATATATATATATATATATATATATATATATATGTGTGTGTGAGTGTGTGTGTGAGTGTGTGTGTGAGTGTGTGTGAGTGTGTGTGAGTGTGTGTGAGTGTGTGTGTGTGTGTGTGTGTGTGTGTGTGTGTGTGTGTGTGTGTGAGAGAGAGAGAGAGAGAGAGAGAGAGAGAGAGAGAGAGAGAGAGAGAGAGAGAGAGCTGCGCAGGAACAAGCAAAACTAAACACTAAGAACACACTTAGATCATCCCTAAGAACTCAATTTGACCCCGCCAGGACAGAGATAGACACACACAAACATACTGGTAGACAGACAGATAGACATTCAGACATACAGCGAGAAAGGCATAGAGACAGACGAAACACTGAACCACAGAGACATGAAAAGTGATACAGACAATGAAACCAAAACGTAGAAAGCATAAGACAGAGAATGCGGATCGACGCGGCTCGAACCAGCGTCCAGCATCAGAGATCTTTTCACAGTGATATAACCACTTGATAAACTAGGGAAGAATTACTGCAGATGTAAATTCTTATGTGGCCCAATGGACCAGAGGAACAGAGTTTTGTAGCGATAACTAGCATACGCAATCACGAATGATTTCTTTCTGGGATTCGAGCCAAAACTAGGGGGAATTGACTGTGCTCAAATCTATAACTGTTCGCTCCTGTTAACCTAGCAGGAGTTAGGGGACCTGCTAGTTAACCGACTAGCGGGTCGGGCTCCAGAGAGAGACTTGTATGGTAACTCTTGCCTTGAGCTTCGAGATGAGAATGTTCTATAAGCCTCCGGAAAGGAGGCAGAAGTCGCCCACTCTTATACTTCATATTAAAAACAAATCCAAGTAGAAAGTGCAAGGAACAATCAATTGCAGAAGGTGCAACGTTGAGCCGCTCTCCTCGCCTAATCAATGTATTGATTCGCGCCCAGTCGTTCATAACAATTTTCAGTAACTGTTTATAGAATCAATAAATTAGGATAGAGCTTAGCTGCGTAGAAAATTTTACTCTAAGAAAAAAAATGAGCTGGAATTTGCTCCAACGAACTCACAAGATAGCTCATAGGGCTTCCTCACGCAGTTCAGAAACTCATATTTATCTAGAGAGAGATGGGAATTTTGACGTCATAAGGAAATTCGATTTGGTGATCGAGAGTCAACTTACAGCCACCAGAAGAGCCTCAGCCAACCGCAGCAGGCGATAGTGTCATCGACCAATCAGCAAACAAGCAACTGTGACGTCACTCACAAGGAATATATAAGGTCGAATGACCTTGAACAATCATATCTGAATTTGATTGTGTTTTTTATTATATATATAGTTTTATTATATCTGCCTGACTTAATTCAGCCTGAGATGTGTAGGTTAAGTTCCGATCTTTTCAACTTCTGTTTGGGAGAAATGTGTCGGAAGATTTACCTCAGAACTTGCGAAATTTCTTCGTAATAACAAATAATAATTAGAATATTTTGGGAATGAGCATATCCTGAGTGGTGCATGAGCATATCCTGAGTGGAACATGAGCATATCCTGAGTGGAACATGAGCATATCCTGAGTGGAACCTGAGCATATCCTGAGCGAAACATGAGCATATTCTGAGCGAAACATGAGCATATTCTGAGCGAAACATGAGCATATCCTGAGTGAAACATGAGCATATCCTGAGAGGAACATGAGCATATCCTGAGTGGTACGCAAGTATGTTTTATGTGGCCAGTTTCGGTATAGTAATATTCAGTATATCCAATCATTATTTTTTTTCTGAAATTTACTTTCGCATAACTTCTATAAGTTTGACAACTTGGACTTTCCTTCTCAGAATTTCAGATGTTTGGTTACATAAGATTATCTCTCAAGGGGTTCCACTATTTTCTTCAATATACTCTCTAATGCTGTTGTTTGAGTGTGGAGGTGAGTAATGTATTCACTTAGTCGAATTTGTATGAAATGAACTAGTGATTTTGAACTGTATGTATATATATATATATATATATATATATATATATATATATATATATATATATAATATATATATATATATAATATATATATATATATGTCGTACCTAGTAGCCAGAACGCACTTGTCAGCCTACTATGCAAGACCCGATTTGCCTAATAAGCCAAGTTTTCATGAATTAATGGTTTTTCGTCTACCTAACCTACCTAACCTTACCTAACCTAACGTTTTCGGCTACCTAGCCTAACCTAACCTATAAAGATAGGTTAGGTTAGGTTAGGTAGGGTTGGTTAGGTTCGGTCATATATCTACGTTAATTTTAACTCGAATAAAAAAAATTGACCTCATACATAATGAAATGGGTAGCTTTATCATTTCATTAGAAAAAAATTAGAGAAAATATAATAATTAAGGAAAACTTGGCTTATTAGACAAATCGGGCCTTGCATAGTAGGCTGAGAAGTGCGTTCTGGCTACTAGGTACGACATATATATATATATATAAACCATCGGTCTAGATGTGGGATGATTTCCGACTCATTTGTGTTTTATTTCCTAATTTAAATGCCTGAATGGAATTAGCCTCTGCTTCCTTCTCCTCTAATTAATTCCATTTGCTTGTTACGATTGCTCTAAAATCATTCCTTCCTTTGTCCCCTCTGGCTCATCTGAGCTTCCAATTTCCATTTAAGTCCCCTCATTCTGCTCCCTCTCATTTGTGTCCCCTCGTTCTGTTCCAGCATCCACATAGCATTTAGTGTGAGAGAGAGAGATAAATTTCTGCCATGTTTACTCACTTTCCAGTCCTTATGCCAAAGCAATACGAGAAAGCACAGACTGTGTCTCGTTCCGTTGTCCCAGCGTTGACTGTTAGCTTAAATGGAGTCTCTGGGAGAGTCCTGCGGTCGGCCTGTGAGCCTCCAGGATGTACACAGGAGACTCTTAGGCCAGATTTCAGTTCTCGCGGAAGGAAAATGTACAATAATTATTATACTCAGTGTGAGTTAAAACGCATCTGGTGAACCATGTCTGGGGCTCGGTCGCATTCTTTATGTTGTGATTCACTGTCTGAACAGTGGCTAACCTTCATGTTTATAATATATAACTTTTAATCAATCCTCCAAACGAATGATAGCACCAATAGGGACTCTGTAGCCCATGTAAAATAAGTTCACCCTAAAAAAAAGTGTCACATTTTTTACTCTTGGTTTTGTATAGGATTGGATAAAGGCAAAAATATAACTGCTCAAAGGATTAGTATAGTACGTATATATGTATTACTTTCAACCTAATATTGCTTCTATTAGGACTTGTAGTGTTTTTATTAGGCCAGAAAGAAGTCAGATTTGGTTGTTGGTTAGGTTCTTTCGGGATTTATTAATGTCCCTAAATATTTTATGCATATTGTCGCCATAGGTAATATAGTATTTGGAGGATGGGTTTGAATGATATTGCGACAGGAGGGCATTTTATAGTCGGCGTGGAGACTGGCTGTCATATTTTCTATTCATAAACCACGAGAACTATTGCCATATCTGGTGGTAATGAAATTTTGCAGTGTCTGTCAGGAGAAATCAGACATGTTTGGGAATGGGTATTGGATATCACGTGTGGACGTGGTTATTTGGGATGAAATTTGGTCAAAGCTTCACCGGAATCCTTCGTCGTAAGTCAGTGGAGGATACGTTTCAGAGACCTTCGTGTGTCAGCCCAAACCAAAACGCGTGTGGACAGACATTAACATACGTAGCTACACAAGACCTTGGTGTTTCGAGGCTGGAGTATGGGTGTGACCTCTATTATTTGGCAACTCCAACTAGGATGAGAGCCATAGATTCTGTCCGTCATGTCGGCAAATTCGCCGTGCTGCTGATGTTCCCAGGTATACACGAATCACTAGCTAGTTACTGGATTCCGGACAGCTGACTGTGGTTTTGAGATAAAGGTCGCCGGTACCATGGTGTTGGTCTCGTGTCCGAAGGATTCCAAGTTCATCAACACTTTGTTATGCCCTCAGTAATACCTCGCAATCTTCATATGATCTTCCCCGAGCTCTCCCTCAGCCCTTAAGCTACGGGGAAAACATAGCTTTTAGTTTTTCCATCTCATGCAATTCGGTTAATTTAGAATAGAATCCAAAGGTCGTTCCTTGAGTTTAGCCTGAAGTAATGAACTGTTGAAACTTGTGTGGTAGAAAACAACAAATTCCTGATAAAGTTTTGGAAAGTCTGTTTAAAAATCACTCACCGGTTCTAAGAGGATTCTGTCCCTGTTCTCTTTTATTTAAATTTTATGCCGACATCAGATTTGGAACGGACTTGCTTTATTTATATTTATTTATAGTTATTTATAGCACTTTACCCTGCAACAGCATCCATGTCTGTGTTCTTTGATCGAGAATACCGGAGCCCACAGTAGAACAGGAATTCAATGTCCATGGTCCTTCACTGAAGCACTTTGGCCCACAGATTCTCCTGCATAACTGAGGAGAGAAGTCCCTCTGATTCGCCAGATCCTCATTTGTTACTGCCTGGAACAGTACATCCTCGTGGTCTCCTCCTGGAACACCAGATCCGTTTTGCTTCTCCCTCGGACCTCAGATTCATGTCGTTTCATCCTAGAATCAGAGATCCTTATTCCCTGGAACAACAGATCCTTCCTGTTTCTCCCTGGAATACCGGATCCTTGTTGCTTCACGCTGGAAAACAAAATCCTTGTGATTTCCCCCCTTAAACATCAGACCCTGCGGGTTTTCTCCCTGGAACCCCCCATGAAACCCTCTCCTCCAGTGATGTCACTTAATAAACCCGTGGCCCTGCTTCATCGTTATAAGACATTTTATGATTTCATCCAAAAGTTCTCGCCGCAGAGCTCCTAATGCAGGAAATTGCCTTCCAGATTTTACCCGCCGCTAAGGCCGTCATATTCTACTGGATTTCTCGCTAAAGTTAGCAACCTACGCTGACGAGACGCCTCGCTAAAGTTCCTTATGAATGTTGGACTTGAGAGTGTTGCTGGCATAATGGGGTGCTTTCTCTTCCAGGGATTTTCTCACTAATATTTTTTCCCCTAACCTGTTCTGATGAACTGTTCGTAAGGGTAGAGATAATTATCTTATTCATTACCATTTGGTTTAAAGCCTTTTAAATAGGCTTAACATTTAATAACTATAATATCAAAACGATTTACCAGGATTCTGAGTTTGATATTGAGAGATATAATTCCTGGCAGGAAAAGATTTACACTCTTTGGGGAGGCGGCAGTTAGCGGGCTGTTGTGTAATAACAGGCCGTTGTCACCAGGGGAGGCGAGAGTTGCTGTTAGAGTTGAGAGGGGACGCTGGAAGGGAAGTGACGCAGTATAGGCAGTGATGCTGGATGACAAGGGATGCTGGAATGGGAGCGATGCTGGTATAAGAGTGATGCTGGAAGGGGAGTGATAATGGAAGGGGGACAAATTCTGGAACGAGTGTGTTAATGGGAGGGGGACTGAAGCTGGATTAAGTAGTTTAAATATTCATATTCTAGATGAATTTCCAGGCGGTGCCTGTGTCAACCCCAAAATGTTGACATGAAAGATGTGTGGGGTCAAAATGATTCTTTTCGAGACAACAGCAGCATTTTTAAATAGTACCACCATTGGTGTGGCATCCCATGTTTAGCAGGTTCTTATTATTCACTTTATCATTGTCATAATTGATTCTGTTTATTTTCATTATTGTGCACTTTAAACAATAGGTCGTCTGGCAATATTAGTCCTCAGTCGTTGGTATTGTCACTCCGTTCTATGAGTTCTATATGTTTTTTTGTATCCTGTTCTTCTTTATGGTTTCTGCATTTTCCATCACTGAGTAACTTAAATTTTTCACTGTCACAAGTCGTGGTATTTTTCGATATCTATTAAGAGACTCGTTGATATCTAATTGTAATATTTCTCAGTCGTCCACCGAGGCATTTTTCACGATTTTCTTATCAACGAAAGAAAACACACAACTGTTAGAGGGGTTTCTGTGTATATATCAACTCTGAAGATGAAGAAGTCAGTGGTGCGAGGACCGTAGTTTGTGTAACTGAGATTCGTAGCAAACTATAGCAAACAAAATCGCTGCAGCAAACAACGTCAGCAAACTTCTCATGCTGCTTCTGGAAAGATTTTTAATCTTCTCCTGTTTTAGATGTTATTTTATGAGATATCCCATCCTTCGCTTGTCGCGTTTTTCTCCGATGCTTTTCCAAATTCTATGTATAAATCGTCTATAGTCTCGCTTCTAATACCTCTGTAATTATGTCATAGTGATTAAGTGTTTGCGAAAGACTAGACCTTCCTGCTCTGAAGGTCGTGTTCAGGGAGCATATGGCGCGTCCTTTAGCATAAAATGTCTAATTTTGCTTCTTTGCGCCATCTAAACAAATGTAAAGTGATAGTGCGACCGGTCAGTAGATTTTCACCATTGCTATACAACTTTCGTTGTGTCTGCTGGATGTAACTAGGTTTTAGGCTGAGTCTCCATTTCATAATAAGTGCCAATGGGGCTTTGCTCTTGTCTACAAGCACTGCGGTTACTAATTCCCAGGTATCTATTTACTGCTACGTGAACAGGGGCATTAGGTGAACGGAAGCGTGCCCACTCATTTCTCTTCCACCCACAAATCGATCCTAGGATTTCCAATTGTTATTCGAGAACGAAGCCAACTATTCTACTTTCTATTGTTAAATAGAGATCCGTTATAATCTCTCAGGATTTCTCTAATTTCATCATCGCCATCAGTTTGCGGTCGTCGTCTTGAAAGTAAGGAGCCGATCCTTGTGAAGGTCTCAAATATGATATGTGAAGAAAAATTTAAGATTTCTTCCAATTTCGTGGACTGCTTTTCCTTCGTTTGCATCTCCTCAATTTGGAGTAAGTGTTTTATTTTGCTTTCTGTTTCTCGGAAATCTTTGTAAAAAAAGCTAATTTCGTTCCTGGAACATCTGCGAATGCTTGAATATTTCTCTGCCTATTTTTATTATTTTGCAAATCCTCTCTATATAATTTTTTTAAATTGTTTTATATTTCTGTCAATCGTATCTAATTGATGTTATAGTTTGTAATCAATACCTTTATATCTAAGTAATCTTTCGTATTGTTTTTTGTGATTCTACCAAACACTCCATCAGTATTTGTGAGGACTTGAGAACGACATTTATGAAAAGTACTTGGATTTTCGTCCTTAGTTTTAGGTATTATATGTTGGAAAGGATAAATGAAGTTACTCTGTTTGAATTATTGTCAGTGGAAAGATTTTTGGTAAGTGTGCTGCTGTTCTGTTTCCCGCCCAAGATACAAAGGTGATTTCAAATTGTTCTGCTCTGAAGTATTGCTGCGTGTTGTAGTTGGAGTGATTGAACTATTCCATTAACCTGGGCTCTAGAAGACTCGAACCGTGGACCTCACGTGTGGGAGGTCGAAGCTCTATCAACCGAGCTATTGAGTAGTCTTTTAGTTGCTATAAAATTAAGTATTTATGGGAGTGAAATAGTTATGCTTGCGTGGGGTGCATACCTTAGTTGGCTTGTTCTACTGCCATGCATTCCCCTTGCTATTAATTTATTTTCTAAGCTTTCCACCAAATAAAATAAAATAAATTACCCATGGTTTTCTGCTTGGTCCTTATCCCGTTTATCGCTCAATCTGTAACGTTCCCTGCAATTCACGTAAAAATTTGAGCACTGTGGGCCATTGCATTTTATTTCGCCTCGTTGAGGTCTTACACATTCCCTGCTGGAAGTAATAGGCAGCTATTCCAAAATGGCATTTTGCTTGCTGAGTATATTTATGCATTTCTTGGGATGTGTGTGTAACTGTACTTTTTTTCCTTTTTACTTATTATTAAAATTCTCATTCTTTGCATACTATTCAAAAATAATATTGACATATAATACCTTTCTGTTGAAACTCTTGGTAACATTTACGGTTCTGTTAGTCCTTGTTCTGTGTTTTATTTTATGTTTTTTCCTTATCTCTTGTATTAATTACATCTGGATGAAATATGTCCCATCTTCTCTTCTCCTGATTTTACTGTTCTAAACCACTTAACAACATTTTAGGTTTCTATTCAGTTATTTGGCTTAATTGTATTTCCCTGCGGCTCTGTTTGATACTTGTTATCCTCATGGACTTACAGGTTGTCGTTCAATCCCAATTTGTCAAAGTGGTTGGGCACAATTTCTACCCTCCACTCTATCCCACATCCTTCTCCAGATTTCCCCTTCCAAGTGTTATACTGGCTTAGTGCTTTCTCCTCATAATTGCCTTACCTTCCCACTCTACATAAATATTTGGTGAGATTTCGATAAACGTTAATCTTGTGACCTGCTGCATGGTTTCCTATTGCTTTGCAAAGCTGTTGCAAACAGGTTTTTCTTGCATGCCTATTTACATTACCTTTTCTTACACTGCGGGTGTTGTTAAATTGTTTACAATGATTGGTAAACCTCTATTAGGAAATATACCTGATTCTTACTGCCATTTTACAGCTTACAGGACAAGTGACGATCGTTTTGCGTTGCACGGAAAAAAGTTTTGTGTTGCGTTATACAGAAGGATGTTATTTTTTGGTTGGTTATTGCATGGGTCGCTATGGTGTGTTGCAGAAACACAGCACGCTGTGGTCGTGCTGTGTTTCACTGATAGATGCGTTGTGTTGCTGGGTTGACCGTCTTGTGCTGCTAGATTACCCATTTTGTGTTACGGGGATGACCGTCTTGTTTTGCAGCGATGGTTGTGTTGCGTTGCTGGGCCATGTTGCTTAGCAGGGATGACCATTTTGTATTGTCGAGATCGCCGTATTCTGCTGCAGAGACGGCTGTATTGGGTTGCATGGAAGACATTCTGCTGCAGAGACGGCTGTATTGGGTTGCATGGAAGACATTCTGCTGCAGAGACGGTCGGGTCTAACAGAAGCTGCAGCTAATACCAAACTTTATGACCATCTTCATAGCCCACGTTGAGGGGGCCCAATTTCTCGCATTCACAAGCGTCATATTAAACGCCTTCCAAACATTTTGCATTTAATAATTAAGAAGAAATATTCTCCTCATACACACACACACATATATATATATATATATATATATATATATATATATATATATATATATATATATATATATATATATATATATATATATATATATATTTTATTAAATATGACCGAAAAAGTAAGATTAATAATTCTAACACGAATTTTCTCAATCTTTCGTACATTACGCTTCACTGTTGGAGGTAAATCAAAAATCACTTCTCCAAAATTCATTTTTATTTTTAAAATAAAAATTAATTTTGGAGAAGTGATTTTTGATTTACCTCCAACAGTGAAGCGTAATGTACGAAATATTGAGAAAATTCGTGTTAGAATTATTAATCTTACTTTTTCGGTCATATTTAATAATATATGTCTACAGGAAAGACTGCTACCAAAATATACTAATATATATATATATATATATATATATATATATATATATATATATATATATATATATATATATATATATATATATATATACATTTTTTCAATCAGAAACCTCGTAAAATCAAATGTTTCTTTAGCATGGGAATTTTATCCGGCATCCTTTCACTCTACTGAAACGTTCCTGCAAGAACCATCCAGTTACACTTAGGTGGGATTCATCGTCGTTCATACGTGAACACATATTTTTTCTCCTTTCTCCAGATTTCGTTTGAAAGACGATCGCGATTTACAGATCTAATGAAATGATGGTGAGCGTTGGTTGGTAACGTTTACTCTCAGGTGATGATGACTGACAACGTTTACTCTCATGTGATGGTGACTGACAACGTTTACTCGCAGGTGATGGTGACTGGTAATGTTTACTCTCAGGTGATGGTGACTGACAACGTTTACTCTCAGGTGATAGTGACTGGCAACGTTTACTTTCAGGTGATGGTGACTGACAACGTTTACTCTCAGGTGATGGTGACTGGCAACGTTTACTCTCAGGTGATGGTGACTGGCAACGTTTACTTTCAGGTGATGGTGACTGACAACGTTTACTCTCAGGTGATGGTGACTGACAATGTTTGTGTTTGGTTCTTGATAAATGGATCATGATCGATTTCCCGGTGTAAAATTAGAAATAAAAATCAATCAAATTTTTCCCTTTTGTCGCTAACATTGTTATTTTATTTTATTTTATTTATTTATTTTTTTTCGGTGCAAAGTGAAACTCCAAGAATGCTTATTTTGACTAAAAGTTTCAGATTTTTTTTTCAAATAATAATGCAACATTATTCAATGGCGCGGCGAAAATTATTTGAATATTTCTGACGTTCAAAAGTCTGCCGTAGCCAGATAAAACAACAAAGATTAAAAAAATTCACAACTCCTCCCACAGCCAAATTAAGCTCCTAACTCATAGAAAACTGAAATCCAACTCACACATTTCTTATCTCTCTCTCTCTCTCTCTCTATATATATATATATATATATATATATATATATATATATATATATATATATATATATATATATATATATATATATCATTGAATATGACCGCATATTCTGTATTTACTATTTAGCCTGATTCAGGCTTCTATCTCTAACTATTTTCTTAGCATCAGGGCTTAGCTGAAATAGGAGTTCTCCAAAATTCATTTTCGTAATTTTAAGGTGAAGAAAAGAAGTGAATTACTATAGAATGTATTACACTTATTTATACAATGTGCACAACGTTGTGCAAATTGTGTGCGTTGTGCAAATCTGTGTGCTGAGGTCGCATTTAAATCGTCAGGCCGCTATCGCGGGGGTGGATACTGTGTGGCAGTATATATATGAGGGTGTCCAGCTGCTGGACACCTTTCTTGACCAGCAGAGTGGCAGTGTTGATGACTTCAGAGTGGTTACTGCAAGATTCAGAGACTCTTAAAGCTCTTCTAAGGTCGTTGGTTGTTTCATATTCCAGGAGATAGTGAAGTAGTGGCTTTTCTGTGATTGTTTGGCAGACGATGCCTTCCTACTCTCTGGGTTCAGCTGGACCTATCGGATTCATACTGCTGGGATGTCAGGTACATACAAACAGGTGAGGGGTTTGGAGGATTTACAGGAGAGGTAAAGGTAAGAGGCGTAGGTCAATAACCTATACCTTCAAAGATTAATCAAGTGCAGTGTGCATGGCATTTTGGTCAGAGACATCATCGTTGGAATCCTCGAGTTCCGGCCTTGCTCTCACTCTCATGGTGGGCACAGTGAACAGTTCCGTTATTTGAGTATTTCCCCTTTTCTCTCCCTCTTTATCTCTTCCTCTCAATCTCCTCCTCACTCACCGGCTATTGTGTGTAGTCTGGCATTAAGCACTCAGCGCTGCTGTGGTCACAGTGGCTGGGAGAATGTCTCTAATTGCTTCGTTAAGCGGTGAAGGGAATGGTCAGTGAGCAGGTGCTGGGACGGGAGGGGTCGTGGAGGGAGAGGAAGTAGGTAATGAGGTTAGGGAAGGGGAAGGTATGGGTTAATGATGTCCCATTCCATTCACCTGTGTTCTAGGAGACTCGAACCGCGGACCTCACGTGTGTGAGGCCGAAGCTCTGTCGACCGAGCTATTGAGTAGTATTATTAAGGACAGATTCCAGAAACAACATCCTGCTGCCAAACTGAAATTTTCGACTTTTCCGGATTACTACTGAAGCTCAGAGGAATTAGTGATCCACGCCCACGTCATATAAAGTATATTTCCACGGACGTGTGGGTGACAGTTTAAGTGGTGTACCAGGTAAGGGAAGGGGTAATACTTAAGGGTAAATAACTTATTACCCAAGTGTGAAAGTCGTTCACCATCCTTACCCTGCATGTACAGCCTCATTAAAACACACAATTCGAATAATCCAGCAATGCTGGATTCAGTTCGTTAGCCTCAGTGGTATTTAAGCTCTCTAAATGGCTTGTCCAAATCCTTTCCCCACTAGTAGGTTCGATTTCAATCGCGCACACACACAAAAATACAACTAATTTGTATGTAAATTAACATTTTTACCTCGTGAGTGTTGATGTGTCGGACTTGTTCACAAAAGTTCCAGTAGAAGACCTAATGTTTTTCCTGCGAGATGAACTTCCCAAATATAATTTAGAGGTTTCCACAAATACCATTGTACAATTAACTAAATGATTAAATTAAGAAAATTATTTTTGTTTAATGGAAAATATTTCATTTAGACCGTTGGTAAAGTTATTGATAATCACTTATTCCCGGTTTTGAGCAATTTATAAATGTAGTTTTTTAAACAAAGATTTTGACAAAGATTTTACCCTCTAATTCTGTATGGTATAGATATATAGATGATATTTATTATCTGTGGTCCAAAAATCGTGATCCGGCCGAGTTTTTTGATCATCTCAATTCTCTATAGTCCCTTCAATCAATTTTACCACTGAGAAATATGAAAATGGAGTTTTGCCTTTTTGGATACTAAGAGTCACATGTTTAATAGGTCTCTTATGTTTAGCACTTACAGAAAACCTATTATTGTGTGCTCGTTTGTACATTATTTTCCCATTCATTATATTCGGTGTTCTCCATGTTTTTGAGAGCCTTGCGAGTTTGTTGCCCAGCATTCGTCGGTGAAGGACCCAAAATATATGAAATTGGCACGAGGTTGCAATATCCAAAATCAGTCAAAGACTCTTCGTTGCGTCAGGCAAAGCAAACATTTTATAATCACAAACATAAGGCTTACCTGTACTTAAAAAACTTACTTGTTACCCTATTCTGAAGGGCTTCCTAAAAGCTTTCCCGTGCTTTTAGGATCGTTAATATCAATTTGCTGTTCACAAATAAGATTTTAAAAACCAACATGATTTTTGAAAAGCAAAATAACAATTTTAATTATTTTCTATGTAGATATTTATTATTTTTCTCATCTCTCCTTCTGTTTTACACTTTTAAAATTATTTTCTGTTCCTTATTTATTTCCTCGGCTTAAAATATTTCGTATTTTTATGCTACATCTTCCCTTTAAGGGTGACACATCTGCTCATTATATCAGGAAAACTTCCAGACCGTGTTTATGAGCGAGCATGAGCCCGGGCGACACTCTAATTGATGGAGAGTCTAATTGATGGTGACTCTAATTGAAGGTGACTCTAATTGATGGAGAGTCTAATTGATGGTGACTCTAATTGATGGTGACTCTAATTGAAGGTGACTCTAATTGATGGAGAGTCTAATTGATGGTGACTCTAATTGATGGTGACTCTAATTGAAGGTGACTCTAATTGATGGAGAGTCTAATTGATGGTGACTCTAATTGATGGGGACTCTAATTGATGGTGAATCTAATTGATGGAGACTCTAGTTGATGGAGACTCTAATTGATGGAGACTCTAATTGATGGTGACTCTAACTGATGAATTAAACTCAAGATGCACTCCTAGAGACGCACACATTGATACATTATTCTTAAGGTTAACTCCATTAAAATTTATTAGTTATTGATACTTTGAGAGGAGAACCTCCTTGAGATATACATATTGAAAGAATCCCCCCTGAAAGTCCCCCTTACACCACTTCTAGCTGCCTCACCCCCCCCCACCACCACACCACCCTGCCACCCCTCACACCCCAGCTATAAACCCTTCCCCCACCCTAACCTCACAACAAGCCATCTAACGCTCCTTCCTCATCAATTGCCCAGCTAACCCCATTCCCCGTTCCTCTCCTCCCCTTCCCCCTTCTCCCCTTCCCTCCACCCCACCTCACCAAAGTCACCAGGAGCAGATTGAGTGTTTGTTCACTGAAGTTTTTTAATCAAACTTAGGCGATGTATTCGTGATAGCTGTGAGCTGCCGCCCTTAAGGGCTTCAGCGGGCACCCACTCAACGCTCTATCTCCCGCGTCCATTATGTACCCTGGGCGGCCGTGTGCGTGTCTTAACTCGCCAGTTGAGTGTAATTGATTCACTAACTTCGAGTGCAGGGTGTCCACGCCCTGCTGGCAGCTGGCAGACACGCAATCTTCGCCCATGTGTCCTCTATTTAGTATTTTTTTGCAAGAGGTACTTACATGGGATGTGCGGTTTCGCTCCGCTATTTTGTGTGTTAACTTGGACATGTTTA
>NC_091174.1:16032594-16090094 GCF_040958095.1 Procambarus clarkii
TAATTTTTTAAGCAAAAATGTAACCATAGAATTTACCCCCTTACATGGTGTGGTATAGATATGTCGATGCAATTCAGAGTTTGTGATCCAGTGATCGCGATCAGTCCAAGTTTCTTAGTCAACTTAATTCCCTTGTTTCTTCATCAAATTTATGATTGAGAATGAGGGAAATGTAGTTTTGCTTTTTTTGCATATTAGAATTTACAAGATAAACAGATCTTTTCAGTTTGACGTTTACAGGTAACTTCCAATGTGTGTGCTCGTATATGTATGATTTTCCAAACATCACATTAAAGATTCTTAATGTGATTTATTTTATGTAATGTGAAAATTCGGTGTTATCCTCGATGTTTCTCAGAGCCTTGCAAGTTTGTACCACAGAATTTATTGATGAAGTAATGAGCAAAATATATAAAATTGGGGTGAAGATGCAATAACCAAAATTTGTTTTGAACTCTTCATTGGGAGAGGCAAATCATACATTTTATAATCCCATACCTGAGGCTAAACTTAACCCAAACAAAACAAAAACTCTCTTTTTGTTATTGTACTTTGAAGAACTTTTTAAACTTTTCTGGGTTTTCAAAACTTTTAATGTCAACCTGGTTTTCCAAAACAATACTACGGTAAAATCCATTTTAATTAAGAACTCGCCCAATACCGCAGTAGAATGTGTGCATTCGGTCACATGCGAGGATTGTGATTTTATATCCGTCGCACAGATGGATAGATCTTGATAATAGTCTTTCCCAACATATGCAGTTAGGCCTGCACAACAATCTAGCGCATAGTTCCACCTTTCCCGATCATGTCACGGATTGGAGTGCATCAAAAAGCATCTCCCGTTGCAGTGGTTTTGTTAAACTAAATTTCATTGACTCTTCCTTAAACTGTAACTATCCTGATGCCTTAAATGATGGCCCTGGGTGGCTCCGACTGGAGCCTGTCCTGAATTCCAATATTGCACGAAAGTTTAAGGTAGGATACCATCTCCTCTCTAACCCATACCCTCTTGTACATACTTTCAGGCTCAATAGCTTCACGTAATTCGTCTGGCCTGAATTTTGTGACTTTTGCTGTTAGGTAGACCTAACTGTTTTGACTTTTGCTGTTTTACTGACCCCTACATGTTCTCTCAACCTCTATCTTGACCTCTCAACCTCTATCTTGACCTCTCGACCTCTAGCTTGACCTCTCTGTGTCTTTTTTTCTTTTTCCAACTCCCGGACACAAGAGGAAACGTTGGAAATATGTGATAATTCTCAGGCTTCCGGTCTCATAGGCTGGTCCTATCTAACTGTTGCTACAGCTACCTTCGCATTACGGGCTATTCATGCCCGTGCCACCTCTTGGGTGGCTTCAGCAATCAATCAATTCCTTGGCAGTTATTCTGCTACTAACTTTCAATCCGAGAGAGTTGAAAGAGCTCTTGCGTTCATTTCATTCTTTCAAGTGTGGTTTATCTGCTCTTGATAGATAAGTGAATATTGTTTTTTGTGGTGAGTGTGTGTGTGTGTGTGTGTGTGTGTGTGTGTGTGTGTGTGTGTGTGTGTGTGTGTGTGTGTGTGTGTGTGTGTGTGTGTGTGTTTACTATTTGTATTTATTATTTGTATCTGCAGAATCGAGCTATTAGCTCTTGGACCCCGCCTTTCTAACCCATTTTATTTTTCCTATATTACGTCTACTTCATGTACTGTAATACACACACACACACACACACACACACACACACACACACACACACACACACACACACACACACACACACACAACAGATGGAATGCATTAGGCAGTGATGTGGTGCAGGCAGACTCCTTACACAGTTTCAAATGTAGATATGATAGAGCCCAGTAGGCTCAGGACTCTAACATCAGTTGATTGGCAGTTGAGAGGCGGGACCAAAGAGCCAGAGCTCAGCCTCCGCAAGCACAATTAGGTGAGTACAGTTAGGTGAGTACACACACACACACCTAAGACCAAAGTATACCACTTATGTAAGACCAATCCTGGAGTATGCAGCTCCAGCCTTGAGCCCATACTTAGTTAAACAGAAGACAAAGTTAGAGAAGATTCAGAAGTATGTCACCAGACTGGTCCCAGAACTGAGAGGTATGACCAACGAGGAAAGGCTAAGGGAGTTGAACCTCACATCCCTTGAAAGCAGAAGAGTAAGGCAAGACATGATAACCACCTACAAAATTCTCAGGGGAATTGACAGGGTTGACAAAGACAAACTCTTTACCACGGGTTGAATAAGAACAAGGGGACACATGTGAAAACATAGTTCCTAGATAAGCCACAGAGACATTAGAAAGAATTGTTTCAGTGTCAGAGTAGTTAGTAAATGGAATGCATTAGGTAGAATTGTGGGAGAGGCGGAATCAATATACAGTTTCATATGTAGATTTGATAGAGCACAACAAGCTCAGGAATCTGTACACCGCTTGATTGATAGTTGAGAGGCGGGACCAAAGAGCCAAAGCTCAAACCCCGCTAGCACAACTAGGTGAGTACACACACACACACACAGGAAGCAGCCCATAGCACCTGTCTAACTCCCAGGTACCTATTTATTGCTATCAGCTAAAATCAGTTCTCTTAAAGATATAATCACTGGAGCACTAACTCTGGATAGAAGAGCCTCCAATAGCAACAGGTGGACCCATTGTGCAATAAACACCATCAATACATTCGATATAACAAACACAGTCACTGAGAGGGGTGTCGACGAAATACATGCAGACTTTGTTATGCAAGCCCCTTGGGAATCTCTGCCAGCAGACTTTAAAATTATTGTTATTGAAGGAAAAAAGAACCAGACAAATCCTCATCTGCTACGTAACATTGCACAGATGCATATAGAAGCAAACATGGCATCCGACAGCTTCACTTACTTCACAGATGGATCAGTAGACCAGCAGGGACAAGAAACCGGAGCTGCAGTTAAAGCAGGAAACTCTGTAAATAGTTGGAGGTTCTCAAATGGGTGTTCGACTTTACAAACAGAGATGCTAGCCATTCAAAAGGCTTTGGAAAATGCTCTTGCTGAACACCGATAACATGTTATCATACATACAGATTCGAGAACCGCCATTGAAACATTGCTACAAGAACACATATGTGATAACATACATCTGATCACAAATGTCATATCATTAATGCAAACACTCAAACGACAAGGCCGACGGGTACTTATCAACTGGGTGCCAAGTCATGTGGGAATAATAGGAAATGACATTGCAGACGAAGGTGCAAAACTTGCAATTAAGAGAAGAAATGTAGCCATTTACATACCACAGAGTCTATCACAGATTAAGAAAGTAATTAGAAACATAAAAATGCAAAAGATGTACAGTGATCCACAACACATCAGTTACACCATCAGGATCTGCAGGTTGGTACAACAATTCAACCAACTACGAACCACTTAGTTTGATGAAAGGGAGCAGTAAAGCAACAGAAGTACACTTACATCGCATCAGGCTAGGATACCCATGTGCATGGGAAATAGGCTTAGAGGTTCCGGAAGATGAGAGGAAATGTCAACACTGTGGAGAAATGCCCGACAGACCATTGGAACATTATCTAACACAGTGCACAGTTACAAACCCATTAAGATTTCAACTTAGATTCAACAGAGCAGAAGTTGTTAAACACATATGGCAAAATCTTACTGAAGCGACCATACGAGTCATAAATACTCATACTCCGCCCAAGTAAAACAGAAACAAGCAACACTTAGTGGGCCAGCCACAGGCTTAGGGGCCCGCGCAGGAATATCCCTGCGAAAAAAAGCAGATGGTAGCCATCTGGGGAGGTATATATCCCCCTGGTAACCGTCTGGGGAGGTTTATGCCCCCTAGAGGCGGGCTGGGGAGGTATATGCCCCTCCACCCCTGTTTGCCGGCTGGGAAGGGATATATCTCCTGGTGGCCATCTAGGGAGATATATGCCCTTGATGGCCGCCCAGGGAGGTATATGACCCCTGGTAGCCGTCTGGGCAAGTATATACCCCCCTGGTAGCCATTTGGGGACAAATATAGCTCCTTGGAAGCCGTCTGGGATGGTATAACCCCCTGGGTGTCATCCAGGGAAGTATATATCTCTCTGGTAGCCGTCTGGGGGAGGAATATACCCCTCTGGTGGCCTTCTGGAGAGGTATAGTGCTCCTGGTGGATTTCTGCTCAGGGAGGTATATTCTCCCTGGTGGCCGTCTAAGGAGGTATATGCTTCCCTGGTGGACGTCTAGAGAGGTACATACCCGCCTGGTGGCCGTTTGGGGAGGTATATAGCCTCCTGGAAGCCGTCTGGGGATGTATATACAACTCTGGTAGCCGTCTGGGGGAGGAATATACCCGCCTAATAGCCGTCTGGGGAAGTATATGCCCTCTGGTGGTCGTCTGGGGAGGTATATACCCCCCCCCCCCCGATAGCCGTCAGGGAAAGTATATACCCCCTGGTGGCCGTCCGAAGAGGTATATCCACCTGATTGCCGTCTGGGGAAGTATATGCCCCCCCCCTTAATAGCCTTCTGGGGGGTATATGCACCCTGATGGACGTCTACTTAGGTATATGCCACTTGGTGGACGTCTGGGGTATATGCTTCCCTGGCGGACGTCTGGGAGGGTATATATGCCCTTTTGTGGCTGTCTGGAGAAGTAAACCCCCTGCTGGTGGACATCTGGGGAGATATATGCCCCCCTGGTGGCAGTCCGGGGAGGTATATGCCCCCTGGTACGTGGCCATCAAGGAACGTATATGCCCCTTGGTAGACGTCTGGGGAATGCATATGACCCCTGGTGGCTTTCTGGAACGGTATATGACCCCTGGTGGCAGTTTGGGAAGGTATATAGACCCCCTGGTAGCCATCTGGGGAGAAATATAGCCTCCTGTAAGCCATCTGGGGAGGTATAATCCATATGGGTGCCGTCTGAGGAGGTATATACCCCTCTGGTAGCCGTCTGGGGGGAGGAATATACCCCTCTGGTGGCCGTCTGGGGAGGTATATACCCCCCTGACAGCCGTCTGCGGAAGAATATACACCCTGGTGGCCATCATGGGACGTATATGCCCCTTGGTAGACGTCTGGGGAATGTATATGACCCCTGGTGGCCTTCTGGTAATGTATATGACCCATGGTGGCCGTCCGGAGAGGTATATGCCCTTTTGCGGCTGTCGGGGGAAGTATATGCCCCCCTAGAGGCGGGCTGGGGAGGTATATGCCCCCCCCTCCTGTTCGCCGTCTAGGGAGGGATATATCCCCTGGTAGCCATCTGCGGAGGTTTATGCCCCCTGGTGGCCGTCCGGGGAGGTATATGATCCCTGCTAGAAGTCTGGGGAGATATATGGCACGTGGCGGATTTCTGGGGAGTTAAATGCCCTGGTAACCGTCTGGGAAGGTATATACCCCCCCCCCCCCCCGGTAGCCGTCTAGGGAGGAGTCTGGAAGAAGTCTAGGGAGGTATATGTCACTGGTGGCCGTCTGGGGAGGTATATACCCCCTGGTAGACGTCTGGAGGAGATATATGCCCCCTTGTTGCCGTCATGGGAGGTAAATGCACCCCTGGAGGACGGGTAGGAATATGCCCAATAGGCCGTCTGGGAAGGTATATGCCCTCTTGTGGCTGTCTTAAGAAGAATATGCCCCCCCTGGTGGACTTTTTCAAGGTATATGCCCCCCACCCATGTTGCCGTCTGGGGAGGTATATGCTTCCTTGGTGGACCTCTCGGGAGGTATTTGCCTCCTGGAGGTCGTCTGGGGAGCTATATACCCCTTGGTGGCCGTCTGGGGCAGAATATGACCCCTGGTGGCTGTCTGCGAAGGTAAATTCCCTCTTGTTTCCCTCTGGCGAGAAATATGGCCCCCCCCCCCCCTTCCTGGTGGAGGTCTGGGGTGGTTTATACCCCCATTGGTGGCTGTCTTGGGAGGTATACACCCCCTCCCACCAGGGTAGCCAGCTGGGGAGGTATATGCCACTTGGAGTAAGTCTGGGGAGGTATATGCGTCCTGGGTGGCCATCTTGGGAGGTATATGCCCCCCCTCCTGGTAGACGTCTAGGGAGGTATATGACCACTGGTGGCCATCAGGCAAAGTATGTGCTCCCTTGTGGCCTTATGGGAGGTATATACCCCCCTGGTTGCCATTGGGGGAGGTATATGCCCCTGGTGTACGTCTGGGGACGGGCATGCCCGCTGGTGAACGTCATGTTAGATTTGTGCCCCCGGCTGGACGTCTGGGGAGGTATATGCCCCCCATGGTGGCCGTCTGAGGAGGTATATGACCCCTGGTGTCCCTCTGGGAAGGTATTTGCACTTCTTGGTGGACATCTGGGGACGGGCATGCCCGCTGGTGGCCGTTTGGGGAGGTATATCCCCTCTGGTGGCATTCAGAGGAGGTATATATATATATCCCCTGGTGACCGTCTAGGGAGTGTTTGCCCCCTGGTGGCCGTCTGCGGAAGTATATGCCCCCTGGTAAACGTATGGGGAGGTATATGCCCCTTACGGGCCGTCTGGGGAGGTATATGCCCCCAGGTGACTGTCTAGGGAGGTATATGCCCCCTGGTGGCTGTTTAGAAGGAGGTTTATGTCCCCTGGTGGAAGTCTGGACCTCCCTAGACGTCTTTGTGGACGTCTAGGGAGGTATATTCCCCCTGGTGGACGTCTGGCTAGCTAGATGCCCCCTGGTTGTTGTCTGGGAAGGTATAAACCCTCCTGTGACTGTCTGGGGAGGAATATGTCCCCCTGGTGGACGTCTGGGGAGGTATATGTCCCCCTGGTGGACGTCTGGGAAGGTATATGCCCCCCTGGTGGACGTCTGGGGAGGTATATGCCTCCACTGTTGACTGTCTGGGGAGGTAGGGAGGTATGCACCCCCCACCTTCTCCTGGTAGCCGTGTGAAAGGTATATGTCCCCTGGTGGTCGTCATGGAAGGTATATGCCCCATTGTGGCCGTCTGGGAAGGCATATGCTCCCTGGTCTGGGGAGGTATATGACCCCTAATGGGCGTTTTGAAAGGTATATGCCACTCCCCTGGTGGATGTCTGGGGAGGTATAACCCCCCCCCCCTGGGAACCGTCTGGGAAGGTATATGCCCCCTGGTGGCCATCAGGGGAGGCCATCAGAGATTGCCCGAAACGCTATGCGAACTAGTGGCATTAGGTATTGTATGTATTATCTCTATCTTTATTTCCATCATTATGTATGTAAATCAATTAATGTAACTTTACCTAAATAAAGAATCTGAATCTGTATATGCCCCCTGGTGTACGTCTGAGGAGTTATACGCCCCCTGGTGGCCTTCTGGGGAGGTATATGCCCCCTGGTGTACGTCTGAGGAGTTATATGCCACCTGGTGGCCTTCTGGGGAGGTATATGACCCTTGGTGGCTGTCTGGGGAGGTATATGCCACCCTTGTTGACGCCTGGGGAGGTATATTCCACCTTGAGTATGTCTGGGGAGGAATATGCCTCCTGGTGGCCGTCTGGTGAGGTATATGCCCCATCGTGAATGTCTGGGGGATGCATATGCCCCTTGGTGGCTGTCTTGGAAGGTATTTGCCCCCTGTTGTATATCTGGGGTAGGTATATGCCCCCTTTGTGGCATTCAGGGAAGATATATGCCCCCAGGTGGTATGGGGAGGTAAATGTCTTCTGGAATACGTCTTAAGTATATGGCCCCTGGTGGCCGTCTGAGGATTTAAATGCAGCCTGGTGGCCGTCTGGGAAGGTAAATGCCACATAGTGGATGTCTAAGGAGGTATATGCTCCTTCGTTGCCACCTGGGGAGGAATATCTCCCCTGGAAGACGTCTGGGGAGATATATTCTCCTTGGTGGTTGTCTGTGGGAGGTATATACCCCCTGTTGGACCTCTGAGGAGGTATAAGCCCTCTAGTGGCCCTATGGAGAGATGTTAACCCCCCTGGGGGCCGTCTGGGGAGGTATATGCCCCCTGGTGGACGTTTTTGGAGGTATGTGCTTCCTTGTTAACGTATGGGGGCGTATTTGCAACTTGGTGGCCGTCTGGGGAGGTATATGACCCCTTGGAGTACGTCTGGGGACATATATAATCCTTGGTAGCCATCTGTGGGTCGTATATATCCCCTGGTGGACGTCTGGGGAGGTATATACCTTTTGGTAGCTCTCTGGCGAGATATATACCACCTAGAGGCCGTCTGAGGAGGTATATGCCCCTGGTGGACGTCTGGGGAGGTATATGCCCCCTGGTGGCCATCTGGGGAGGTATTACCCCATTGGTGGCCATGTGGGGAAATATATGCCCCACTGGTGGCCCTTTGGAAGGTATATGCCCCCCTGGTGGCCATTTGGGGAGGTATATGCCCCTTTGGTGGCTATCTGGCGAGGTATATTCCCTCTTGTGGCTGCCTGGGGTGGTATATGCCCTTTTGTGAACGTCTGGGGAGATATACGCCTCTTGGTGGCCGTCCGGGGAGTTATATGCTCCTTGGTTGCCGGCTAGTATGGGATATACCCTCTGTTGGACTTCTGGGGAGATATATGGCCTCTGGTGACCCTCTTGCGATGTATTAATCACCTGGTGGCTGTCTGGGTACGTATATGCCTCCCTGGTGGCGTCTGGGAAGGTATATGGGTCCCCTGGTGGCCGTCTGGGGAGGGATAGTAGACTCCCCAGACGGCTACCCCTAATAGCCGTCTGGGAGTTATTAGCCCCCAGGTGGCCGTCTGAGGAGGAATATGCCCCCAGGTGGACGTCTAGGGAGGTATATGCCACTTGGTGGCTGTCTGGGGACGGTATATGCCCTCTTGTGGCCGTCTGGGTAGACATATGCCCCCTGGGTGATTTATGAGGAGATATATGTCCCCTGGGTGATTTCTGGGCAGGTATATGCACCATGGAGGACGGCTGGAGAGATATACCCCCCCTTTGGTCATAGAGAGGGGGTATATATCGTCTGGAGAGTCATATGTCCCCTGGAGGACGTCCGTGAAGGTATAAGCCCCAAGGTCGCCGTTTGAGGAGGTATTTGCCACCTAGGAGCCGGTCGGCCGAGCGGACAGCACACTGGACTTGTGATCCTGTGGTCGTGGGTTCGATCCCAGGCGCCGGCGAGAAACAATGGGCAGAGTTTCTTTCACCCTATGCCCCTGTTACCTAGCAGTAAAATAGGTACCTGGGTGTTAGTCAGCTGTCACGGGCTGCTTCCTGGGGGTGGAGGCCTGGTCGAGGACCGGGCCGCGGGGACACTAAAAAAGCCCGGAAATCATCTCAAGATAGGTGGAAGTCTGGGGAGGTATATGCCCTTTGGTGGCCGGCTAGTGAGGGTTATGCCCCCTTGTGACAGTCTGTGGAGGTATATGCCTCCCTGGTGGCCGTCTGGAAAGGTATATATATGCCCCCTAGTGGCCGTCTGGGGAGGTTTATGCCCCCTGGATGATTTCTGGGGAGGTATATGCCCCCTGAAGGACTTCTGGGGAGGAATATGCTCCTTGGTGGCAGTCTCGGGGAGGTATAATATACCCCCCTGTTGGATCTCTGGGAAGGTATATGCCCTTTGGTGGCCCTCTGTCGTGGAGGCCGTCTGGGGAGTTATATGCTCCCCTGGTGGACGTGTATGGTTGTATATGCCCCTTAGTGGCCGGCTATTGAGGGATATGCCCCCCCCCCCCCTTCTAGTGGACGTAAGGGGAGGAATATGCCCCTTCGTGTCTGGCTAGGGAGGGATATGCCCCCCACCCCCTTGTGGCCGTTTGTGGAGGTATATGCCTCCCTGGTGGCCGTCTGGAAAGGTATATTTGCCCCTTAGTGGCCGTCTGGAAAGGTATATTTGCCCCTTAGTGGCCGTCTGGGGAGGTATATGCCCCCTGGTGGTCACCTGGTTACGTCGGTGCCCGCTTGGTGGCCGTCTGGGGTAACATATGCCCCAATGGTAGCCCTCTGGGGAGATATATGCCTTATTATGACCGTCTTGGGCGGAATATACCCCCTGGTGGACGTCTGGGGAGGTATGTGCCCTCTGGTTGCCGTCGAGCGACGTTTATACCCCCTGGAGGCTTTCTGGGGAGATATATGACCCTGGTGGACGTCTGGGTAAAGTGTTTGCCCCCTGGTGGGCATCCGGTGAGGTCTATGGCCGTGTGTTGGCCATCTGAGGAAATATAAGCCCCACTGGTGGAAGTTTGGGGAGGTATATGACCCTTGGTGTCCATCTGGGGAGATATATAACCACTGGAGGAAGTCTGGGGAGCTACATGCTCTTTGTTGGCCGTCTGGGGGAGGTATATGGCCCGGGTGGCCGTCTGGGGAAATATATGCCCCCCTGGTGGATGTCTGGGGAGGTATATGCCCCTTGGTGGATGACTGGCGAGGTATATACCCCTTGGAGGCCGTCTGGGGAGGTAGATGCTCCTTGGAGGACGTCTGGGTAGGTATGTGCCCCCTGGATAATTTCGGGGGGCGGTATATGCCCCCTGGTAGACGATTCTGGAGGTATATGCTGCCTTGTGAACGTCCGGGAAGGTATATGCAACTTGGTGGCCATTTGGGGAGATATGTACTCCTTGGAGGACGTCTGGGGACGTATATGCTCTGTGGTGGCCATCTGGGGAGGTATATACCCCCTAGACGGGTTCTGGGTAGGAATATGCCCCCTGGTGGACGTCTGGGGAAGTATATGCCCTCTAGTGTACGTCCGGGGAGTTATATGCCCCCTGATGGCCATCAGGAGAAGTCTATGTCCCCTTTAGTGGCCGTCTGGGGAAATATATGCCCCACTCGTGGTTCTCTGGGAAGGTATATGCCCTCTGGGGGCCGTCTGGAGAGATATATGCCCCCTGGTGAACGTCTGGGGGAGGTATATGACCGTTTGTAAACATCTGGGGAGGTATATGCCCCCTGGAAGCCGTCTGGGGAGGTATATCCCCCTTGGCGTCCGTTTGGGGTGATATATGCCCCCTGGTGGACGGTGGACGCCCTGGAGGACGTCTGGGGTGGTATATTCTCCCCCTGGAGGACGTCTGGGGATGTATATGCCCCTAGTGGCAGTCTGGAAAGGTATATTCCCCCTGTTGGACGTCTGAGGAGGTATATGCCCCCTGTTGGAAGTTTGAGGAGATATATGCCCCCTTGTGAACGTCTGGAGAGGTATGTGCCCCCGGTGGACGTCATAGGAGGTATATGCCCCCTGGTGGCTGTCTGGGGAGATATATGCCCCCTTTTGCCCGTCCGGTGAGGTATATGCGCCATATTGAACGTCTGGGAAGGTATATGCCCCCTGGTGGCCGTCTGGGAAGGTAAATGTCCCCTGGTGTTTCTCTGGGGAGGTATATGCCCACTGGTGGCCGTCTGGAGAGGTATATTGCCCCTGGTGGCCGTCAGAGGTGGTACATGCCCCCTGGTAGCCGTCTGGGGAGTTATATGCCCCCTGGTAGCTGTCTGGGGAGTTATATGCCCCCTGGTAGCCGTCTTGGGAGTTATATGCCCCCTGGTAGCTGTCTGGGGAGGTATACTCCCTTCTGGTGGCCGTCTTGGGAGGTATTCTCCGACAGTGGCTTGAGGGAAGGTCTCTGCCATCTCAGCGATGATCTTTTTAACCTGCGCCACACCCCACATGATACCTATTTTACGGGATTTTCCTTACAGAAGACCTCTATTGAAAGTAGTAGGGCTCGGAATAGGTACGAAATATAATGATTGGAAAACTAGCTATCTAATAATAAACTGTGCTAGATCCTCTACACCTCTATCAGATGGTGTACCGGATACTTTTCACATTTCCCGATACTTCAGGCTATGTGTCATCTCCAGAGGACACGTAATCTCCATTTGACACGTCATCTCCAGGGGACATGTCATCTCCACGCAGTGCGTCATCTCCAGGTGATGCAGCATCAGCCGGCAAAGCATCCACGTCACTTAAGTCTCTCGCACCTCTCTGTTTCACTGTCCAGTTGTCGGCACTGTTTAATTAACGTGTACAACCAATAGCGTATTATGTAAATGCGATACATTGAATGAAACTCAAAACTTTATTCATCTTCACTTTTAAAAAAAAATTATTCTAAGGTAATGAACAAAAGTTTACTCAAACATTTTAGTCTTGCACGAGATAGTAATCATTATTCAAGTCTAAGATGACGCGTGTCATATAATTATAGAGAAATTGGATTCATGTTAATATTGATAACAACTATATTCAAATTATATATTTTGTTCCCTTATGCCTTAGCATCATATTATGTGTTTTTGAATTTAGAATTTTTGAAGGCACTACAGAAGCAGCTTAGCGAGTTTGTTAGATTCTGTATTTATGTTTGGTTTAACATATATAATAACGCCATATTCATATTGTTCCCAGAATTAGCAATATTATCGTGGAACAATATAATTATCAAAAGAAGCGCCCCAAAGACGCAGAGACAAAGTAACATGGCGCTTTATGGCCCATTAGCGGCAGAATAGGGAACTATTTACGCCTCCCTCGACATCCATAAGTCGAGCGAAGCACAATTTTGTAAAAAAAAATATTCCAGTCATTGTTTGTGTCAAGGACAATAAATACCGAGTGTATATCTTAGTGTTGGACCAGCAGGGAGGGATGAAATATTTACGAGTTTTCAGCGAGCCACTAACTTCGTTAACTGCTGCGACAGTGAAAGTTTTTTATTTCTTTTCGAAAGGGTGTCACACCCAACTGTGTGTGTGCATTTCTCCTAGTCAGCCGGGTTGGTGACCGTTTCAGAGCTCTGTATCCACATTTCGCTATCCTGTCCTCAGGCAAGGCTCGTTCAAGCAGCGGCACACCCAAAGGATACATTCACCAAATGGAACGTACTACGTATTCAATATTAGTATTTTTTCAAATATATGGTAATATTATTGTTAGAATGTGCTGTATTGTTGTAACTAACTTTGGTTAGGTTAGGTTAGATGGTAAAATCCTGCTGGCCTTGATTGGTATTTGCAGCACGTGAATGATGACCAAATCACTCACCAGATGATGAAGAGACGACGACGTTTCGTTCCGTTCTGGATCAACAGTAAGTTGATTGTGACAATCGACTTAATAATGGTTCAGGACGGACCGAAACCCCCCGGCATATGGGGGTCATCATATCTTCAGCCACGTTATTCTTCATCGTCTGCACGTGAATGATACAGGTGCGATTCGAGGACGTGAACGAAGCACTGCTCGAGGAAAATGCACACGTCATCAGTTGTGGTTCGTGTGTAAAATGTTTTTCATTTATAAACAAGGGGTTTGTCGGCAGGATTAAGGAGCATTTGGCCTTTGTTACTGAGGACAAGATCATATTTCAACCTCTCCTCAGACAATGTTCGTCAAAGCAGCGTCGATCTTCAAAGATAAATTCATTAAGTATTCATTTTAAACTGCTCGAGTATAAGCTAATATTTTTATGTACTAAAATGGGTTGAATAGTTAGCCCTAGAGTAGGTTAGGTAAGATGATTAGGTTCTCTTGGTAATTTTGGGTACCTGCAAGTCGTGGATGAAGCATTTATAGAGGTGCGATTCGGGCAGAGGTTGTGAACAAAGCAATGTTCGAGAAAAGTACATAGGTCTTCAGTTATGAGTCGTGTGTAACAGCCAGTTCTCATCAACAAAGGCTAAATGGTTATTCCATGCACCTGCCAAACCCCCTGTTTATGAATGAAAAACTGTTTACACTCTACTCACAACTGATGACGCCCAAACATTTCCGGAACAAGTGTTTCACTGAGGACTTTTGTTCGAACCACAACGCTGTAAACAGCCCGTCCTCCAAACAAAGACCAACAGTGATTCCATGCACCCGCCAAACCCCCTGTTTATGAACGAAAAACTGTTTACACTCTACTCACAACTGATGACGTTCAAACACTTCCAGAGAAAGTGCTTCACTGACGACTTTTGTTCGAACCACAACGCTGAAAAATGTTTCCCCCACGTACTGGTGCTACATAGCCTTCCCGGCTTGGTGCCTTCTTGTGATAATTACTTACTTACTTCCCCCACGTACCACAAATACAAATAATCGCCAACAGAACCTAACCTCCTAATCTAACCAGCGCCTAAATATGCACAATATGTTAAAATATAACAATATTAATTTACATTTGAGAAAATTCCTATTTTGAATGAACAGCATCTTATGCCAAAACCCACATTAAAAAAAAGAGAAAACAAAGTAAAATAGATCTGGAACGTTTACGGTGAGCAAGCTGACTATGAACAAAAAAGAATAAACACTTTAAAATATTTAATATAACAAAACTTAATTAACATTTATTTTACTTCTTATAAAATGAATACTAAACAATTAAAGACAAAACACCCTTGACCACTTGGCTAAAACACTATCAAAAGAAAAATATACACATGTGAATTTACGTCAATAACAAAGGTGAAGGTAATACTTCATACAAAACGCTCTGAATATCTACCGTCACCCACAGACGAGGAGAGATGAGGAAGTAGTGAGCACTAGAAGGGTAATCTGCTGTGCTGGACGCTGAAAGTCCTTATATACGGGCGGGGACGTCATACTGGCGCGAATCGGGTTCTTGTAACAAGGAATATATATATATATATAATGTGTGTGTTTGTGTGTGTACTCACCTAGTTGTACTCACCTAGTTGTGCTTGCGGGGGTTGAGCTCTGGCTCTTTGGTCCCGCCTCTCAACTGTCAATCAACAGGTGTACAGGTTCCTGAGCCTATTGGGCTCTATCATATCTACACTTGAAACAGTGTATGGAGTCAGCCTCCACCACATCACTTCCTAATGCATTCCATTTGTCAACCACTCTGACACTAAAAAAGTTCTTTCTAATATCTCTGTGGCTCATTTGGGCACTCAGTTTCCACCTGTGTCCCCTAGTGCGTGTGCCCCTTGTGTTAAACAGCCTTTCATTATCAACCCTATCAATTCCCTTGAGGATCTTGAATGTGGTGATCATGTCCCCCCTAACTCTTCTGTCTTCCAACGAAGTGAGGTTTAATTCCCGTAGTCTCTCCTCGTAGCTCATACCTCTCAGCTCGGGTACTAGTCTGGTGGCAAACCTTTGAACCTTTTCCATTTTAGTCTTATGCTTGACTAGATATGGACTCCATGCTGGTGCCGCATACTCCAGGATTGGTCTGACATATGTGGTATATAATGTTCTGAAAGATTCCTTACACAAGTTTCTAAAGGCCGTTCTTATGTTAGCCAACCTGGCATATGCTGCTGCTGTTATCCTCTTGATATGAGCATCAGGGGACAGGTCTGGCGTGATATCAACCCCCAGGTCTTTCTCTCTCTCGGACTCTTGAAGTATTTCATCTCCCAAGTGATACCTTGTATCTGGTCTCCTGCTTCCTACCCCTATCTTCATTAAATTACATTTGCTTGGATTAAACTCTAACAGCCATTTGTTCGACCATTCCTGCAGCTTGTCCAGGTCTTCTTGAAGCCTCAAGCTGTCCTCCTCTGTCTTAATCCGTCTCATAATTTTGGCGTCGTCAGCAAACATTGAGAGGAATCAGTCTATACCCTCTGGGAGATCATTTACGTATATCAGAAACAGGATAGGTCCAAGTACAGAGCCCTGTGGGACTCCACTGGTGACTTCACGCCAGTCTGAGGTCTCACCCCTCACTGTAACTCTCTGCTTCCTATTGTTTAAGTACTCCCTTATCCACTGGAGCGCCCTACCAGTTACTCCTGCCTGTTTCTCTAGCTTATGCATCAACCTTTTATGGGGTACTGTGTCAAAGGCTTTCCGACAGTCCAAAAAAATGCAGTCCGCCCACCCTTCTCTTGTTTAATCTTTGTCACCTGATCGTAGAATTCTATCAATCCTGTAAGGCAAGATTTACCCTCCCTGAACCCATGTTGATGGGTTGTCACGAAGTCTCTTCTCTCCAGTGTGTGTGTGTGTGTGTGTGTGTGTGTGTGTGTGTGTGTGTGTGTGTGTGTGGGTGGTGTGTGTGTGTGGTGTGTGTGTGTGGTGTGGGTGTGTGTGTGTGTGTGTGTGTGTGTGTGTGTGTGTGTGTGTGTGTGTGTGTGTGTGTGTGTGTGGTGTGTGTGTGTGGTGTGGTGTGTGTGTGGTGTGTGGTGTGTAGTGTGTGGTGTGGTGTGTGTGTGTGTGTGTGTGTGTGTGTGTGTGTGTGTGTGTGTGTGTGTGTGTGTGTGTGTGGTGTGTGTGTGTGGTGTGTGTGTGTGGTGTGTGTGTGTGGTGTGTGTGTGTGGTGTGTGTGTGTGTGTGTGTGTGTGTGTGTGTGTGTGTGTGGGTGGTGTGTGTGTGTGTGGTGTGGGTGTGTGTGGTGTGGGTGTGTGTGTGTGGTGTGTGTGTGTGTGTGTGTGTGTGTGTGTGTGTGTGTGTGTGTGTGTGTGTGTGTGTGTGTGTGGTGTGTGTGTGTGGTGTGTGTGTGTGGTGTGGTGTGTGTGTGTGGTGTGTGTGTGTGGTGTGTGTGTGTGGTGTGGTGTGTGTGTGTGTGGTGTGTGTGTGTGTGTGTGTGTGTGTGTGTGTGTGTGTGTGTGTGTGTGTGTGTGTGTGTGTGTGTGTGTGTGTTCATATACAGGGTCATCATTACAACAAAGGGCCATCGGATTCAGAAAGAGAATATAAATAAAATCGACGCATGTGTTTAAATCTACGTCAATCAGTATTTGACCTGTAGCTTGGACTGGGTGATTGTTTGACATAGCAACCTGACTGGTCACGTGATTGCTGGTATAATTATGAAAGCCCTTGTCTTTGATGTTATTGCATAATGCATATTAGGGTAATATTACAAAAGCTTTCCGGCATAGTGTTGCAAAAGATGCGGCTTATATGCAAATTTAAATGATATAATTAAAACATACTCCGTTTGCAAAGGTTAATGATAAGTTGGGGTGAATGAGTTGTGAAATTAGTGATCGCTCTAATAATTATTTATGATAATTATACATAGAATATCTTCTGCGCGGATGATACATTTCTAATTTATCTATTATTAAGGGAACAGCAAGCAAAAACAGTTTTATAATTAATTATTAATTTAGATTTCTATTTCAGTGTTGAATTTGAGTCATAATTCAGTTTCCACTTTGTTTCATAACTGAAAATTCAGTTCCGTTTAGCGTGTCATTTAAAATTCAATTCATGTGGTTCATAATTCTAAATAGTTTGACTCATCATCCAAACGTTATGTGTGATTTGAATAATTCAAATTGAACTCAAGTTTTCACAAACTTGTGCTCAATTGTTTATTTTAAATACTAAATAAGTTAACAAAGTTAGTTCTCTAAAACACCGAGAAAGTGTGACTCACAGATTACTAAGCAGCATAAAAACACAAATAATCAGTGAGAAGTAGTTAAACCTAAAGACATTGTTTCCCATAGTCAACAACAGGAAGCCTGTTTGGCGTATCGAGGTCTCCCGTAGACAAACAACTGACCTTCCCACAACTGTTACCCGTTTTCTTGGTAAACAGTCGAATCAGGTGTAAGGAAAACGGAGCTCAAACATCTCTGTCCTGCCGCGGGAATCGATCCCGGATCATTTTGGTTGTGACCCTATTGCACTGATCACTGCTCTACACAATCCTAACTGATCAGGCATATTATAATATATATATATATATTATATATATATATATATTATATATAATATATATATATATATTATTATATATATAATATATAGGCATATATATATAAATAAAGAGGGAAGCCTGGCAAGAGATAACCAATTAACTTCTATAAATACATGCGCCCAGAGATACGAGTTCGATCCCATTTCATTGACTTAATATCTTCCTGTAGATACAGTGCGTTCTAGTCATTAATCTGCCCATAACACAATAATCGTATTCTACTGCTTGTTACTGAACCTTTTCTTGTTCCACCGCTGTAAAAGATAGTTCGACCGCTGTAAAAGATAGTTCGACCGGTATAAAAGATAGGGACATGTGTTTAAAGTGTGTATTTAGCCAGGTAGCGATCAGGACCTCCTGCTTGCTCTGCATGCTGCCAATATTTAACATTTCCTCATTCAACAGTCGAAGCTTAACTCTTGACTGGAAGCTCATGCTTCATCAGGCGTGGGTTTAGCTCTGTGTTTCAAAGTGAAAAAAAAAACTTTATTAATGTTAATAACTCTTAATAATAATGGGTTGACATTATTTAGGACAACGTGAGGACTGACAAAACTGACGTAACCGACGATCGTAGGAGGCTGTGATCATTCGGGAACTGACACCAGTAATCAACATCCAGATGAATTAGACTTCGAGCTTCGAGCGTACAGCTCGAAGTACCAGAGGGAAGATGTAAGACCTGGCGGACAGCTAGAAGCCGGAGTCAGGCAACAATCACCTCACCCTATCCTTTGCCGCTCCCTACGATTAATGGGGTTAGGTGAATCGTAGAGTTGGGTGTCCCCCACACTTACAAAAGTCTAGATTCCTCCTTGTTAGCTACACCACGAAGACCCCCATCCATCCACAGATCTCTAGTATCAGCTATTGGTACTGGTAATGGCTCGAAAGAGCCTCTACTTACGGGCTATTCATGCCCGTGCCACTTTATGATGGCTTAATCTTTATTAATCAATCGTGAAAGCTCAGTATACCTGTGTCAGTTCAACACTGTACTCCTGAAGATACTGACGAAGACATTGCTGACGAAACTTCGAACAATAAAAATGGAAATATTAAGTGATCTACTGTCTCTTGACACTTTATATATATATATATATATATATATATATATATATATATATATATATATATATATATATATATAAATGTGTGTGTGTGTGTGTGTGCGTGTGTGTGTGTGTGTGTGTGTGTGTGTGTGTGTGTGTGTGTGTGTGTGTGTAATGAAATTAAATGACCACGCTGTTCAAGCATTGGGTTTTGGAAATGAGGCATAGTCGTTATTCTGTATGTATATATTTAACCTAATGTTTTGATTGATGGACGCTGGGATCATGAGAATATTAAGGAACTTTTGGATCATATTCAGATTGCTTAAATCTTAGAAGATCTGAAGACTGGCGGACATTTGGAAGATGGGAATATTTACGGACTATTGGAAGATGTAAAAAGACTGTCGTGCTCTTGGATCGTGTGGCGACCGTCATACTCTTTGATTGATCAATATGTAAAGAGGATTTGATGATTGACTGACGCACGGCGGAACAGTCATGCTGCGTCAGGTCATAGCGTTAAATGTACCAAGTCAACATATACACTCATCCAAGCAAATAGTGTGTGTAGGAAGCTTAAAAAAAATGCATAAACTTCTTAATACAGGATTATACATCTTCCTTCAAGGAACAAAATATCTCATAAGCAATATCTCTCGTTGATATCCGTACTAGTCGGCTATTTTATTCATTATGTCCTTCAACCAATATGTTTGCTGCCTTACAGCATTGTATTTCAAGATTAATACATGGTCGAGCATGGTTGAGAATCAAAGCATATAAATATAAATACATAATTAAAGTGTTTAACAAATCTATGCAACGTATTAAGTCTGCAAAAAGTTCAGAATGATTTTGTGACATTATTTATAATTAATATAGTAATGTAATGCTAATAATTATTGGAAATGGATATTACATCAATTTGTATACATCACAAAATTTGTATAATTGTGATTTCCATTACATCGTAATTAATAACTACAATATTAACGCACGGTGATTTCTATAATGATCATATGTTCCTGTAAACTAGAAATTATTCGTTACAATGTAATAAATTGCTGAAAAGTTGAAAAGCTGAGAAATATAATCATAGCAATTTTTACACAACGGAAAATTTGAAGTTAATAACAATGAACAAAATTTGTAAGAAGTTCATTTAAAAATAATTTAAATGTAAGAAATTTACAAAAATAACATGTTGTGAGGTATATACAATAACAACATGGCTGAGAGGAATACAATATTAACATGGATGAGAGGAATACAATATTCACATAGATGAGAAGTATATACAATAACAACATAGCTAAAATAATATACAATATCATCAATAATGAGAGGTAATTATAATAACAGAGACAGAATAAATTGATTTACATTTATACATTACAAAAACACAAATTATACATTATGCAAGCGTCTAGTGGTAACTAGAAGCTTATCAATTATTTAATCCCGAATAAAGAACAAATAGATTTGTATATTGAAGAGGCTGTTGTATCTTAAGGCGTCTTAAGACTTGAGGCTGTTGTATCTTAAGGCGTCTTAAGACTTGAGGCTGTTGTATCTTAAGGCGTCTTAAGACTTGCTTCTCAGTGCTCCTCAGATTGAGTCGTACTGAGAACATCAAAGACAGTCTGAGGAATTAATATTGACGTTTCAGGGAACTCAAACACAGTCTACGGCGGCGGTGAGGTAATATTTACAGCAATTGAAGGGAACATGGCTACTTTGATTGGTTAAATATTCAACATCTCTTTAGCTTCTTTTTGTCATTTTCAATAACATCACTACCATCACCACAGCCGCTACCACTTTCATCACAATCACCACATTCTGCACCACCATCACTACCACCACCACCACCACCATTATCATCATTATACTGGTTGGCAAACTTCTCCTGCTCGTGATCTCAATACTGTTAAGGGAGAATTATTTGCAGATCATTTAGTGTTGTTAATGATCAAAATTGAGATATATTGTAAATGTCAGTCTAAAGGAATTCTCTCGTTAGCTTATCCGGTCATATATTGTTTGTCGTCATATATCTTGCTGTTGATATTATTGGTATATAAAACTGTTAATGGTATTGCTTCTTGCAGTGCTATCAGATAGTATCAGTGCTGCAGTCATTACTGCTGCTGATAACGATGCAACTGCTGCACTCAAATACAATTAACAATGGATTATTAGTAGGATAATTATATCACTTCAGGTAAATTAATCATCTGCCCACTGCTCTATAGTGTATAACGTCTTTGACTACATGAAACAACTCTCCGTTTGCCAGAGTACAAACCAATAACCTTGGAATGCCGTAATCGCCCAGAGTGCAGTTTAAACATAAGAGTCCCACTCACTTCGAGCTCTCAGTCGTGAGAGAGAGTCGAGACACCCTGGATATGGCTTTCATCGTGTACTAGGGGATGTGGGCACGAAGCTACTGGCAGTAAAACATGGGGGTGGGGGGAGTGTACGAATTAGCCCGTTCTCCAAACAAAGACCCAGAAGTATATTTCGTGCACCCACAAAACCCCCTGTTTATGGATGAAAAACGGTTTACACACGACTCACAACTGATTTCGTTCGAACACGTCCGGAACAAGTGCTTCACTGACGAATTTTGTTCGAACCACAACGCTGTAAATGCTTCACCCACGTACTACAAATACAAATAATCGCCAACAGAATATAAACACCTAACCTATGCCTATATATGCACAATATGCTAATATATTATTCATTTATATTTGAGAAAATTCCTATTTTGAATGAACAGCATGTTAAAATTTATGAATACGTCTGTGGGGTCGAGCGCTGGATGGAATGGACTTGAGTCGAGGACGGGTTGGTACAAATATCCGCGAAATAAAATATATGGTAGAGGAGAACGAAATTCCACAAAGCATTTACAGCTTTGTGGTCCGAACAAAATTCGCCAGTGAAGCACTTGTTCCGGAATGTCCTCTGGAGTAATGTTTTGAGGACATTTGGTTCGTATAATATCAAGACAAGTCTTCCTGCTGATAACTTTATCATAGATCCTTGGTATGGACTAAGTCCTCCCCCCCCCCCCCTCCCGGGGAGGGTAGGAGTCCACAGACGGTTATATATCAAGCAGTTTCTGGATATCAATTCCGGATTTCTGGATTTAATATTCGCTATCACATATCAAGAGAGTCCAGGGGTTATTCTACCTCACTTGAATTAACCAGTTGGGTTTTTATAACTCTTAATAAACTTTAAAAAACTAAAACTAAACTAAAACTAAAAACAAAAATTAAACTATAAAATATTATAAACAAAATGTTATAAATTATATAAATAATTGTATTTAATAAATTGTATAAACTGAATTATATAAATAATTAAATATTTTTATAAAATAAATTTTATACATTATATAAATAAATAATTTTATAAATAATATACATTTTATAAACTAAATTCTCTAAAATTTTATAAATTATAAAGTTTATAATATAATAAATCAGTTGGGTTTTTATGACGCACTGATGTGGAAATGAACCGTATAATCATTTCAGGGAATTTATATTTGCTAGATTGGTCGAGTGATTAATAAAGTGTCTTGAATTCCTGGTTCCAGTTCTAATACACCCTAGTGAGTTTACCTTAGGATAGATAAAGATTAGGTTATTTTAGGGTAGGATAGTTTAGGGCAAGTTAGGTAAAAATTAGGTTGGTTTAGGGTAGGATAGTTTAGGTTATGTTAGGTAAAGATTAGGTTAGTTTAGGGTAGGATAGTTCAGGTTAGGTTAGGTAAAGATTAGGTTAGTTTAGGGTAGGATAGTTCAGGTTAGGTTAGGTAAAGATTAGTTTAGTTTAGGGTAGGATAGTTTAGGTTAGGTTAGGTAAAGATTAGGTTATTTTAGGGTAGGATAGTTCAGGTTAGGTTAGGTAAGGATTAGGTTATTTTAGGGTAGGATAGTTAAGGTTATGTTAGGTAAAGATTAGGTTATTTTGGGGTAGGATAGTTTACGTTAGGTTAGGTAAAGATTAGGTTATTTTAGGGTAGGATAGTTTAGGTTATGTTAGGTAAAGATTAGGTTAGTTTAGGATAGGATAGTTTAGGTTAGGTTAGGTTCAGCTAAATATGGGTAACTGACCCGAAAGGTTCAACATTTACATCCTTCACCCTTATTCTCTTCCCTATTCCCCTTTGTTCTCCTTTCCCATTAACCTGTCTCGTCCCCATTTCTCTCCGACCACCGCTCCTTCTCTTCCGCACTATCCACCTCATCTCCCATTTGGATCCTCTTTCCCTACTTACCCACTACCTCACTATTTTCCATCCAACTCCCAATTTCCTTCCCTCTATTTCATTTGCCTCTCCCTCACAAGGGAAGGGGGAATTATTGTACCTACATGCTCACTGGTCTAGACATGGTCGTGTGTTTGGTCTCCCTCCGGTTAAATCCTCGCCCAGCATCATGTTGACCGTATATGATACAAGCGATGATCTTTATTCCACATAAATCAGCTTCATGATTCGCATTTTGAGACAGAAGCAGCGTCTCAGCAGGAATTGATCTCTTGCTGCTGTTATTTCTACTTCTGCTGCTGCTTACTGTGTTCGTGTTTGAAGTTCTCTTCTTTTAGCATCATTATTCGAAACTGTACGGGGCACAATTGTGTATTTACTGTTTTGAGGTGTGATCTTGTCTCGCTACACCTCATTATTGTCCTATGTCAAATTCTATGCCACCTTCCCCACACCACCATCTCTTCTACACCACCACCTTCCCCACACCACCTCCCCCACACCACCACCTTCCCCACACCACCACCTTCCCCAAACCACCACCTTCCCCCACACCACCACCTTCCCCCACACCACCACCTTCCCCCACACCACCACCTTCCCCACACCACCACCTTCCCCACACACCACCACCTTCCCCACACCACCACCTTCCCTACACCACCACCTTCCCTACACCAACACCTCCCCCACACCACCACCTTCCCCACACCACCACCTCCTCCATACCACCACCTTCCCCACACCACCACCTTCCCCACACCACCACCTTCCCCACACCACCACCTTCCCCACACCACCACCTCCCCCACACCACCACCTTCCCCACACCACTACCTTCCCCACACCACCACCTCCCCCACACCACCACCTTCTCCACACCACTACCTTCCCCACACCACCACCTCCCCCACACCACCACCTCCCCCACACCACCACCTTCTCCACACCACCACCTTCCCCACACCACCACTTTCTCCACACCACTACCTTCCCTACACCACCACCTTTCCCACACCACCACCTTCCCCACACCACTACCTTCCCCACACCACCACCTTCCCCACACCACCACCTTCCCCACACCACCACCTTCCCCACACCACTACCTTCCCCACACCACCACCTTCCCCACACCACCACCTTCCCCACACCACCACCTTCCCCACACCACCACCTTCCCCACACCACCACCTTCCCTACACCACCACCTCCCCCACACCACCACCTTCCCCCACACCGTCTCCAGACTTCCTCCAAGAAGCTGTTGTCTTAATTACCACGTGACCGTAGGCAGCATCTAATTAACTTGTGAATACTCAACCAGCTATTACATTAAACTGCCACCTATTCTCCTCTCCCTCTCCTCTTCCTTCTTCGCTTTCTCTCCTTTCTCCCCCTTCCTCTTGCCCCTCACCAAATAGCCTTCCCTCGCCTTCGTTTTCCCCCTTCTCCTCCACTTTCTTTCCTCTCTATTCTCCATCTCCTTCCTCCCTTTACTGCAGCCACCCCCCCCCCCTCTCTCTTCAACCACTTTCCCATCTCCTTTTCTTCGTCCTGTCGTTACCTACTTCTCTGCCTCCCTCTTCCCCTCTTACTTTCACACACCTTGTCATTCTTCTTTTATGGCTCTCTCCCTCTCCAACCTGCTCTCGCACAAGACAGCGTACATATGACCTATTGCTCATAGTCACTATTTCACTTATAAATAAGTACATATGTGACATATTTCAAGCCATATTTTTTTCAAGCCACTAACTTTTCCTCTCACTTTTATTAAACAATAGAGATTTTATACAAAATTTGAAAATATCCTGAGTTACTTTACAATTTACTTAAATATTTTAATTTTGTTTTAATTTTTTATATAACTGTAATATTAATATAGGTATAGGTTCATTACTAATTGTAATATCTTAATATACTAAGAAGGTTATCTTGAGGTTATCTTGAGATGATTTCGGGGCTTTAGTGTCCCCGCGGCCCGGTCCTCGACCAGGCCTCCACCCCCAGGAAGCAGCCCGTGACAGCTGACTAACTCCCAGGTACCTATTTACTGCTAGGTAACAGGGGCATTCAGGGTGAAAGAAACATTGCCCATTTGTTTCTGCCTCGTGCGGGAATCGAACCCGCGCCACAGAATTACGAGTTCTGCGCGCTATCCACCAGGCTACGAGGCCAGGTTAAGTTGTGGTTTTCTATTCAGCATTTCAAGGTAAACTCAAATATTCACAATAAACTAGTATGTCACATATGCACTTATTCATAAGCAAGATATTGACTATAAGCAAGTGCGAGAACGGGTTGCCCTCTCTGGTTCCATCACTGGTTCATTGGTTTCCTCTCATGCTTCCTGACTTTCTCACTGCCTCCCTCTAGTATTATCTTTCTTTCTGGCTCCATATGTTATTTTCGGATTTTCTTTCTGGCTCCCTCTATCATTCTCTCTCTGACCTTCTCTTGCTGACTCTCTCGCTATTTGTCTCTCATTTTGTCTCCCTTTCTTTGGGTCTCTCATACTCTCATTTACTTTCTTCTCTATCCCTCTCTTTTTATATATATCACCTATTATTTTCCCTCTTTACTCTCCGTCTCTTTATCACTCTTTCCTCTTTTTCAACAACTCTTTCTGTTGGACCTACAACTCTTTTGGTCTAATTATCCAACAACTTTCTCTACTTTTCATCTAATTCGTTAACTTAAGCAATCGTTCATTCTTTCTGTCTTGAAAATAATTCTTGCCCCAAACGTCCCACACTAGGCTAGGATCATTAAGCTGTATTATACGATGATGTGATATTAATTATTACAACTAAAACAATAGTGTCTCTTGGAGTACCGAATCAGGGGACCTGGAAGCAAGGCGATAAATTTGTAAGATAGAGAATAGTTATCAAACTGTCACAGAGACATTTCAAAAGCCTGAAAATACATTCTTAGTTGTAGTTATTAGGTCAGATGTAGATCTAACTCTCTCACATGAAGTCGGGAAAGGAGGGGAATGGGGAAGGAGGGACTAGGAAATAGTGATTGTGAAGGTCCGGAAAATTATTTACCTAATAGTGGCCATCACTGGGGTAGCTGCCACCTCTGGTGGCAGCTTTAGACAACTCCAACATCAACACCATCTGTAGGTGACTTGGGATCCGCTCTGTAAGCCAGGAGCCAGGATTTAACAAGCATTTGAATTAGGAACATCTGCTTAGCATCTGTTCCGAAGCATCTGCTTAGGAACCTGAACGTCTTTCCTCAGTCTCTTGCGACTTTGTTTACATTAAACAGTTTATGAGATTCGAAAAACAAGCTGTTTATACGTTAAAAACATTTGACTGAGAAGTCTCGATGCTCGTAAACTGTTTAATAAATGCAAACTAAGCCGGCAGAGATTGAGGAAAGAAAAAATATGTTTGTAAGTAGTTGCGTAAATGCTTGATGAATCCTAGTTTGGGTTTCTCCGTTTCAATCTCCTCACTTATTGAATAACAAGTGTTCCGTATCATGCGTGGTCTCCACCTGAAGTGAGGTCTTAACTGTGTAAAGTTTACAGTGTTCCATCAGTAATGGAACTGTCAGCCGACCATTGATAATTTACTTAATGAAATTATACTTCAATTACTAACCGAAAAAGTTGGTAATGTCACCTACAAGCCCCAGGCCCACCCCTCTGTCAAGCTTACAGGCCCACCCTATGTCAAGCCCTGAGGCCTACCCTATGTCAAGCCCCAAGGCCCACCCTCTGTCAAGCCCCGAGGCCCACCCCTCTGTCAAGCTTAGAGGCCCACCCTATGTCAAGCCCCAAGGCCCACCCTCTGTCAAGCCCCAAGGCCCACCCTCTGTCAAGCCCCAAGGCCCACCCTATGTCAAGCCCAGAGGCCTACCCTATGTCAAGCCCCAGGCCCACCCCTCTGTCAAGCCCCAAGGCCCACCCTCTGTCAAGCCCCAAGGCCCACCCTATGTCAAGCCCCAAGGCCCACCCTCTGTCAAGTCCCAAGGCCCACCCTATGTCAAGCCCCAAGGCCCACCCTCTGTCAAGCCCCAAGGCCCACCCTATGTCAAGCCCCAAGGCCCACCCTATGTCAAGCCCCAAGGCCTACCCTCTGTCAAGCCCAGAGACCCACCCTCTGTCAAGCCCCGAGGCCTACCCTATGTCAAGCCCCAAGGCCCACCCTCAGTCAAGCCCCGAGGCCCACCCTCTGTCAAGCCCCGAGGCCCACCCTTTGTCAAGCCCCGAGGCCCACCCTCTGTCAAGCCCCGAGGCCCACCCTCTGTCAAGCCCCGAGGCCCACCCTCTGTCAAGCCCAGAGGCCCACCCTCTGTCAAGCCCCGAGGCTAACCCTCTGTCAAGCCCCGAGGCCCACTCTCTGTCAAGCCCCGAGGCCCACCCTCTGTCAAGCCCCGAGGCCCACCCTCTGTCAAGCCCCGAGGCCCACCCTCTGTCAAGCCCCGAGGCCCACCCTCTGTCAAGCCCCGAGGTGCATCTGGCTGCCATCCCTATGAGAACATGTGATGTCAATAAAACAGGATCCAATTCGCATCCCTGGACACCCAAACACAGGGACAGGGATTCAAGTTCGATCCCATTTGATTGCCGAATAATTTTCTTATATATATATCTCAGGTTTTTGTGATTTCCCGGTGCTCTCAAAGCACTGGGAATTCACCAACTTACGCCAAGTCTTTCACACTCTCCTGAGTGCTTTGTCAAGGTCTGAGTGTGTGATTAGGGTCAGACTCGCATATCAATGACTAATCATTAATTCAAAATTCACAAACACATATGTGTGGGTTTTCATCCTGAGTTATTATGTCTGTGAAAAGACATTACCATTACTTGGTTTTTTTATTATTTAGTGTTAAATACTATGCAATGTATTCCATCTTAGAACACTTCGACCTGGAAGGTCTTTCCTAGAGTTTCCAGCTCTGTTTCATTACAAATAATAGCGCACAAAAACAACAATCTGGTTCAAAATAGGAGCTGCCACATAAGGGCCAATAGGCCTTTTGCAGTTACCTCTATTCTTATGTTCAAACATGATATATAATCCTTTAGTTTTACATGTTTACTAACTTAGCCTGCGGAGGTTCCATCGTCTCTGCCAGACACACAACATAATAACTCTCGAGTGAGTGCAAGCAATCCTTCGCTTCACCTTCTACCATCCCGTTATAAAGTGCATTTTAAATGTTTATTGCATTTCACAGAACCCTTTTCCTTCCTCCCAGAACCCTATTCCTTCCTCACAGAACCCTATTCCTTCCTCACAGAACCCTATTCCTTCCTCACAGAACCCTATTCCTTCCTCACAGAACCCTATTCCTTCCTCACAGAACCCTATTCCTTCCTCACAGAACCCTATTCCTTCCTCACAGAACCCTATTCCTTCCTCACAGAACCCTATTCCTTCCTCACAGAACCCTATTCCTTCCTCACTGAACCCTATTCCAGAGTACCTGTTACACCACAATACTCTGATGGTTCGCTCGTCTGAAAGTCAATAACAGTGACCAAACAATCACCTCCAGACACCATCATTTACGTCATACTTAACAATTGTGCCGAGAAAATATTCACTAAACAATGAGCAATGGCCCAAGCACTTGGGCTGGACGGTAGAACGATGGTCTGGCTTCATGCAGGTCGGCGTTCAATCCCCGACCTTAAACAAGTGGTTGAGCACTATTCCTTTTCCCCATCCGTCCCATCCCAAATCCTTATCCTGACCCCTTTCAAGGGCTATATAGTCGCCATGCCTTGGCGCTGTCACCCTCATAGTTCCCTTTCCTTCAACAATGAGCAACCATCACGTGCACTTTGGTTACTGGATGAAGCTTAAAGGGGCTCTAAGCCTGCTCTAAGCTGGCTCTAAGCCTGCTCTAAGCTGGCTCTAAGCCTGCTCTAAGCCGGCTATAAACCTGCTCTAAGCCGGCTATAAACCTGCTCTAAGCCGGCTATAAACCTGCTCTAAGCCGGCTCTAAGCCTGCTCTAAGCCGGCTCTAAGCCGGCGCTGTGGTGATGGTCGACCGTTTGTTGAGTAAAGTAGCCATCTCTTGGTATGATAGCCAGCTGTGGAGATAATAGCCATCTTCTGGACATAATACACATCAGAGAATTGCAGCCGTCTTGGTATAACAGCCGTTTGTGGATATAACAGCCATCTTGTAGGTATTATAGCTGTCTTCTGAATATGATAGTTGTTTACTGGTATAATAGACGGCTCCGAGTGTCCGAGAAGCCGGACAGGGTGCTCCAGAGTGTCCGAGAAGCTGGACAGGGTGCTCCAGAGTGTCCGAGAAGCCGGACAGTGCTCCAGAGTGTCCGAGAAGCCGGACAGTGCTCCAGAGTGTCCGAGAAGCAGGACAGAGTGCTCCAGAGTGTCCGAGAAGCCGGACAGAGTGCTCCAGAGTGTCCGAGAAGCCGGACAGTGCTCCAGAGTGTCCGAGAAGCAGGACAGAGTGCTCCAGAGTGTCCGAGAAGCCGGACAGAGTACTCCAGAGTGTCCGAGAAGCAGGACAGGGTGCTCCAGAGTGTCCGAGAAGCCGGACAGTGCTCCAGAGTGTCCGAGAAGCCGGACAGTGCTCCAGAGTGTCCGAGAAGCCGGACAGGGTGCCCCAGAGTGTCCGAGAAGCCGGACAGGGTGCTCCAGAGTGTCCGAGAAGCCGGACAGTGCTCCAGAGTGTCCGAGAAGCCGGACAGTGCTCCAGAGTGTCCGAGAAGCCGGACAGAGTGCTTCAGAGTGTCCAAGAAGCCGGACAGTGCTCCAGAGTGTCCGAGAAGCCGGACAGGACACTCCAGAGTGTCCGAGAAGCCAGACAGAGTGCTCCAGAGTGTCCGAGAAGCCGGACATAGTGCTCCAGAGTGTCCGAGAAGCCGGACAGAGTGCTCCAGAGTGTCCAAGAAGCCAGACAGAGTGCTCCAGAGTGTCCGAGAAGCCAGACAGAGTGCTCCAGAGTGTCCGAGAAGCCGGACAGAGTGCTCCAGAGTGTCCGAGAAGCCGGACAGAGTGCTCCAGAGTGTCCGAGAAGCCGGACAGAGTGCTCCAGAGTGTCCGAGAAGCCGGACAGAGTGCTTCAGAGTGTCCGAGAAGCCGGACAGTGCTCCAGAGTGTCCGAGAAGCCGGACAGGGTGCTCCAGAGTGTCCGAGAAGCCGGACAGAGTACTCCAGAGTGTCCGAGAAGCTGGACAGGGTGCTCCAGAGTGTCCGAGAAGCCGGACAGTGCTCCAGAGTGTCCGAGAAGCCGGACAGTGCTCCAGAGTGTCCGAGAAGCCGGACAGGGTGCCCCAGAGTGTCCGAGAAGCCGGACAGGGTGCTCCAGAGTGTCCGAGAAGCCGGACAGTGCTCCAGAGTGTCCGAGAAGCCGGACAGTGCTCCAGAGTGTCCGAGAAGCCGGACAGAGTACTTCAGAGTGTCCGAGAAGCCGGACAGTGCTCCAGAGTGTCCGAGAAGCCGGACAGGACACTCCAGAGTGTCCGAGAAGCCAGACAGAGTGCTCCAGAGTGTCCGAGAAGCCAGACAGAGTGCTCCAGAGTGTCCGAGAAGCCGGACAGAGTGCTCCAGAGTGTCCAAGAAGCCATACTGAGTGCTCCAGAGTGTCCGAGAAGCCAGACAGAGTGCTCCAGAGTGTCCGAGAAGCCGGACAGAGTGCTCCAGAGTGTCCGAGAAGCCGGACAGAGTGCTCCAGAGTGTCCGAGAAGCCGGACAGAGTGCTCCAGAGTGTCCGAGAAGCCGGACAGAGTGCTCCAGAGTGTCCGAGAAGCCGGACAGAGTGCTCCAGAGTGTCCGAGAAGTCGGACAGAGTGCTCCAGAGTGTCCGGAACGGAGAGAACGTTCCGGAACGGAACGTGTGCTCGTGTCTGAAATTGAATCGGGGAGAAAGTGGTCAAATGCGTGTAGATGGCTTTCCATTTACGGGGACAGGAAGCCTGATTTAAGCTTATTGAGGTCTCTTTAGAGACCTCAGTATATACACCTTATCCGTATATACACCAGCCAACTTTTGTCTAATTCACGGTATCTATATCCTGCAAGTGAGATGTCAAATGAAATGAATAGGTACTCAAACGGCTCTGTCCTGTTGTTGTCTTTAAAACCGGGGGTTATCGAGTGTGTCCCGGCTATACCGACCACTGCGCTATTCATGGTGTGGGGACGGCATTCATTTTCTCTAATATTTTTTCCTTGATTAATCACAGGGATGTGTATGGTCATCACAGAATCAAGTTTCACTTTCGTTGTGTCCACTTCATCTCTTCTCCCCCCCCCCTCCTCTCTCTCTCTCTCTCTCTCTCTCTCTCTCTCTCTCTCTCTCTCTCTCCCCTCTCTCCCTTCACTCCTCTTCACCTCATACACACTCTCTCTCTCTCTCTATCTGAACTCAATCCTTCAACTCCTCCACAATTCCACTTCACAAGACAATAACTTCACAATATTTACCTTCCCGCTCAGACACTCGTACCACCTGCCTCCAAACGTGCAGCTTAGAGTGCATGTAACCGCTCCTCGCTGGAATGTACTCGCAGGTGTGGCCTCGCAGGTGTGGCCTCGCAGGTGTGGCCTCGCTGGTATGGAATCGCTGGTATGGGCACGGTGCCTAGCTTTCACGAAGAGATTTCTAGAATTTAATTGTGAAGCTTTGTGTACGCTTTCTTGGTTTTAATGACGGCCACGTATTAATGTATGTTCGTGGATGGGTGAAATCGTTCCGAATTCTGAAATGAGAAAGGGAGAAGCACAGGAATACACGGGATGAGTAAGCTTTCCATATTATATATATATATATATATATATATATATATATATATATATATATATATATATATATATATATATATATATATATATATATATATATATATATATATATATATATATATGTCGTACCTAGTAGCCAGAACGCACTTCTCGGCCTACTATTCAAGGCCCGATTTGCCTAATAAGCCATCAATAATAATCATCTCAAGATAACCTCAAGAAGATAAATAAATATATATATATATATATATATATATATATATATATATATATATATATATATATATATATATATATATATATATATATATATTTATTTATCTTCTTGAGGTTATCTTGAGATGATTTCGAGGCTTTTTAGTGTCCCCGCGGCCCGGTCCTCGACCAGGCCTCCACCCCCAGGAAGCAGCCCGTGACAGCTGACTAACACCCAGGTACCTATTTTACTGCTAGGTAACAGGGGCATAGGGTGAAAGAAACTCTGCCCATTGTTACTCGCCGGCGCCTGGGATCGAACCCGGGACCACAGGATCACAAGTCGAGTGTGCTGTCCGCTCGGCCGACCGGCTCCCTATATATATATATATATATATATATATATATATATATATATATATATATATATATATATATATATATATATATATATATATATATATATATATATATAATATAATATTATATATAATATATATATATATATATATTATATATATGTGTGTATATCACGAAAATAAACACGTGATTAAGAATGTGACAATGTCAGACCACGGAGGAAAATTGAAACAGGAAATTTCCTTAAGTACTTTCGTATATTAAATACATCTTCAGAAGGTGACCTTCTGAAGATGTATTTAATATACGAAAGTACTTAAGGAAATTTCCTGTTTCAATTTTCCTCCGTGGTCTGACATTGTCATATTATATATATATATATATATATATATATATATATATATATATATATATATATATATATATATATATATATTATATATATATATATATATATATATATATATATATGTGTGTGTGTGTGAGAGAGAGTTTTCTCACCTCACCTACTCACCTAGTTGTGATTTTGGGATTGAACTCAGGCTGTTTGGTTAACTATCCATCTGTTAGTTACTGACACTGCAAAAGTTCTTTCTAACGTCCCTTTGGCTCATTTGGGTACTCAGTTTCCTCCAGTGTCCCCTTGTTCGCGTACCACCCGTGTTAAACAGTTTATCTTTATCTACTCTGTCAATTCCTCTGAGCATTTTGCAGGTATTGTTCATGTCTCTGCGAAAACCTCTCCTCCAGCGACGTGAGGTGCATTTCACGCAGCCTTTCCTCGTAACTCATGCCTCTTATTTCTGGGACTAGTCTAGTGGTATACCTCTGAACTTTTTCCAGCTTCGACTTGTGCGTGACAAGGTACGGACTCCATGCTGGGACCGCATACTCCAGGATTAGTCTTACATATGAGGTATACATAACAATCCAATTCAAATACATTGGATATACATACATACCTGATTGGTATTCAAAACCCAATCCACAAGTTTCTAAAGGCAGTTCTGATGTTAGTCTTGCATACACCGCTGATGTTATTCTTTTGATGTGGGCTTCAGGAGACAGGTTCGGCGGGATATCAACTCCTAGATCTTTTTCTCTGTCCGTTTAATGAAGGTCTTCATCTTCCATTCTGTATCCTGTTTCTGGCCTGTTTCCTCCGCCTAATTTCATTATCTTACATTTGCTTGAGGTGAACTTTAGTAGCCCTCTGGTGGACCATTTCTTCAGTTTGTCTAGGTCATCTTGTTGCCTCATGCTGTCTTCCTCTGTCTTGATCCTCCTAATATGTGTGTGTGTGTGTGTTATATTAACTGAAAACATTTTAATAAGCATAAAACCACTTAGAATATAAGCTATATACAATAACAATATCATTAATATTATTATTTTTATTATTATTATACATAAAAATAATATAACTACATAATTACCGTTCTCACAACTCTCATGTTGTCTATTAGTTATAAAATATCTCGGAAAATATTGCATTGCAAAATTCTGTTAACAGTTCTCAGGTTAAATGTTCTTTTCCTGTATTGTGTTTCTTTCTGTGATATCCTCCCCGTTACCTGTTATTTTCTCCTATTATGTGTTATGTCACTCACGAGTTCTGTCTGATCCTTCCCGGTTCAGTTATATCTGTCCAGTTTCCCTTGAATCCTCGTTGTATATATGGCCCGTTTTCTGTTACGTTTTTCCCCATTTAAACTGACTTCCATAACAGGAACAATTTCTTACGCCAATTTCAATACATTAGAACATATTTTCCTCATCTCTTTTGTCTTCACAATTTTCTTTATATATTCGTGAACCTTTAAATTTGGCAGTACATTCTATCTTCTCCGGAAACCAACAGATTCGGAGTATATTCTCCTATTTTATCTTGAAAGCTTCAAATTAGCACATTTTCCCTATTTTCTCTTGAAACTACAATTTCACACCTCACTTCGTGATTTTCTCAAGAAACCCTAAAAATTTCTTCCCCCATTCCTGATTTTTTTTTTTACGCATAAACCTACAGTTTCTTTGCACATTCTTCCTATTTTCTCCTAACACTTACAGTTTCGCACCATTTATTCCCTATTTTTCCTTAATCCTTTAATATCATAATGTATTCATTCTATTTCACCTAAAACAATCCATTTCGTAGCATATTCTGCCCTTTTCTTCTGAAACTTTAAAATTTCACAGTATATTCTTCCTATTTTCCCTGTACCCTTCACAATTTCGCAACGCTTCAATATATCTCTGTACAAAATTGGGTGCGGCGGCCCCCCCCCCTTTCCCTGCCTGGCCACATAAAGTCCTTGTATTACCCTCTCGCTCTCCCGCTGCCAATAGTGTCATCCTTACTTTAGCAACGCTTGGGATAAAATAAGAAAAAATGTAAATAAATGATGGTCATCTCGAGAATAAATCGAGATGATGTGTATGTCTGTGTGTATGTTTGTGTGTGTATTCACCTAGTTGTGCTTGCGGGGGTTGAGCTCTGCTCTTTCGGTCCGCCTTTCAATCAACTGTTACTAAGTACTTTTTTTCCACAGCACACACACAAACACACACACACACATACCAGGAAGCAGCCTGTGACAGCTGAAAAACTTCCAGGTACCTATTTACTGCTAGGTACCAATGGCATCAGGGTGAAAGAAACTCCGCCCATTGTTTCTCGTCGGCGCAGGGAATCGAACCCGGGACCAAAGGATCACGCGTCCAGCGTGCTGTCCAGTCAGCCAACGACCCCTTAATGTGTGTGTGTGTGTACTCACCTAATTGTACTCACCTAATTGTGCTTGCGGGGGTTGAGCTTTGGCTCTTTGGTCCCGCCTCTCAACTGTCAATCAACTGGTGTACAGATTCCTGAAGCGTGTGTGTGTGTGTGTGTGTGTGTGTGTGTGTGTGTGTGTGTGTGTGTGTGTGTGTGTGTGTGTGTGTGTGTATGTGTATGTGTGTGTGTATGTGTGTGTGTATGTGTGTGTGTGTGTGTGTGTGTGTGTTCTTGTATAGTAAAGTGAGCAAATACAAGCTATCAACTTTCACAAACCACAAAGGTTGTTGTTGTTGTTTCAGATTTAGCTACTCAGAACCAAGTGTCCATGTAGCACGGGCTATGGTGAGCCCGTAATTTTACGTAATTTTACGTAGCCCAAGCCCACAAAGGATGTGGTTTGGGTTTTCTAACTGTCTAAACATGCATCAACGTATGCAAGCTCCTGACATATTTTAGGTGAACAAACTGTTCCCTCGCCTAACACAATCCAAATTTATCACAGTCTACTAAACCGTCAGAAATTGAAAGGTTTTAGAAGTAATTAAAGCTACGTAATATTAACGTTTTCTGAGCATCAGCCTCAATAGGTTAGATGGATTTTGTTTAGGTCAGAACGTTTCTCATTTGCAAAATTACATTTTTTTTTACAGTGTGAGGACGGACTAGGTTTATTCGGTCCTATAGAGGAAGGTTTATTCGGTCCTATAGAGGAAGGTATATTCGGTCCTATAGAGGAAGGTTTATTCGGTCCTATAGAGGAAGGTTTATTCGGTCCTATAGAGGAAGGTTTATTCGGTCCTATAGAGGAAGGTTTATTCGGCCCTATAGAGGAAGGTTCATTCGGCACTATAGAGGAAGGTTCATTCGGTCCAATAGAGGAAGGTTTATTCGGTCCTATAGAGGAAGGTTTATTCGGCCCTATAGAGGAAGGTTTATTCGGCCCTATAGAGGAAGGTTTATTCGGCCCTATAGAGGAAGGTTCATTCGGCCCTATAGAGGAAGGTTCATTCGGTCCTATAGAGGAACGTTTATTCGGCCCTATAGAGGAAGGTTCATTCGGTCCTATAGAGGAAGGTTCATTCGGTCCTATAGAGGAAGGTTTATTCGGTCCTATAGAGGAAGGTTTATTCGGCCCTATAGAGGAAGGTTTATTCGGTCCATTAGAGGAAGGTTTATTCGGTCCTATAGAGGAATTGAGTATTTTATAATGAAATTATATCTCGATATCCATGTCTGTATCTAAATCTTAATTAAAAATGCCCTCAAGCGACTTTAATAGGCAGCAGCCCTCACGCAAGACAGGCTGTAATCCCTTGGGAGAGGAATCAGGAGCGGACTAAAGAATGGGATTCTTTACCATGCATCAACTAGACGTAATCTTGTTTCAAGACAACAGGATGGAGCTGTTGCCCGTCTTAAGGAAAGAATGAGACTGAGAAGGGGAGGAAGGACACACATGTGAGAAGAGAATGAAGAGAAGTGAAAGGAAGAGGGAGATAGTAAAGGTTGTGTCTTTAGAGAGGATGGAGGAGAAGTAAAGGAAGAGGGAGATAGTAAAGGTTGTGTCTTGAGAGAGGATGGAGGAGAAGTAAAGGAAGAGGGAGATAGTAAAGGTTGTGTCTTGAGAGAGGATGAAGGAGAAGTAAAGGAATAAGAGACTGAACAAAAAACCAGAGATATAGAAGAAATTAAAATGCACGAGAGTGCACCGTCTTAATTAAAAATTAAATTAAATTAATGCATTATTAATTAATTATGAATTAATGAATTATTAATTAATAATGAATTAAAATGCACCGTCAAAGTTATATATAATTTAAAAATAGATGAAAAGACAACCATCCTCTGGAGAAAAATTATAAAAGTTTGTGATATTTTGGTGGAAAATATGGAATATTAAATAATTAATATTTGCATGTTAATTCCTTATATTTGTACAAGTACCAACTGAGGATATAATTCCCGCTGTCAGGAACTGGAAGTTGGTATTTCTGCTTATCGAGGTTCCCTATAGACAACCTACTGACTTTCCCCATGATATAATCTGAAATACTTGCCTGAATCACGGGTACCTATTTACTGCAAGGTGAACAGGTATATTAGGTGAAAGAATACGTGTTTAACCGTTCCTGCCTTGTTCTAGAATTGAACCTGGGTCCCTCGATTGTGAGCCAACGACGTAGACCACTATGCTAATCCTAGAATTACCAATTTTTTCCTACCATAAGATAGGGAGGAGATTCCTACACTAGAAGATCTCTAGTAATCCTGTAATAATAGTAAATTTCGTAATTTACTAACCAAAATTTTTTTTAAAAGCTTTCACTTTGGGTCTGAAATGTTGAGCTTGAGTAAAATGTATAGTCAGTAAGTATTTATCTAATATTTTCAATTTTCATATTTTATCAGAATTTCCAACACAACTAAATATATTATATTCTGGTGTTCTATATCGCTACGGGGGAAGATGCTCCTGCCGACCTTTATATTATATTATATATATTTTTTTCCCAGCATGTTTCGTGCCATTATTTCTACTTAGTGGAAAAACCTTGTAACTCAGATTTGTCAGTGTTTCATTTTACTATAGTGTGTGTGTGTGTGTGTGTGTGTGTGTGTGTGTGTGTGTGTGTGTGTGTGTGTGTGTGTGTGTGTGTGTGTGTGTGTGTGTATTTACTATCTATGCCTTCAGAATCGAGCTATTAGCTCTTATACCCCCGCCTTTTTAACCAATCTATTTTCCTCTATTATGTCTACTACATATATTTCTCTCACACACACACACACACACACACACACACACACACACACACACACACACACACACACACACACACACACACACACACACACACACATTCCCAGGAAGCAGCCCGTAGCTGCTGTCCAACTACCAGCTAACTATTTACTGCTAGGTGAACAGATGCATCAGGCTGAAAGAAACTCTGCTTATTTTGTTTTTGTCTCGTCCGGGAATCGAACCCGGGCCCTTAGGACTACGGCCCCCGAGCGCTATGCACTCAGCCACTAGCCCCACCCGCCCACACACACACACACTAACACACGAGGGCGCCCAGAAACTTTTAAAAACAGTACTCCATAAGAGGCCGGTACATAAGCTGGAGATACAGGCAATCTGTACAGGCTGGATACAGGCTGGAGATACTTAGTTACTCCCTTATCCAGGGGATAAAGGAGTAACTAAGCAACGGAAAACAGAGTTTCTGTGAGGGACGAAACCTCAGAATGGCTAGATGTCACTAGAGGAGCCTCAGAGAGTTCTGTACTCGAACCTATCCTGTTTCTAATATACGTGAATGATCAAGGGTTTTTAATATGCGTGAATGATCAAGGGTTTTTAATATGCGTGAATGATCAAGGGTTTTTAATATGCGTGAATGATCAAGGGTTTTTAATATGCGTGAATGATCAAGGGTTTTTAATATGCGTGAATGATCAAGGATTTTTAATATGCGTGAATGATCAAGGGTTTTTAATATGCGTGAATGATCAAGGGTTTTTAATATGCGTGAATGATCAAGGGTTTTTAATATGCGTGAATGATCAAGGGTTTTTAATATGCGTGAATGATCAAGGGTTTTTAATATGCGTGAATGATCAAGGGTTTTTAATATGCGTGAATGATCAAGGGTTTTTAATATGCGTGAATGATCAAGGATTTTTAATATGCGTGAATGATCAAGGGTTTTTAATATGCGTGAATGATCAAGGGTTTTTAATATGCGTGAATGATCAAGGGTTTTTAATATACGTGAATGATCAAGGGTTTTTAATATACGTGAATGATCAAGGGTTTTTAATATACGTGAATGATCAAGGTGGTTCATCTTAATGAACTCATTCATCTTAATGTTTGCTGACGATGCTAAAATAATGAAAATGGTTAAGACCGAAGGACACCTTGAGGCTGAAAGATGGCCTGGGCAGATTGATGGGATGGTCTAGCAAATGGTGACTAGAATTTAACTCAAACAAGTGTAAAGGCACAAAAATAGGTTTAAGGAGCAGGAATGGTTTAAGGAGCATACTCCAGGATAAAGGCAACGATTTGGGAGAAGAAATCCTTAAAGAATCCGAATGATTGAAAGTTTTGTGGATTGACATCATACTCGACTTGTTCCCTGCAGTTCACATCAGGAGGGTATCATCAGCGGTATATGCTAGGTTGGTCAACATGTAAACTGCTTTTAGAAACTTGAGTAAGGAATCATTTAGGACTTTTTATACCACATGTCAGACCAATCCTGGAGTATGCAACTCCGGCGTGGAGTCCGTATCTAGTCAAACGCAAGACGAAATTGGAGAAAGTTCCGAGGTATGCCTCCAGATCCGAGCTAAAGAGTATGAGCTTCAGGAAAGACTACTGGAATTAATCCTCCAGTGACTAGATGCTAGCGGAACCATGTAAGACATGATCAACACCTACAAAATCCTCAGAACAATTGTCAGGATAGATAAAGACAAATTATTTACCACAGGCAGTACACGAAAAGGGAGACTTAGGTGGAGACTTAGTACCAGAATGAGCTAGAGTCGTTAGAAAGATTTTGTTTTTCTTTTTAAGAGTAGTTAGCAGGAGACATGCATTAAGAAGTGATGGGGAAGCAGTCTCCGTACACTGTTTGAAAAGTTGATAATTTAGAGCTCAATAAGCTTAGGAACCTGTACACTAGTTGATTGATGATGAAGAGGCGGGTCCAAAGAACCGAAGCTCAACCCCCGTATGCACTATTAGGTGAGTACAAACACGCCCGCATGTACACACACACACACACACACACACACACACACACACACAAGGGCCCGGTGGCTGAGTGGACAGCACGCTGTACGCATGATCCTGTGGTCCCGGGTTCGATTCCGGGCGCCGGCGAGAAACAATGGGCAAGGTTTCTTTCACCCTGATGCTCCTGTTACCTAGCAGTAAATAGGTACCTGGGAGTTAGTCAGCTGTTACAGGCTGCTTCCTGGGCTGTATGTGTGTGTGTAGCGTGGAAAAAAATAGTAGTTAGTAACAGTTAATTGACAGTTGAGAGGCGGGCCGAAAGAGCAGAGCTCAACCCCTGCAAGCACAACTAGGTGAGTATACACACACACACAAAAAAAACATATACAATAACACCCGCCGCCCCATGAGAGCTCTGATTTAACATATTATTGCCAATGAATTTCAATGAATGTGTTGGTTTGCAGGACGACGTGATCCCATTACTGCAACATGGTGCAAACGCCGACGGTAGTTTATCAAAACACCTTTTCTAGTTACACAACCACCTGGTATAGATAGGAAGGACTTGAGTGAGTGGACACCACGATCACACATTCTTAAGGGTCCCGGTAGTGCAGTAGGGTTCGTTCTCGACTCACAATCAAAAATTCCGGATTCCAAAATTGGCTGGGTGCGTTTTCTATCACCAAATGCCCCTGTCAACCTAGAATTAAATAGGTACCCAGATAGGCTTGTTGTGGGGTTGCATCATGGGTGGGGGTGCGGAGCAGTAATTCATCCTGGGGGGGACCTCGATATAAGCCTAACAGGTACTTTATATATAAACTGGCTGCCTGTCCCCCGACACAATGTATTACTTTTATTATTAATTATATTTATGATTCCCATTTTCTTTAAGAAGCGTTTGGTTATCAGGGGATACTGAGAGAAACTGTGAGTGTGTCGGCTGTGTCTCCGTGTTGACGCAAGGATGGGCTCGATGTTCGCGCTGTTTTATTTTGTATTGTTCGTTCAACGTCGAGCGTACGCCTCCCGCTCGTCCTGCTTTTTGTGATGGGAAAATACTTATGTCGACTCCATCGGTGAAGGGAAACGCCGCTATGAGAAAGTGGCTCGCATTTCATATTGTTGCATTGACAACTTATTTTTTTATTGGTAAAATTTTTGCTCTGGCAACATTTTTGTTCTGGCAACATTTTTGCACTGGTAACATTTTTTGCATTGGCAACATTTTCGCACAGTAAACATTTTTGCACTGGCAACATTTTTGCACTGGCAACATTATTGCACTGGCAACACTTTTGTACTGGCAACATTTTTGCACTGGAAACATTTTTGCACTGGAAACATTTTTGCACTGGAAACATTTTTGCACTGGAAACATTTTTGCCCTCAAAGGTTTCTCCCTCGAGAATGTACTGCTTGGTTCCATAGACCGGCCAGAGGGTTTATCAGTCTAGTGTCCGTCCAGCTACCGCGGGAGGATTTACATGACCAACCAACCAACCAACAGTATTCTTAAACTTTCAGCGTCCATTCACTAAAGAGGTTGAGGACACATCTCTGCATATATTTCTCCTTCTGTACAGTAGTCATCTGACGAAGCATAGGGAAGGGGGGGTCACAGATGCCGGCGCGTGGGGGCCGGAAAAACTTGTGACTCAGGGAGACACAATAAGATGTGTACCTATCTTCGAACAGTAGAAAATTCGTCTTAGCAGAAGAAAGTCGTCGGATTTTAAGTCCTTAAACACGACACAACCATCTACTAACATGGAGTTGTAGATTTTTTTTGGGGGGAGGGGGCACATTATCCCTCACCACCTTTCCTCCTTCACCAAATTTCCCTTCTTCGCCTTCTCCACCACCTCCTCTTCCTCCTCCTCCTTATCTTCATTTCCCTCCTCTTCCTCCTACCCTTTCCCCTTGTGGCGGCGGGATAAATCTGCATGTAGTTTTGCTGTAAACTTAATTAAACTTGAAAAACTCTTTCATGGTGGAACGAAGCCTCTATTAAAGGCTTATACGTATACGGTGTTTTTCTTTCAGATTTTGGTTTTCACGTTTATTAAGATTACGCAAGTTGTGACAATTTTAATATATTGCCATTTAAAAATATCATTGATATTGATTTGTAATGGTAAACCATTTTAAATCATACACAAAAATCACTATTACCTCACGACAGCCACGTTGTTGGGTATACGAAGTATTCAACTAATCTGATATATAAGTTATGGTATAATTGATCATTGTATTGAATGTTATTCACAGGAGTAACACATTGGTGAAACAAACCACGTGAACCTGTCCCAGCATATCTCCTAGTAGTAGTATGTCCTTCCAGTAGAGGTCCTTTCTCTGCCTCGAGTGGGTGCCCCTAGTGGTAAGATATATTAGGTTCATAGGAAGGGGGAAGGGGCACGACATATGGAGCATGTAGATAACTATATATGTAAATGGAAGGTAAGGTAAGGTAATTATCAAAAGAAGGCACCAAACCGGGAAGGCTATGTAGCACCACCAAAGTGCGAAATAATCAGAGGGCGCTAAATATATGTAAGTGGAAAGCAGTGGCAATCTAGCCGACTGTGACACTAAGCAGTGTCGTCCTCCATCGTAGGCGTAGATACACGTGTGGTCAGTGGGGCGTTGGGGCAGCGAGGCCGATGCTGTCTAGTGCCAACAGCGGTACTTGGGTTCGAGACACGTGCATTCAGGCTGGTATTGAGTTAACTATTAAAATAAAGTTCCCGTAATGGCGAATTTTCACGAAAGAGATACGGGGTGATCAGTTGAGCGTTTGCAACTTGTTGCACAAGTTGAATAGAGTGAGGCTCTCGAGACCAGTCAAGGTGCTGACGTTGTTAGCTCATCTCTGTTCACACGAACTGGTCAGATTTGACCGAGTTTGTTTGGTTGACTTGAGATATTTAGCCAATGCTTTGACTACTTGATATTTTATATCTAGTGAGAGGTCTTGGTGCCTTAGTTGGTGGTCAAGACTGAAATCTCAGTCATAAAAGTTAAGATAGAAACCATTGTCATGGAAGTCATTGAGAATTATTGCTCCTGTGAGGTTTCATGGCCAGGAAGGACACGTGAGAGGCCTTGTAAGGTGTTCAGCAGGCTAACGGTGCTAGTTCATCATGTTGGAGTTAATTTAGGTACGTGATGTTGCATGTTAGTTTACTTCTTGTTGGAAGGGAAATATTCGGTTAAGTCTGTTCTGTCTCTGTATATAATAGTTGTTCTCTTGCTGCCTTGCCGGCCCTTAGCTGCTCCCTTGGCCGGCCCTTAGCTGCTCCCTTGGCCGGCCCTTAGCTGCTCCCTTGGCCGGCCCTTAGCTGCTCTCTTGGCTGGCCCTTAGCTGCTCCTTTGGCCGGCCCTTAGCTGCTCCCTTGGCCTTCCCTTAGCTGCTCCTTTGATCGTCCCTTAGCTGCTCCGTTGGCCTTCCCTTAGCTGCTCCCTTAGCCGGATCTCAGCTGCCCTCTGATTGGCCCTCAGCTGCCCCATGGTCAGCCCTCAGCTGCCCCATGGTTGGCCCTCAGCTGCCCCCTGGCCGGCTTTCAGCTGCCTCCCTCCCCCTCCCCCCCTGGCCGGCTCTCAGCTGTTCCCTGGCCGGCCCTCAGCTTCCCTCTGGCCGGCCCTCAGCTGCCCCCTGCCCGGCCCTCAGCTGCCCCCTGGCCGGCATTCAGTTGCCCCTGGTCAGCCATCAGCTGTTATAATGGTAATATTGGCAACTACAATAATATATTTATCTAACTTGATGGCCAGGACGAACATATTTTGACATGTTGAAAATTTATTGAAACATTTCCGGTCTAAATTGAAAGCCAAAAAGCTACATTTCATGCAAGTGACATTTAGCTGCGTTAAATACTCGCTAAAAATGTTGGCGAATATCCTGACAAAATCTGTAAAAAGTGACTGAACGCGTCCTGAAGTAACTGTTCGGGTCGTAAAGTGACTGGTCGGGTTGTAAAGTAACTGATCAGGGCTTAAAATAACTCGTCAGGTCATAAAGTAACTGTTTATAAGTCATAAAGTCAGTGGTCAGGTTGTCAAATGCCGCATCAGACCGTAAAGTATTGGATCAGGTCGTAAAATACTTGATCAGGTCGTAAAATACTTGATCAGGTCGTAAAATACTTGATCAGGTCGTAAAATACTTGATCAGGTCGTAAAATTCTCGATCAGGTCTTGAAATACTTGATCAGGTCGTGAAATACTTGATCAGGTCGTGAAATACTTGATCAGGTCAAGTATTTTGACCTGCATGAAGCGAGACCGTCGCTCTACCGTTTAGCCCAAGTGGTTGGGCTAGGGAGGGGACATGGGGGAGAAATAGAGTGAGAAAACCTGGGTGAAGGGAGAGAGAGAGAGCTCCGGGCACCACCGGGTTCCCCTCTCTGCATAGGTATCAGTGGAGATGTGTCTGTTCAAAGTTGGAGGGCAGACGTAGATAAGGGGAGAATCAAGGGAAAGAAGGGGAGGAAAAAATGGAGAGGAAGGGGTGGAAAGAGAGATGGGAGAGTGACGATGGAAAGGGAAAGGACGAGAGGATGGAGAGGAGGAACGGGGAAGAGGAATGGGATGAGGGGTGGCAAGGAGGGGGTGCAAACGTCTCTACCCTTCTCTTCCAAGAATAGAGAAGATGGTGAAAGAAGGGCGATATGTGTAGAGGGGTCAAGAAGAGGGGGCGATGGAGGGGGGGCAGGAAGAAACAGACTATTCTGGGCTCAGCTGAGGAATCTGTGATTAATATTATATTATATATATATATATATATATATATATATATATATATATATATATATATATATATATATATATATATATATATATATATATATATGTCGTACCTAGTAGCCAGAACGCACTTCTCAGCCTAGTATGCAAGGCCCAATTTGCCTAATAAGCCAAGTTTTCATGAATTAATTGTTTTTCGACTACCTAACCTACCTAACCTAACCTAACCTAACTTTTTCGGCTACCTAACCTAACATAACCTATAAAGATAGGTTAGGTTAGGTTAGGTAGGGTTGGTTAGGTTCGGTCATATATCTACGTTAATTTTAACTCCAATAAAAAAAAATTGACCTCATACATAATGAAATGGGTAGCTTTATCATTTCATAAGAAAAAAATTAGAGAAAATATATTAAATCAGGAAAACTTGGCTTATTAGGCAAATCGGGCCTTGCATAGTAGGCCAAAAAGTGCGTTCTGGCTACTAGGTACGACATATATATATATATATATATATATATATATATATATATATATATATATATATATATATATATATAAACTCTTAGTATTTACAGCCACTATCGAAGGAATGTATATGATATGAACTCTTGCACATCCAAAAAAGTACATATTTTGTATTACTGGAAATCAAAGTACACAACAAAAACTAAAACAAACAATAAATGAGACTTAATCTGTCTAAGCATAAATAATATTAGGCCTAACGTGCGTAATAATAGACCTTATATAGCAGATATATCTATCTAGATCTATCTAGACAGGGACTATTTATATATAAATATCTAGACTATATACTAGGCCTAGGAAGAGTTAGGGTTGATGTGGCCTAAACCTTTCTCGGGTCACCTAAAATAATAATATTAAAAAACTGGACCTTTTTTTGGATATATTTAATCCACAAAGGCAATTTGGTTAACATTTTTGTAGGACACATTATATTTTATTAGTATTTTTAAAAATTATAACATAGTAGCCAGTTTTATATTAATATATTTCTTAGCAAGTTCCCCAGCATCAACTAGTTCAGCTAACCAACAAATCTAGATGCAGAGGTTTGTTATTATGTAGTATCTCTACAGGTTAGTAAATAAAGTATATTTATCAAACCAATTAAGGAAACAAATGTTATATAACTAAAAGGAAACATGTATATTTTTACAATATATTGATGTGCTTTATAGGTCAAAACATTGTTCAATTAACTAAACGATAATTATTAAAAGAAATTGCAAGGCCTCAACGACCTTATATAGCACCTGGAAGAGTTAGGAGGACAAGAAGCTGGAATAGGACAGAGGAAATGAACATCTGCCAACCATTGAACACTTGGAAATCGAACGTTGTCCTGAAAGACGTCCCTGTACCGACCTGTCTAACTGTTCCATTAAAAATATAATAAAATAAAATAGACGTTGTCTATGATCCTCATAATTCTTACAAATTAAGAGATTACTGAATTACGCCTCGAGAGTAATTGCAGCTCCGCTCAGGGAGCGGACCCATTTCCACGGACCACACCTATAATTTTCAGATCCCACTTTTTCACCCCATTAATACTGATGCAGCCCTGCATTTCCTGTTACATTTAGTGAAATGTGAACGGCTGGCACCGGAGACTTTTATGGACATATTTTATATCCTGGAGGAATATTTTTAAGGTGGCAGCTGGTGATGTGCAAACACACGAGATAACCGCAACAATTTTGTTACCTTCTTACCTCGTAAATAACGTTGAAACAGTGTAAACAAAGTTCTTCCAACGAAAATACCATAGTATCAACGTAGAAAATGTAGTATCAATGTAAATAACGTTGTATCAACGTAAAAAAGAAAAAAATAAACGTAAAAATGCACTATAAAAAACTAATAGTGCTGCAGTGATGAAGCTGCAGCAGCAGCAGCAGGGATATTAGGACATGATAATGATCATTTTCTTTTTCAGTGATATATCTGTTCATAAAGGATGTGAACTGATATGAATTGTATCAAGCACAATATATTTAGTTGATAAAGATATGTGTATTGACTAATATATTGAATTTACTAATTAATATATACAGAATATTGCATTGAAACCAAAAACTTTGTTAAACACCAGCCTCTGTGACCACTGGGAATCGAGTGCTCACGTTGCATGAAGCGAAACCGTCACTGTGCCAACCAGACAGTTGGGTTGGGGCACAGAGATTGTAAAATGATTTTTACTTATTAAAATCAACGAAACGTTTAGAATATATTTCACTACAAATCACCAGCAATCCACGAGACCATTAAACAAATCCAATTTTCGTCCTTTGCATATCAATTTAAATGTCAACTGGTATGAAACTCGAATGGTCCCAGGGTTTGCATATAACTGCAGTTGCCTTTAGACCCCTGCTGGTTTCAGTTATTGAAGCTACATAAATGATGTAAAATCACTAGTATATGACCCACTAATATTTCGCATAAAAATATTGGATGGTCTGATCTCTAATCAGCATATAGAAATAATGCAATGATAAACCAGGAGGCATGGCAAGAAGTGCAGAATTGGTCCATTGAAAAGTTGAGGTGCAATTTGTAAGTTATAAGATAATTTTATCAACACTAAGGACCCGAGACTATGCTACTCTCTCCCTTTATAATTGTGAGGCATAACAAGCTAAGATGTTCTAACGGAAGCTTAATAAAGCTTATGTTTAACGGTATAAAAACACCTCTGAAGGATACCTGATCAACCAGGCTGTAATTTACACACACACACACAGCAACACCGCAACCATCACCACCACACCACCGCGCACCACATTCCACATTACAACCACGAGGCAGTGGACGTTCTCTTCTCTGTCCCATTATCAAGATAACAAGCCAACAGAAAACTTCATGAGAAAACCCATTTCCCAATTACTGGAATATGTTTCTCCTCTCTCCTCTTCTGTCTCTTTAAATCCGCCTCACGTATTAGATTCGGCGAATATTGATGTGGGAGCCCGCTGCCGCTCCTACGTTTTATTAAATTTGAAGTGAAGCTGTGATCCGGGCTAGGTAGAGGAGATGTTTGAGGTTTTACTGTCAGTAGGAAGGTTGCCGGGTGTTGTGATGTCAGTAAGAAGGCTGCCGGGAGGTAGTGATGTTAGTAGGAAGGTTGTAGTGATGTTAGTTAAAGGTTGTCATGATGTAGTGATGATAGTTAAAGGTTGCCATGATGTAGTGATGATAGTTAAAGGTTGCCATGATGTAGTGATGATAGTTAAAGGTTGCCATGATGTAGTGATGATAGTTAAAGGTTGCCATGATGTAGTGATGTCAGTAGGAAGGTTACCGGGATGTGATTCTGCTCGTAGAAAGATTGTCTGGATGTAATGCTATCAATAGAATAGTTGCCGGGATATGATGCTCTGTCCCAATTAGCAACTAGTAAAATATGGGGAACATTTATATATCAAAGGACAGTAAACAGTGACTGGCAGTGGTTTTTCTATGAAATCCATCATCGAATCAAAAGCGCCCAAATTAATAACACTTTATTAGTTATTTTTCCATGTTAAGAAAATTAACCATACTTGACTCTCAGATGAAGACATTCGAGTTTGTCTCGAAAACAACCTTTCCTCTTTGCAAATTGTTTGAATTCATATATCGAAAAGATTCACACTTCAAATGGCTAACAATGCAGCCAATGGGTGACATAAGATTTTCGTCGACTGTATTAATTGCACTAAATATCTTGTATGTCTAGTTCAACAAACGTCGAGTGTTTGTTGATTAAGGAGCTTGGGTATATAACTGCCATCACTAACAAACACTTATAGACGATCGATGGTGCAGTGGTCAGAGTATCAGCGCTGTGGAGACCCTCGGTGGCCTGGGTTCGAATCCCGTGGGGTCATAGATTATAAGTGATTCTATTCTTGGGGAACAATCAAGTTTTGCTTATATATATATATATATATATATATATATATATATATATATATATATATATATATATATATATATATATATATATATATAATTTTAGTATATTTTGGTAGCATTCTTGTAGCTATATATTATTATATATGACCGAAAAAGTAAGATTAATAACTCTAACACGAATTTTCTCAATATTTCTTATGTTTCTTTTCACTGTCGACAGTGAAAAGAAACATAAGAAATAGAGAAAATTCGTGTTAGAATTATTATTCTTACTTTTTCGGTCATATATAATAATATATATTTACAAGAATGCTACCAAAATATACTAATATATATATATATATATATATATATATATATATATATATATATATATATATATATATATATATATATATATTATATATATCTATATATATATATACATTCATAGCTCTACTCTGATACGGAATAATTTTGAAAGATTTCAAATATTTCCTTTGCATGATAACTTCGTCGTCTACACACAGAGGTTCATTTTTTGGCTGGTTCACAATAACAGTCAATCTGAACTCAAAAAATTTAACTTTAATTAATAAGTAATTTATAAATTACTGTATTTGATATCATAAATAGAAACATCACTTAGGCTAATTACATCTCCTGATAATTTAGTTAATAAATCACCAAATCGCGGATCCAGGCCAGATAAACAGAGGAGAAACCCTCTCCTTGGTGTATATATACAACCCGTTCTCGCAAATTTAATAAGTCAATATTGACTTATTAAATATGTGCATAGGTGACATACTTAACATAATAGATACCCTTAAAAAGATTCATAGAAAACACCGACCTTACCTAACCTACTTAGTATGTTAAGATAAGCATCTTATTGCTTCGTAATTACAATTATTACCTAACCTATAATAGGTATAGGTTAAGTAATAATTGTAATTACGAAGCAATAAGATGCTTATCTTAAGATACTAACAACGTTAGGTAAGGTCGGTGTTTTCTATGAATCTTTTTAAGGGTATCTATTGTGTTTAGTATATCACCTATGCACGTAGTTAATAAGTCAATATTGACTTTACGAATTTGCGAGAACGGGTTGATATATACACAGTGAGTTTACTTTCGTCATGAACAACGTTGGGGAATTAAGTTTACACGCTGCTTGGTCAGTGTTACGGCCGTTAGGTGTATTATTGTACCGTTAGATGTATTATACCGTTAGGTATATTATTATACCGTTAAGTGTATTATTATACCGTTAGGTGTATTATTATACTGCTAGGTGTATTATTATACCGTTAGGTGTATTATTATACCGCTAGGTGTATTATTATACCGTTAGGTGTATTATTATCCCATTAGGTGTATTAATATACCGCTAGATATAATAGGTCAACCATCAAGAGGTTAATATACCTAAGGCCCAACACCAAACTATGTCCAGGAAATGCTTTGATCACAGATAAAGTTTTTCCATAACAACTTTCTCCAATTAATCTTGAGATATAAAGCAGATGACTTAGAAGGAGAAGGCGCAGTTGAGCAGCAGGTGAGATTAGTGGGCGGGGAAGCTAATGGTCATATCAACTTCATTTATGTGTAATCACGCCTAATTTTCCATACAAATTACATTGAGTAAAAAAAATTACAGAAGATTGAGAAGAAGAATGTAAACACAGAAGCAATGAGAAAATTGCGAGGGCTCTCTATGGATGGCTTCTGATTCTGGTTTTTGTTAGCTTAGAAGGGGCTCCTGGTTGCCCTTTTTAAGGAGGGAGCAGGGCCAGTATTTTTCAAGCATTTAAGTACCTACTTACGAAATCTATGCATCTTTCCTGAGCCATAATGGCTTAGTGTTTATTAGGCAGTTTACAGGCTTTGAAATTTCAATACATATGGGATATTATTGTCATAGACAGTCCTCGCAGCACTGGCATGGCTCATCAGTGGTACAATAAGTTTCTATTATGGTACCAAGATCGAGGAAAGATGTACAGGTCTCGTAAACGAGCTCTTAAATGCTGTATGAATCCTGGGTCAGGGGGTAAAAGACGTAATGAGATGGGTGATGTGGTCTTTGTGTGTGGTGCTGGCCGTGTGGTCTTTGTGTGTACTCACCTAATTGTACTCACCTAATTGTGCTTGCGGGGGTTGAGCTCTGGCTCTTTGGTCCCGCCTCTCAACCGTCAATCAACTGGTGTACAGATTCCTGAGCCTATTGGGCTCTATCATATCTACATTTGAAACTGTGAATGGAGTCAGCCTCCACCACATCACTTCCTAATGCATTCCATTTGCTAACTACTCTGACACTGAAAAAGTTCTTTCTAACGTCTCTGTGGCTCATTTGGGTACTCAGCTTCCACCTGTGTCCCCTTGTTCGCGTCCCACCAGTGTTGAAAAGTTCGTCCTTGTTTACCCGGTCGATTCCCCTGAGGATTTTGTAGGTTGTGATCATGTCCCCCCTTACTCTTCTGTCTTCCAGTGTCGTGAGGTGCATTTCCCGCAGCCTTTCCTCATAACTCATGCCTCTTAGTTCTGGGACTAGTCTAGTAGCATACCTTTGGACTTTTTCCAGCTTCGTCTTGTGCTTGACAAGGTACGGGCTCCATGCTGGGGCCGCATACTCCAGGATTGGTCTTACATATGTGGTGTACAAGATTCTGAATGATTCCTTACACAGGTTCCTGAACGCCGTTCTGATGTTAGCCAGCCTCGCATATGCCGCAGACGTTATTCTCTTTATGTGGGCTTCAGGAGACAGGTTTGGTGTGATATCAACTCCTAGATCTTTCTCTCTGTCTGTTTCATTAAGTACTTCATCTCCTATTCTGTATCCTGTGCCTGGCCTCCTGTTTCCACTGCCTAGTTTCATTACTTTGCATTTACTCGGGTTGAACTTCAACAGCCATTTGTTGGACCATTCACTCAGTCTATCCAGGTCATCTTGTAGCCTCCTACTATCATCCTCTGTTTCAATCCTCCTCATAATTTTTGCATCGTCGGCAAACATTGAGAGGAACGAATCTATACCCTCTGGGAGATCATTTACATATACCAGAAACAGTATAGGTCCAAGGACTGACCCCTGCGGGACTCCACTTGTGACGTCTCGCCAATCTGAGACCTCACCCCTCACACAGACTCGTTGTCTCCTGTTGCTTAGGTATTCCTCTATCCACCGGAGTACCTTCCCTCTCACTCCAGCCTGCATCTGGTGTGTGGTGCTGGCCGTGTGGTCTTTGTGTGTGGTGTTGGCCGTGTGGTCTTTGTGTGTGGTGCTGGCCGTGTGGTCTTTGTGTGTGGTGCTGGCCGTGTGGTCTTTGTGTGTGGTGCTGGATGCGTTGTGGTGTGTATGGGAGTAATGCACTTGCTAATTTTCTGGTGCTTATAGATGTTAGTGATCACAGTGTCTTGGGTCCTGGGTGTTAGTGATCACAGTGTCTAGGGTCCTGGATCATAGTGATCACAGTGTCTTGGGTCCTGGATGTTAGTGATCACAGTGTCTAGGGTCCTGGATCATAGTGATCACAGTGTCTTGGGTCCTGGATATTAGTGATCACAGTGTCTAGGGTCCTGGATGTTAGTGATCACAGTGTCTTGGGTCCTGGGTGTTAGCGATCACAGTGTCTAGGGTCCTGGATGTTAGTGATCACAGTGTCTTGGGTCCTGGGTGTTAGTGATCACAGTGTCTAGGGTCCTGGATCATAGTGATCACAGTGTCTTGGGTCCTGGATGTTAGTGATCACAGTGTCTAGGGTCCTGGATCATAGTGATCACAGTGTCTTGGGTCCTGGATATTAGTGATCACAGTGTCTAGGGTCCTGGATGTTAGTGATCACAGTGTCTTGGGTCCTGGGTGTTAGCGATCACAGTGTCTAGGGTCCTGGATGTTAGTGATCACAGTGTCTTGGGTCCTGGATGTTAGAGATCACAGTGTCAGGGGTCCTGGATGTTAGTGATCACAGTGTCTTGGGTCCTGGATGTTAGTGATCACAGTGTCTAGGGTCCTGGATCATAGTGATCACAGTGTCTTGGGTCCTAGATGTTAGTGATCACAGTGTCTAGGGTCCTGGATGTTAGTGATCACAGTGTCTTGGGTCCTGGGTGTTAGTGATCACAGTGTCTTGGGTCCTGGGTGTTAGTGATCACAGTGTCTAGGGTCCTGGATGTTAGTGATCACAGTGTCTAGGGTCCTGGATGTTATTGATCACAGTGTCTAGGGTCCTGGATGTTAGTGATCACAGTGTCTAGGGTCCTGGATGTTAGTGATCACAGTGTCTAGGGTCCTGGATGTTAGTGATCACAGTGTCTAGGGTCCTGGATGTTAGTGATCACAGTGTCTTGGGTCCTGGATGTTAGTGATCACAGTGTCTTGGGTCCTGGGTGTTAGTGATCACAGTGTCTAGGGTCCTGGATGTTAGTGATCACAGTGTCTAGGGTCCTGGATGTTAGTGATCACAGTGTCTAGGGTCTTGGATGTTAGTGATCACAGTGTCTTGGGTCCTGGATGTTAGTGATCACAGTGTCTTGGGTCCTGGATGTTAGTGATCACAGTGTCTAGGGTCCTGGATGTTAGTGATCACAGTGTCTAGGGTCTTGGATGTTAGTGATCACAGTGTCTTGGGTCTTGGATGTTAATGATCACAGTGTCTTGGGTCCTGGGTGTTAGTGATCACAGTGTCTAGGGTCCTGGATGTTAGTGATCACAGTGTCTAGGGTCCTGGATGTTAGTGATCACAGTGTCTAGGGTCTTGGATGTTAGTGATCACAGTGTCTTGGATGTTAGTGATCACAGTGTCTTGGATGTTAGTGATCACAGTGTCTTGGATGTTAGTGATCACAGTGTCTTGGGTCCTGGGTGTTAGTGATCACAGTGTCTAGGCTCCTGAATGTTAGTGATCACAGTGTCTAGGGCCCTAAGAGTTCGTGATCCTTGAGTCTATGGCCTGAGTGGTTGTGATTCTGAACACTCCTCGTATGAACTCTGCGAGCAAGAACCGAGTCAGAACCTCCAACATTTCATTTGTGAAAGTATTTCCAGCAGACACTTAATTTAGACCTTGCGGAATGAGACGCCTGGAGATTTGCAAATAACTATTCTCGACTGCTTCAAAAAATTACTTTAAAGAATCTAAAGTTTGGTAGTGCTGCCTGAAAGACATCACGCCCATGGTGGGGATCTTTGGGGGAACATTGCTTACTCGTGACATTACTTCTGTAAGATTTCATATCTTACAGAAGCTTAGTTAGCGACTAAGATGCCGAAATAACATATCACATTATATCACTCTTAAAATGTATGTGGCTGCCCTACACTATATGAAGGGAGGGAGGGAATTATCAGGGGTAAGCGCCAAGCCATTACCACTATATAGCACTTGGAAGAGGTCAGGATAAGGATTTGGGATGGGACGGGCTGGTCGGTAGAGCGACGGTCTCGCTTCATGCAGGTCAGCGTTTACTCACCGACCGTTATGTAGTTGGTTACTTTTCCCCGTTCCATCCTAAATCCTTATCCTGACCCCTTCCAAGTGCTATATAGTCGTAATGACTTGGTGCTTTTCCTTGATAATCCTCTCCCTCCCTCCCTACATATAGTGTAGGGCAGTCCCATAAATGCTCAAATACATAAGAATGTTAATAGCCAAAAAGAGCAAACACCCGCTGTGAGGCGCCTAGGATCATTACTTTGACGACGTCGCCAGTATTGGCCTGATCTGTCCTCACACTTATTGTTCCGTAATTTCAAAGCTATCAACTGAAGCGTCAAAATTACCAGTTTTTTTTTTTTTTTAGTAAAATTTAACCAACCGGAATTTTTGCGATTTGTCGGGCTAATAAGCGTCGGTCGTATGAGTTTCTGGGGTTGTTTTGCTGCGTACACTTATGGGTAGGTGAAGCAGCTCCAAATATGACACGTGTGTGTGGGACCTGTTGGGTGGTGGGCACTAACAAAGACACGTGTGCCTACAAAATTGCCACAACAATAGCAGGTGTGCCCGCTAAAGCTAACTGAAATACCTGTGCCACACAAAAGTAGATGTCTGACGTAACAAATACAACTCCCTATTGCCTAAACGTTATCAACTGCCTAAACTTCAAATAAAAACTATGAACATCAACTTTATGTAAAAACTCGACAGCAGAGGTAGGAAATAAACCTGATATCCAACATACTGGATACGATAGCGGCTTATATCAAGCTAGCAATCCCAATATATATCCCTTTGTTCACATTTGGTGCGGTAGTTTGAAAACTAAACCTTGGTTTTCCCAAAACCATTAAACCGTAACTTAAAACTGAGGTCCCTTCTCAAGAGAAGATTAAACTGATATAAATAATGAAAGAGGATGTAATTCATACAATGTAGGTCCTCAAAAAGAGGTTTAGTTACGCTCAGAGACCTGAACCTCCTCTTGTGTAAAATCGTTCTTATAGCTTCTTCCTCTGCCAATTGTGAAAATTACTCCTTCCCCTCTTGTGAAAATGCCCTCTCCTCCACTTCTTACTCCTCTTGTGAAAATGCTTCCAACAATATTTTGTGAAAATAATAACTCCCATTCCTCTTCCTTTTTTTCATTCCTCTTCATCATCAACTGGGTATTGAGTCCTGCTCCTTCTCCTCTTCTTACTTTTGCTCTTTCTCCTCTTCATCGTCATCTTCCTCCTCCTCCTCCTCTTCGTCCTCCTCCTCCTCACACACATCCCACCCCTCTCGAGGGATGAGTACATAATAATTATTACACAACTTCACTACAACTTCCCACATACGATTTAATTCGTAGTGCGAGAGATGTGTATCTTACCAGGCTGGGAGTGGCCCCACTGGGGTGATAACACACGTGATGAGACACAAGCTGGGACACAGGCTGGGACACAGGCTGGGACACAGGCTGGGACACAGGCTGGGACACCTGGTAATCCAAGTTTTGCAATGACACGTGACTAGGATTAAGGATTATCGTCTCAGCTCGCATGCTATTTTTTAGACATTTTTTATATTATTTGTGTAATTGGATTTATTTACATAATTATTATTTATTTATATAATTTTTATTGTATTTTATGATATTTATTTTTGCTCTTGATGTCTCCTTCCTAATATAGCTTTCTATGTTTAATTAATTTCATATATAATTCCTTCATTTATTCTATAATCTTATATATTTTGCATAAAATTTTCTCCTCTCTGTATTGCTTATTTTTCTGTTCTTTATTTTCTTTACCCCGAGTTTCAGTGTATATGAATTTCGACAAATAAATTGACTATAATTGTCATTTTTATTATGAGAAACGTGTCTTTCTGCACCTTAGCTACGAATTATACTTTATAATTTGTATAGTTCGGTTAGTTTGACCAGATCATCAGCTATTGGGAATGATTTACCCAAATAAAGTTTGATTATAAATACTTGTTGCGATTGGCTTGACCAATGTACCTGAAATTTGGATTGGCTTAGCCAAGATAACTCCCCACTTTGCTATTGGCTTGACCACGACAACTGACCTTATTGCTATTATGTTAATTACGGGCTATTCACGCCCGTGCCATCACGGCTTGGTATTCATCAATCATTACAATGATGTGTCCCATCTTGTGGACGATATATTCAGCGCGGACTGTAATTTAGGATTCCTACGCACACCTCTGAATATTTTAAATTTTATTTATAATTTTATATATTTAATTGTGTCACCCCTTGAAAGAGTTGAGAGTGTGTGAAGGACACTGGAATACCAAACAGAGGAGCAATGAAAAATTTGGAATTTTTTCATGGCGCAGAATGGGACAAAGTTCAGGTATAAACCAATGCAGAATATATTGAACTAAGATACTCGAAAATGCAACGTAGCTGCTAGAATACGCATGTGCCTCCCCAACATTGGAAATGAGCGAAAACACAATATCAACCCCATTGTTTTAAAGGTTTTGTCGGAAGGCAGAAGTCTCGTTGCAAAAGTGGGTTGCAGAAGCACAAGGGGCAATATAACCCATGAGACTTATAACATCTGCAAGAAAGCAACGGAACAAGTAGGAACAAGGAAGGAAACGGAAAGACAATATAAAAACAATATAGCTATCGAGACAAATGTAGTCAAATTCAGAAAAAATGAGATTCAAAGAAAGCAACAAAGAGTTGCGAAGTGTTAAACTAACGGTTTCAGAAGGTTTCACTCTGTAACCTGATCTCTGTAAGAGCTTAGAATTGCATGTTGCGCCTATAACAAGGATCACTGAAATACCTGTGAACTCATAAGCAGCAAGGAAGCAGCTGGGGCCAGAATCAGCGAAGGCTCTGTGTCCTGATTAGATGTAACTGCGCATCTTAAAGGAAGCAACTTGCAACTCCTCAATCGTAAACATTGAACTAACAGGAAAACGGCTCATGTGGTCTCGATCTACTAGCAAGAAAAAGAGAACAAATCACCTACTGACTGGTGTCAACTACAGTCATTCCTTACAAGGGTTTTGAGACAAAATTATGATAAATATCATAAAACTTCTCAAAACAAAATAAAAAAGTCACAAACACCAAAATGATCGAAGGAAGAAAAAGGCTTACCTCACACACCTAGAATGTTATGAGTCAAGCCATCACTGAAACAGATGCAGGAAAGGGATGGATAAGAAGACTGCATCTTCCTTGACTGCCAGAAGGCATTTATCATTGTCCCTGATACTATTTTTTTATACAGTTCGACAGGTAAGAAAGGAGTGACAGAAAGTACAAGAAAAGAAAGTCTCTCTTGTACAGATATTAAAGGGACACAATGTAACCATCTTATCACCAAATACGTTTCTATTTTTTTTACGGTGTCAAATTATTCCCAGAAAAGCTACTTATTACTAGAAATTAAAGCATGCAGTATTGACGTTTTCTATGTATAGGTTAGGGGAGTTGCTTGGGTTTGTCCGTTCCCGGAGAGGTAAACAGAGCTGCATGTTTAGAGTGGCAAATAAAGACCACGAACTGAATTGGCAGAGAGCATAGACTCTTATTTATCTATATATGCAGGCCATGAAAAGGTAATG
>NC_091174.1:16092594-16110094 GCF_040958095.1 Procambarus clarkii
GGACACAGTTGGCTACAGGCTCATCCTGTCCCTTATATGACTGTTACCTAATGTTGTTAATGAATAAAGGATATTCCTATTGATGGATGTAATAGGCTCATGGAATAAACTAGTCTCTAGGAGTAGGTTCCAACTGAACTGAGGCAGGGTTACAGCTCTTGCTTGCAGTTTCACCAAATTTCTTATATCATAGATCTCTATGTGATAGTTTCAAAATACATTTTCATGAAATAAATGCGTCTCTAGGAGCAGGCATCAGAGGAGCGCATGTAGGATATCAGCTCATGCTTGCAGCTTCACTAGGTACGTCATTTGACAGCCCTTATGAACCCTAATCTTAGTTTAAAAAAAAGTAAGGCATGAATGGAAGGGTTGAAATAGGGAGGGCGTCATTAGTGAGGGCAGTTGGGAGTGGCCCAATCAAGAAGATGTGGCCCAATCAAGAAGATGTGACCCAATCAAGAAGATGTGGCCCAATCAAGAAGATGTGGCCCTGTAATGTACACGTCACAATCCGTCTCGGTTCGTCATCACAAATTCCCCATTTTTAATTTACTTTTTTAATGAGCCAGGAAAACAAAGCAGCTTTTGTCACTGTATATGATATATGTGCATTAATTATGTAATTGTAATGTACCGAGTATTCAATTAGATGCACTCATTATTTATAGGGGGTTGGCTAATGGGAAAACTAATGGCTTATGAATAATCTAAACAAGAAAATTAACTTTTGATATATACATATATAGATATATATATATATATATATATATATATATATATATATATATATATATATATATATATATATATATATATATATATATATATATAAAATGATAGAATATTCGTTTGTCTGCTACTTTGGCTGTTTGATTGAATGAGGTCGGAGGCCAGACACTAGGATGACGAGTTACAGGTCACCAGGATGATGAGTTACAGGGCACCAGGATGACGAGTTACAGGTCACCAGGATGACGAGTTACAGGGCACCAGGATGACGAGTTACAGGGCACCAGGATGATGAGTTACAGGGCACCAGGATGACGAGTTACAGGTCACCAGGATGACGAGTTACAGGGCACCAGGATGATGAGTTACAGGGCACCAGGATGACGAGTTACAGGTCACCAGGATGACGAGTTACAGGGCACCAGGATGATGAGTTACAGGTCACCAGGATGACAAGTTACAGGGCACCAGGATGACGAGTTACAGGGCACCAGGATGATGAGTTACAGGGCACCAGGATGACGAGTTACAGGTCACCAGGATGACGAGTTGCAGGGCACCAGGATGATGAGTTACAGGGCACCAGGATGACGAGTTACAGGTCACCAGGATGACGAGTTGCAGGGCACCAGGATGATGAGTTACAGGGCACCAGGATGACGAGTTACAGGTCACCAGGATGACGAGTTGCAGGGCACCAGGATGATGAGTTACAGGGCACCAGGATGATGAGTTACGGGGCACCAGGATGATGAGTTATAGGGCACCAGGATGATGAGTTACAGGTCCCCAGGACGACGAGTTACAGGTCCCCAGGATGACGAGTTACAGGTCACCAGGATGACGAGTTGCAGGGCACCAGGATGATGAGTTACAGGGCACCAGGATGATGAGTTACGGGGCACCAGGATGATGAGTTATAGGGCACCAGGATGATGAGTTACAGGTCCCCAGGACGACGAGTTACAGGTCACTAGAATGACGAGTTACAGGTCATCATGATGATGAGTTACAGGTCACCAGGATGACCAGTCACCTTTGACATCATCACAATCATCAGAAACCCTTGTTATGCTGGGATATCAAGGCAATCACCCGGGATCCGGATGATGCTGGGAACTCATCACAATCATCCGAGAGGTAATTCCACACACATAACAAACACTGGAGTAAGTCCCCATGATGAATAACAGAATGATATAATAGTGCCCAAATGTTTCCGGCAATTAAGAACGAAGGGAGAGTTAAGGGATGGGTGAAGAGAGGTTAATGGGGGAGGAATGGGATAGAGTAGTGGGATGGGATGGGAAATGGGGGCAGGTACAGGATGTGAGAGAGGAAGTGTGAAGGATGAGAATATTAGGAGGGGAAGTGTGAACCAGGCAGAGAAGTGTGAACCAGACAGAGAAGTGTGAACCAGGCAGAGAAGTGTGAACCAGACAGAGAAGTGTGAACCAGACAGAGAAGTGTGAACCAGGCAGAGAAGTGTGAACCAGACAGAGAAGTGTGAACTAGACAGAGGAGTGTGAACCAGGCAGAGAAGTGTGAACCAGGCAGAGAAGTGTGAACCAGACAGAGAAGTGTGAACCAGACAGAGAAGTGTGAACCAGACAGAGAAGTGTGAACCAGACAGAGAAGTGTGAACTAGACAGAGGAGTGTGAACCAGACAGAGAAGTGTGAACCAGGCAGAGAAGTGTGAACCAGACAGAGAAGTGTGAACTAGACAGAGGAGTGTGAACCAGGCAGAGAAGTGTGAACCAGGCAGAGAAGTGTGAACCAGGCAGAGAAGTGTGAACCAGACAGAGAAGTGTGAACCAGACAGAGAAGTGTGAACTAGACAGAGGAGTGTGAACCAGACAGAGAAGTGTGAACCAGACAGAGAAGTGTGAACCAGACAGAGAAGTGTGAACTAGACAGAGAAGTGTGAACCAGACAGAGAAGTGTGAACCAGACAGAGAAGTGTGAACGGAGGAAGAGAAAGAACCCCGAGATCAAAGCAGATTAAAGTGAGCAATCAATAAATAAACCAGGCACGAATGAGACAAAAAATATAACACAGCTAATAATTAATTATAAAAAATAACTGGAAAAATAGGAGTTAATAAATCACTCGTAGGAATTATATTTACATTTCTAATTGATTTGTTCTTGAAATAAAATCGTTGGGTGTCGTATCTACTGTGTCTCGTTCGTTGTGGTCCATCGTTCTGTGTCCTCGCTACAAAGAACTTTGCCTGACGTTCGTTTTGGTTAGATGAATGTGTTATCAAGTATATTTCCGCGATAGCGACCCGATAATCTGATGGCAGTAATAACGTCGTTATATATTCACAATAGAGCACCAGAGGTGAATACGGCGCTAGTCTATCGTGCCTCTATTACCTACAGTAATATATATATATATATATATATATATATATATATATATATATATATATATATATATATATATATGTCGTACCTAGTAGCCAGAACGGACTTCTCAGCCTACTATTCAAGGCCCGTTTTGCCTAATAAGCCAAGTTTTCATGAATTAATTGTTTTTCGACTACCTAACCTACCTAACCTAACCTAACCTAACTTTTTCGGCTACCTAACCAAACCTAACCTATAAAGATAGGTTAGGTTAGGTTAGGTAGGGTTGGTTAGGTTCGGTCATATATCTACGTTAATTTTAACTCCAATAAAAAAAATTGACCTCATACATAATGAAATGGGTAGCTTTATCATTTCATAAGAAAAAAATTAGAAAAAATATATTAATTCAGGAAAAGTTGGCTTATTAGGCAAATCGGGCCTTGCATAGTAGGCCAAAAAGTGAGTTCTGGCTACTAGGTACGACATATATATATATATGAATGAAAACTCACACCCCAGAAGTGACTCGAACCCATACTCCCAGAAGCAACGCAACTGGTAACTACAGGGCGCCTTAATCCGCTTGACCATCACGGCCGTCAAAAGGAAGTGATAGCCGAGGCTATTTGAGCCACTTCCCCGACGGCAACTCGGATGGTAATCTTGGGCATAGCATTTCACCAAATCACCTCATTCTTTGGGGCACACGTGAGGAACACAAATGCGAACAAGCCTGAATGGTCCCCAGGACTATAATAGTCCTGGGGACCATTCAGGCTTGTTCGCATTTGTGTTCCTCACGTGTGCCCCAAAGAATGAGGTGATTTGGTGAAATGCTATGCCCAAGATTACCATCCGAGTTGCCGTCGGGGAAGTGGCTCAAATAGCCTCGGCTATCACTTCCTTTTGACGGCCGTGATGGTCAAGCGGATTAAGGCGCCCTGTAGTTACCAGTTGCGTTGCTTCTGGGAGTATGGGTTCGAGTCACTTCTGGGGTGTGAGTTTTCATTCGCATATAGTCCTGGGGACCATTCAGGCTTGTTCGCATATATATATATATATATATATATATGTCGTACCTAGTAGCCAGAACGCACTTCTCAGCCTACTATGCAAGGCCAGATTTGCCTAATAAGCCAAGTTTTCCTGAATTAATATATTTTCTCAAATTTTTTTCTTATGAAATGATAAAGCTACCCATTTCATTATGTATGAGGTCATTTTTCTTTATTGGAGTTAAAATTAACGTAGATATATGACCGAACCTAACTAACCCTACCTAACCTAAATTAACCTATCTTTATAGGTTAGGTTAGGTTAGGTAGCCGAAAAAGTTAGGTTAGGTTAGGTAGTCGAAAAATAATTAATTCATGAAAACTTGGCTTATTAGGCAAATCGGGCCTTGCATAGTAGGCTGAGAAGTGCGTTCTGGCTACTAGGTACGACATATATATATATATATATATATATATATATATATATATATATATATATATATATATATATATATATATATATATATATATATGCGAACAAGCCTGAATGGTCCCCAGGACAATATGCAACTGAAAACTCACACCCCAGAAGTGACTCGAACCCATACTCCCAGGAGCAACGCAACTGGTATGTACAAGACGCCTTAATCCACTTGACCATCACGACCGGACATAATGAGGTGATAGCCGAAGCTATTTGAACCACCCCACCGCCGGCACTCGGATGGTAATCTTGGGCATAGCATTTTACCAAATCACCTCATTCTTTGGGGCACACGTGAGGAACACAAATGCGAACAAGCCTGAATGGTCCCCAGGACAATATGCAACTGAAAACTCACACCCCAGAAGTGACTCGAACCCATACTCCCAGGAGCAACGCAACTGGTATGTACAAGACGCCTTAATCCACTTGACCATCACGACCAGACATAATGAGGTGATAGCCGAAGCTATTTGAACCACCCCACCGCCGGCACTCGGATGGTAATCTTGGGCATAGCATTTTACCAAATCACCTCAATCTTTGGGGCACACGTGAGGAACACAAATGCGAACAAGCCTGAATGGTACCCAGGACAATATGCAACTGAAAACTCACACCCCAGAAGTGACTCGAACCCATTGTGTTCCTCACGTGTGCCCCAAAGAATGAGGTGATTTGGTAAAATGCTATGCCCAAGATTACCATCCGAGTGCCGGCGGTGGGGTGGTTCAAATAGCTTCGGCTATCACCTCATTATGTCTGGTCGTGATGGTCAAGTGGATTAAGGCGTCTTGTACATACCAGTTGCGTTGCTCCTGGGAGTATGGGTTCGAGTCACTTCTGGGGTGTGAGTTTTCAGTTGCATATTGTCCTGGGGACCATTCAGGCTTGTTCGCATTTGTGTTCCTCACGTGTGCCCCAAAGAATGAGGTGATTTGGTAAAATGCTATGCCCAAGATTACCATCCGAGTGCCGGCGGTGGGGTGGTTCAAATAGCTTCGGCTATCACCTCATTATGTCCGGTCGTGATGGTCAAGTGGATTAAGGCGTCTTGTACATACCAGTTGCGTTGCTCCTGGGAGTATGGGTTCGAGTCACTTCTGAGGTGTGAGTTTTCAGTTGCATATTGTCCTGGGGACCATTCAGGCTTGTTCGCATTTGTGTTCCTCACGTGTGCCCCAAAGAATGAGGTGATTTGGTAAAATGCTATGCCCAAGATTACCATCCGAGTGCCGGCGGTGGGGTGGTTCAAATAGCTTCGGCTATCACCTCATTATGTCCGGTCGTGATGGTCAAGTGGATTAAGGCGTCTTGTACATACCAGTTGCGTTGCTCCTGGGAGTATGGGTTCGAGTCACTTCTGGGGTGTGAGTTTTCAGTTGCATATTGTCCTGGGGACCATTCAGGCTTGTTCGCATTTGTGTTCCTCACGTGTGCCCCAAAGAATGAGGTGATTTGGTAAAATGCTATGCCCAAGATTACCATCCGAGTGCCGGCGGTGGGGTGGTTCAAATAGCTTCGGCTATCACCTCATTATGTCCGGTCGTGATGGTCAAGTGGATTAAGGCGTCTTGTACATACCAGTTGCGTTGCTCCTGGGAGTATGGGTTCGAGTCACTTCTGGGGTGTGAGTTTTCAGTTGCATATTGTCCTGGGGACCATTCAGGCTTGTTCGCATTTGTGTTCCTCACGTGTGCCCCAAAGAATGAGGTGATTTGGTAAAATGCTATGCCCAAGATTACCATCCGAGTGCCGGCGGTGGGGTGGTTCAAATAGCTTCGGCTATCACCTCATTATGTCCGGTCGTGATGGTCAAGTAGATTAAGGCGTCTTGTACATACCAGTTGCGTTGCTCCTGGGAGTATGGGTTCGAGTCACTTCTGGGGTGTGAGTTTTCAGTTGCATATTGTCCTGGGGACCATTCAGGCTTGTTCGCATTTGTGTTCCTCACGTGTGCCCCAAAGAATGAGGTGATTTGGTAAAATGCTATGCCCAAGATTACCATCCGAGTGCCGGCGGTGGGGTGGTTCAAATAGCTTCGGCTATCACCTCATTATGTCCGGTCGTGATGGTCAAGTGGATTAAGGCGTCTTGTACATACCAGTTGCGTTGCTCCTGGGAGTATGGGTTCGAGTCACTTCTGGGGTGTGAGTTTTCAGTTGCATATTGTCCTGGGGACCATTCAGGCTTGTTCGCATTTGTGTTCCTCACGTGTGCCCCAAAGAATGAGGTGATTTGGTAAAATGCTATGCCCAAGATTACCATCCGAGTGCCGGCGGTGGGGTGGTTCAAATAGCTTCGGCTATCACCTCATTATGTCCGGTCGTGATGGTCAAGTGGTTTAAGGCGTCTTGTACATACCAGTTGCGTTGCTCCTGGGAGTATGGGTTCGAGTCACTTCTGGGGTGTGAGTTTTCAGTTATATATATATATATATATATATATATATATATATATATATATATATATATATATATATATATATATATATATATATATATATATGTTAAACATGCACCTTTATTTATCAAATAAGTAACCACTGTAACAAATAAGTCACCACGGAATATTCTTCTGAATATTGTTGTATACAAAATTATTATTAGTTTTAATTATATATTATTTAACTCCACCTGTAGTTTGTATAATTTGCTCAAATACCTTATGAATAAATTCCTCTAAATGTATGTATATTGTAACATTAAGACAAAGTATACAGAGAACAAGTTACAGTAACTTTGACTAAAATATGAACCATTCCCACATATACGCACAGAGAGGAAAGTTACGATATTCCAGCCCTATCTAGACCTATGCCAAGCAGCTTATGTATGGAGTTGGGTTTGTTCCGTAGCTTATCATCATCTATATATTTCGAGTCGCGCGTGCGCACACACCCACTCGCAATATGGATTGAAAAAGTCTCCAAGATGACTCGAACAAGCTGCAGCGCTGTTCCGAGATATGGCTGCTAGAGCTCAACACCAACAAGTGTATAGTGATGGAAATGGGATCAGGAGCCAGGAGACCGCAAGGCTAATACACGATGAAGGGAAACTACCTCCCAATAATTGCTAGAGAAAACTCATACTCTGAAAACGTAAGCCGCATACTCTACTCTGGCAAAAATCAGAACATCTTTCAGGAAATTGAATGAGGAGGCCTTTAGGCCACTGTATATCGCCTATGTGAGGCCAGTTTTAGAGTATGCAGCCCCATCTATACCGATTTTATTTCAAAGTACAAAGTAAAAACAAAGACGATTTTATTTCATGCTCAAAATGTATTCACTAGACAGGAGACGAGAGAAATATATCAAATAATATATCAAATAATATACACATGGAAAATACTGGAGGGCCAGGTCCCAAATCTACACAGTAAAATAACAACGTACTGGAATGAACGATATGAAAAAAAATGTAGAATAGAACCAGTGAAGAGCAGGGGTGCCATAGGCACAATCAGAGAGAATTGTATAAACATGAGTGGTCCGCGGTTGTTCAACACCCTCCCAGCGAGCATAAAAAACATTGCCGGAACAACCGTGGACATCTTCAAGAGAAAACTAGACAGGTTTCCTTAATGAGTGCCAGACCAACCGGGCTGTGGTGGGTATGTGGGCCTGCGGGCCGATCCACGCAACAGCCTGTTGGACCAAGCTCTCACAAGTAAAGCCTGGCCTTGGGCCGGGCTTGGGCAGTAGAAGAACTCCCAGAACCCCACCAAGCAGGTATCAAGCAGGTATCATCCTGGAGCCTCCATCTAAAAAAAAATCGAAAGGGTGCAGAAGATTGCAGCGAGACTCGTCCCAGAGCTGCTAGAGATGAGGTACGAAGACAGACTGAAGGAACTAAACGTGACAACGCTAAAAAGGAGGAGAAAGAGGGGGGGACAAGATAAAGACGTATAAGATACTTCGAGAGATTGACAGGGAAGAACAAGAGGAAGTGTTTACAATGAATATCAATAGAACACGGGGGCACGGATGGAAGCTTGAGACTCAGATGTGCCATAGAGATGTTAGGAACTTTCATTTTAGCATAAGGGTAGTGAGTAAATGGAATGGCCCAATGGAGCAGGTTGTCGAGGCAAACTCCATCTACAACTGTAAAGGCAGGTATGATAGGGGAATAGGTCAGGAATAATTGCATTAGACAACCGGCGGTTAGAAAAGCGGGGTCCAAGAGTTAGAGCTCGATCTTGCACGCACAAAAGGATTAGTACACACACAAACACACACACACACACACACACACACACACACACACACACACACACACACACACACACACACACACACACACACACACAACACACACACACACACAACACACACACACACACAACACACACACACACACAACACACAACACACACACACACACACACACAACACACACACACACACAACACACACACACACACAACACACACACACACACAACACACACACACACATACACACACACACACACACAACACACACACACACACACACACACACACACACACACACACACAACACACACACACACACACACACACACACAACACACACACACACACACAACACACACACACACACACACACACACACACACACACACACACACACACACACACACCCACACACAACACAAACACACACACACACACACACACACACACACACAACACACACACACACACACACACACACACACACACACACACACACACACACACACACACAAAACACAACACAAACAATAAAATAAAACCCCTAATAACAGCTTTTGTTATCGAGTTTATTCAGCCCCGCTAATCACTAGTCCATGTTCATCTGTTCACTATTCAAAGCTTCGTGTTCACATCAGCTGATGTAGCAAACTAATATACATACAAATGAATTCAATGATTGGTATTAATTATTTACGAAAATGTAAAAAAGGCGGTATGATATTTAACAGCGTTCTCTTTCATACTGGTGACGTGAATGCTGCCTCCACCATTTTATTTACCAGCAAAATGCATTTCATAATTTTTGCATTACGGAATGTTATAATACTCGTCTCGTTAGGGTGATTTCAGGATATAGAGGCGCGTTCGAGTGTGTGTACTTACCTAGTTGTGTTTGCGGGGGTTGAGCTCAGGCTCTTTGGTCATGTCTCTCAACTGTCAATCACCTGATGTATAGGTTGGTGAGCCTATTGGGCTCTATCATACCTACACTTGAAACTGTGTATGGAGTCTGCCTCCACCACATCACTGCCTAAAGCATTCTATTTGTCAACTACTCTAACAATAAACCAAAAATTTCTAATGTCTCTATGGTTTATTTGGGCACTCAGTTTCCACCTGTGTCCCTAAGTGCGAGTGCCCCTTATGTTAAATAGTCTGTCTTTATCTAACCTATCAATTCCTTTGAGAATCTTCTATGTGGTGATCATGTCCTACCCTAACTCTTCTGTCTTCCAGCAACGTGAGGTTTAATTCCCGTAGTCTCTCCTCGTAGCTCATACCTCTCAGCTCGGTACTAGTCTGGTGGCAAACCTTTGAACCTTTTACAGTTTAATCTTATGCTTGACTAGATATGGACTCCATGCTGGAGCTGCATACTCCAGGATTGGTCTGACAAAGTTCTGAATGATTCCTTAAACACGTTTCTAAAAGCCGTTCTTATGTTGGCCAACCTGGCATATGCCGCTGAAATAATCCTCTATATATGGGCTTCAGGGGACAGGTCTGGCGTGATATCAACCCCCAAGTATTTCTCTCCCTCTGACTCTTGAAGAATTTCATCTCCCAAATGATACCTTGTATCTGGTCTCCTGCTCACTACACCTATCTTCATTACATTACATTTGCTTGGGTTAAACTCTAACAACCATTTGTTGAACCATTCCTATAGTTTATCAAGTTCTTACTGAAGCCTCAAGCTGTCCTCCTCTGTCTTAATCCTTCTCATAATTTTGATATCAGCAAATATTGAGAGGAATGAGTCTATACCCTTTGGGAGATCATTTACGTATATCAGAAACAGGATAGGTCCGAGTACAGATCCCCGTGAGACTCCAATTGTGACTTCACGCCAATCTGAGGTCTCACCCCTCACTGTAACGTTCTGCTTCCTATTGCTTAGGTATTCCCTTATCCACTGGAGCGCCTTACCAGTCACTCCCGACTGTTTCTCCAATTTATGCACCAGCCTTTTATGGGGTACTGTGTCAAAGGCTTTCCGACAGTTAAAGAAAATGCAGTCCCTGATCGTAGAATTGTTTTAAGCCAGTAAGGCAAGATTTACCCTCCCTGAACACATGTTGGTGGGTTGTCACGAAGTCACTTTTCTCCAGATGGGTTACTAGGTTTTTTCTCACGATCTTCTCCATCACCTTGCATGGTATACAAGTCAAGGACACTGGCCTGTAGTTCAGTGCCTCTTGCCTGTCGCCCTTTTTGTATCTTGGGACCACATTAGCCGTCTTCCATATTTCTGGTAGGTCTCCCCTCTCCAGTGACCTATTATACACTATGGAAAGTGACAAGCAAAGTGCACCTGCACACTCTTTCAATGCCCATCTTGAGAGGTGATCTTGAGATGATTTCGGGGCTTTAGTGTCCCCGCGGCCCGGTCCTCGACCAGACCTCCACCCCCAGGAAGCAGCCCGTGACAGCTGACTAACACCCAGTTACCTATTTTACTGCTAGGTAACAGGGGCATAGGGTGAAAGAAATTATGCCTATTGTTTCTCGCTGGTGCCTGGGATCGAACCCGGGACCACAGGATCACAAGTCCAGCGTGCTGTCCGCTCGGCCGACCGGCTCCCTTGACTCTCCCATGGTGAGAGGCCGTCCCCGGCCGACTCTCTCATGGTGAGAGTTCGACCGGACCAACAGCCTTTCTCACATCCAGATCCAACAGTTGCCTCTTGACCTCATCTCTTGTAATTTCGAACCCTTCCAAGGTCGCCTGGTTTACTGCCCCCTCTCCTTGAGTGTGCCTATTTACTATTTGTGTCTGCACAATCGAGCTCTTTAGATCCCATCTTTCTAACCAATTAGCTTTCCTCGATTATGTCTACTACATATATTTCTCTCTAACACACACACACGTCCCCAAGAAGTAGCCCTTAGCAGCTGTCTAACTCCCAGGTACATATTTGCTGCTAGGTGAACAGATGCGGCAGGATGAAAGAAACTCAGTCCATTTGTTTCTGCCTCGGCCGGGTATCGAACCCGGACCCTTAGGACTATGACCCCCGACCTAGACTGGGTGTCTAAGTGTGTGTCCACACACACTTAGACACCCAGGAAACAGCCCGTAACAGCTGTTTAACTTCCAAGTACCTATTTATAGCTAGATAACAGGCGCATCAGGGTGAAAGAAACTCTGCCCAAATGTCTCTAACTAGTCCGGGAATCGATCCCGGGCCACAGAATTACGAGTCTCGCGCGTTATCCACTCAGCTACCAGACCCCTGTGTGTGTGTGTGTGTGTGTGTGTGTGTGTGTGTGTGTGTGTGTGTGTGTGTGTGTGTGTGTGTGTGTGTGTGTGTGTGTGTGTGTGTTTATTCACCGAGTTATATTCACTTAGTTGTGCTTGCGGGGGTTGAGCTCTGCTCTTTCGGCCCGCTTCTCAACTGTCAATCAATCAATTGTAAATTCCCTCCCCCCCCCCCCGCACACACACACACACACACACACACACACACACACACACACACACACACACACACACACACACACACACACACACACAAAGCTTTGTTAAACCCAGAAGAATTGGTTCTGCTGGCTCCTTTATCTTTGAGGAGAGGTATATAATTTTCCTTCGGCGCCTTTGTATTGAATAGTTAAGATGTCCATCACGTCTTGCTTTCCCAATAAAAATTGGACCGTCTGCTACTCGCCAATATGAAAATCGAGTCTTTGACTATCCTCTTCTCTTTAACTTGCCACATATATCATAACAATTAGATAATTAAAGATCAGTACACAATGGTCACTATCCTCCATTGGCACTTTTATTCTCAATGTTCTTACTGTAAATTTCATTAAGTGTTAAGACTTGTTTAATATTGCTGGCTGTTCTCTCTCTCTTCTCAAGGGTTCCTTCTTATATTATTGTGTTAGGAAGTTCCTTTTTTGCAACACCCTCCCAGCACGATATCAAGTATAATTTACGACGTCGTAAATTTGACTTTGTTTACGTCCGTAAACAAAGTCCAACAGCACTAAGAGCGATAAGATGTGTACACAAGGGTCTTGACATCCTTATGAGTAATACAGCCCTGTGTGTATGCTGTCAAAAACAGCACAAAGCCATCCACTTGTAAAACTGATAAGGTTTTCCTTATCAGATTTTAAAAAGTTTTTTTTTCATCCACTTCCTGACAACGAGAGGCGCTGCCTGCACCTGTTTTTAACATATAATATCCCGATGGCTTCACACCATCAGTCGTGTCTGCAGCTCTTTTCTAAGCCTAGTGTTATTTTGCATCTCTGTCAATGATATCCCACGACCATTTTTCGAAGATACAATTTGTACACATTTACAATTTTTTTTTACATTTACACATTTACATCCCTGACAGAAGACACCTCCTGGAAACCACAAACACCACAAAATCCAAAATCCCCCCAACACACAGCATTGAGAATTACTACACAGCAAATAGTCATAAGACATTCAGGACCCTGACCTTCCCAAGGCTACAAACCCTGAGTGACCAGCCACGAGGATCCCGAAGAATGGGTTCTTCCCTGACCCCACATGCATCTAATCTCGGTGATAATATTAACAATAACAAAATGCAAGCCAATATAGTTAAAAGCTGCTGGGTATAGGAAGCTTCTAAGACATGGAAGTAACACCTGAACCTTTACCCAAAGTCACCACCACAGCCACAACAGACACCACCAGCCTCCACAGCCACAACAGACACCTCCACCACCAGCCTCCACAGCCACAACAGACACCTCCACCACCAGCCTCCACAGCCACAACAGACACCTCCACCACCAGCCTCCACAGCCACAACAGACACCTCCACCACCAGCCACCACAGCCACAACAGACACCTCCACCAACAGCCTCCACAGCCACAACAGACACCTCCACCACCAGCCTCCACAGCCACAACAACAGACACCTCCACCACCAGCCTCCACAGCCACAACAGACACCTCCACCACCAGCCTCCACAGCCACAACAGACACCTCCACCACCAGCCTCCACAGCCACAACAGACACCTCCACCACCAGCCTCCACAGCCACAACAGACACCTCCACCGCCAGCCACCACAGCCACAACAGACACCTCCACCAACAGCCTCCACAGCCACAACAGACACCTCCACCACCAGCCTCCACAGCCACAACAGACACCTCCACCACCAGCCTCCACAGCCACAACAGACACCTCCACCACCACCCTCCACAGCCACAACAGACACCTCCACCACCAGCCTCCACAGCCACAACAACAGACACCTCCACCACCAGCCTCCACAGCCACAACAACAGACACCTCCACCACCAGCCTCCACAGCCACAACAACAGACACCTCATCCACCAGCCTCCACAGCCACAACAGACACCTCCACCACCAGCCTCCACAGCCACAACAGACACCTCCACCACCAGCCTCCACAGTCAGAACTCCAGACACCTCCACCACCAGCCTCCACAGCCACAACAACAGACACCACCACCAGCCACCACAGCCACAACAGACACCTCCACCACCAGCCTCCACAGCCACAACAGACACCTCCACCACCAGCCTCCACAGTCAGAACTCCAGACACCTCCACCACCAGCCTCTACAGCCACACCAGACACCTCCACCACCAGCCTCCACAGCCACAACAGACACCTCCACCACCAGCCTCCACAGCCACAACAGACACCTCCACCACCAGCCTCCACAGCCACAACAGACACCACCACCACCAGCCTCCACAGCCACAACAGACACCTCCACCACCATCCTCCACAGCCACAACAGACACTTCCACCACCAGCCTCCACAGCCACACCAGACACCTCCACCACCAGCCTCCACAGCCACAACAGACACTTCCACCACCAGCCTCCACAGCCACACCAGACACCTCCACCACCAACCTCCACAGCCACAACAGACACCTCCACCACCAGCCTCCACAGCCACAACAGACACTTCCACCACCAGCCTCCACAGCCACACCAGACACCTCCACCACCAACCTCCACAGCCACAACAGACACCACCACCAGCCTCCACAGCCACAACAGACACTTCCACCACCAGCCTCCACAGCCACACCAGATACCTCCACCACCAACCTCCACAGCCACAACAGACACCTCCACCACCAGCCTCCACAGCCACAACAGACACCTCCACCACCAGCCTCCACAACCACACCAGACACCTCCACCACCAGCCTCCACAGCCACAACAGACACCACCACCAGCCTCCACAGCCACACCAGACACCTCCACCACCAGCCTCCACAGCCACAACAGACACCTCCACCACCAGCCTCCACAGCCACACCAGACACCACCACCACTAGCAGCCTTCAGTGCCAAAGCACCAGCAGTTACCCACGCCCCAGCGATGAAACCCTGACCAACTGGTTTCTCTTCTCACTGAACAACATTAACACTAACTTCACTCTCCTCCTCACTCTCAGTAACCTACAATGCTGCTTTTCCGTATCCCAACACCCCCCCCCCCTCCCTTCCCTCCCTTCCCTCCCTCCATCCCACCAAACTCTTTCGTAAAAAGTATCCCCAATATTAAAACACCTTTTCTAATTAACTAAGAGGGTCTGCCGTGAGGTAGTCTTCATGACTTTCCGGATCGAGATCTTTGAGATTTGTTTGCATAAACATCGATATAAACGCAACAACACATGGTGTTCAGACGTGACGGAGTACTTATAACCTTGTTAATTACAAGAATTAAAGCAGTCGGCGTATATTACACAACTGTGGTAGGAATATCATATTCTAAGAACCAAGACAGGAGACATGCCACATCTTATCACCAACCGACACATCTACAGTAGCCAGTTCAAGCTTTCGTCAGCAAATGTGTAGACGACCAAAGATCACAAACTCCCACACTGTAAGGCAACATATTCTGGACAGAAACTAATATCACAGATTGCCAAGTTGAAGAAAAACCTCACAGGGGCGACAAAGTAACTGCAAATTGGCCAAACTCTCAACCATGAGAGTATGAGAACTAATGACTAGTGCATCTTTACAATATGACGAAGAAAGGGCAAAGCAGAGTTCAAGACAAACTCCTTCAATCCCCAATTCTCAACCAAGTCTTTAAACCCACTAAAGATATACAAATCCTGAAATGCAAATATACAAGGCCAAACACGACTCCTTCAAAGAAATTAAACGAGTAAATCTCTAAAAAAATACGGGCTATTCATGCCCGTGCCACCTCTTGGATGGCTTAATCTTCATCAATCTCCTAAAAATATCGTAAAATTGTACAACATGAAATCTTTTTACAAGACGACACAGGACTAAACGCTTCGTCGCTGAACTGAGAATATCATTAAACTATTGGAGAAACTATCTGGTCGAGGACCGGGCCGCGGGGACACTAAGTCCCGAAACCATCTCAAAGTCTCTCTCAAGGAGATAATTGATGAAAATGTCACTCGAAACGAATCTATCTATTAGGAAATATTTCAAGAAAAATATCAAACAGAGATAAGAGAAATGAAAACATTCACTATGGATAACTATCCCGCAGATGATAACAGTTCATTGAGGATAACTGTTCATTGAGGATAACTGTCCACCGATGATAACTGTTCAACAAATATGATAAAAAACCGATACCGAGTTCATTAAAATTGTAAATACAATTTTAGTTGCTGTTTGAGATCAAGGAAGGCCTGGAGCCAAGCGTCCCAACACACTCTGAAGGCCAAGGCTGTTGACGGGAAACAAACAGATCGATAATCCAGCTTCAGAAAAAATGCACTGTTTAAATTCTTCACAGGAATTCCATGAGATCGAAAGTCAATTTTAGATGAACTTAAGACGAAAATGCTAATTTTTAGTTAGTTAAATACATACAGAACGAAAACACACACATACACACACACACACGCGCGCGCGCGAACGTATGCCGGCACACACGCACATACAATGGTCCAGTGAAGAGACCATTGAATTGTCCAATGAATCTTCCAACAAATGACCATGGTCCAACTAATGAATGATCCAACAAATGGCTACTAAAGTTGAACCCGAGTAATTGTAAGGTAATGAAACTAGGCGGTGGAAACAGGAGGCCAGACACAGGATACTGAATGCTAGATGAAGTCCTTCATGAAACGGACATATAAAAAGATCAAGAAGTTGATATCACATCAAACCTGTCTCCTGAAGCCCACATAAAAAGAATAACATCTGTGGCGTATGCAAGGCTGGCTAACATCAGAACTGCCTTCAGGAACCTGTGCAAGGAATCATTTAGAGCCTTGTGTACCACATATGTAAGATCAATCCTGGAGTATGCGACCCCAGCATGGAGCCCGTACCTTGTCAAGCACAAGACGAAGCTGGACAACGTTCAGAGGTATGCCACTAGGCTAGTCCCAGAACTAAGAGTCATGAGTTACGAGGAAAGGCTGCGTGAAATGCCCCTCACAACACTGGAAGAAAAAAAAGAGTAAGGGGAGACATGATCACTACCTTAAAACTCTCAAAGGAATTGACAAGGTGGATAAGGATAAACTGTTTAACACGGGTGGTACGCGAACAAGGGGGACACAGGTGGAGACTGAGTACTCAAAGGAGCTACAGGGACGTTAGAAAAAACTTTTTCTTTGTCAGAGTATTTAACAGATGGAATGCATTAGGCAGTGATGTGGTGGAGGCTGACTCCATAGACAGTTTCAAATGTAGTTATAAT
>NC_091174.1:16115094-16212594 GCF_040958095.1 Procambarus clarkii
TTTGCCTCGAGTCTTCTCATTAATTTTGTATCGTCAGCAAACATCGACATGCAGGAAACAACCCTTGTAGTTAGGCAATTAATATAAATGACAAATGGTTTGGGTGATACCACTAATTCTAGTGGGACTCCGCTCGTTATCTTATGCCAATTTAACTTCTCGCCGTCCCCCTCCCCTCACTGTGACTCTCTGAGGCCTGTCTGTTAAGTACTCTCTTATCCATGTCAGACCGTTTCCATTTATTTCCGCCTTCTTCTCAAGTTTGTGTAGAAGTTTCTTTTGCGTAACTGTATCAAATGCATTTAGCCAGTCCACAAATATGCAGTCTGCTCTTCTCCGTGTTGCCTTATTTTCGTTTCCTTATCATGGAACTCCTGTAGATTTGTTAGACATAATTATCCTTCCCTAAAACCATGCTGGTGTTCGTTTACGTACCTAATTCCCTCATGGTCTTAAAATGATCTTACATGACTTGTTTTTTTAAGTACTTTGCAGATGCTTGTCAGTGACCCAGTTAAGTAGTTATGTGCCACCTGCCTATTACCTATCATACACAGTGGCACCTCGCTTGTCATCTTCCAGCAGCTGGGCAAGACTCCTGTTGCAATGCCATCAATATATATCACTGGTTGCTGTATACATTATAGGAGCTATAGATGATGGGGAAGATGTGCACGTTTTATGTAGGTTGAAAATGTTCAAATATTTTTGTTATATTTTTTTAAACTATGTTTTTTTTTTACTAGACAGAAGCTACAGTGAGACGATGCCATTGTAGCGTTTTTTAAACAGCTATCGTGAACAAATTGTTTGGTTCAGTATCTTTCGATTCATCTAACACTGGGTATGTGTGTGTGTGGTGTCTGTGTGGTGTCTGTGTGGTGTGTGTGGTGTTTGTGGTGTCTGTATGGTGTGTGGTGTGTGTGTGGTGTGTGGGTGGTGTGTGTGTGTGTGTGTGTGTGTGCGCGCGCGCGCGCGCACGCTGTATGTGTAACTTTGGCCCAGGATTCGTCAAGAGTTTACTATACCACTCACGAAACCAGTACATCTTTTCTCATTCATAATGACAATTTTACATTTCCTGAACATTTTATGAGTTCCGATGCACAACGAGGTTGCTTACAACAACAGCAGCATCTGGTTTTGACGTTACGGAGCTCGGAAACTCCTAAATAAATATGGCAACACGTTTGAGGAAAGATGTACTGGCTTCGTAATTGCATACGTGAGGAATTCTGACACTGAGCAACAGCAGCATCGATCTATATCACGAGTCTGTTCTTCATCAGCTAATAACTCCGAAGCTCTGCATAACCTCATGTTAGCACAAATTCTTAACTAGTTAGAGAGTTGTTAATTTCAGGTATTTTCTTGCCACGTGACTTACCAAATTAACTCACAATAACGTGCTTTATCTACGATAAATTTCTTTGGAGCAGGTCCATGGGTTAAGGTGCGCTTCTGGGGTTACTCTGGACGCTGGTTCGAACATCGTTCTACTACACAGATTTTCTCATGTGACTTTTGTTTTTATTCGCGAGTCTTATATTAATCCATTACTAAGAGTAATTGACCATATGCTATACTCGTTTTTACCTGTAATTTAGCAAAATCAATTCCAATATCCACCTATGAGTCGGCATAATTTATACCAATTTCCACCTAAAATTTACTATAGTCAATACCAATTTTCATCACTGATAATAATATCACTATTCGTTGTACCGGTACAACTTTCAATTATACATGAATCTATAAAATACAAAATACAATTGCATTATATATGTTGTTGTAGCATAAATGTTATTAGTTTTACTATTGGATTCATTATGTAATATAATTCTTCGAGGCCAATTAAGACGTATTTATAATTATTGAATTGTATTTGCACCAAATATAACATTCACTTCTGTGTTTAGTTTAAAAATTGGTATAAACTAATTAGTGTCCATTATTTAAATAGTTTTTGTTATTTTCATTTTAGGAAAAAAGATATATTTTCATTTCCAGAAAAATATTTTTAGCTAATTTTGAGAATAAATTGAAAGAGCATTTATGAACCTGTACGTTTTATGTAGGTAGAAAATGTTCAAATATTTCTATGTTATATTAATTTTAAATTTGTTTTTAAAAAACAAAAGAAATTATTGGTATCAAAAGGTTGAGCCAAATTACCTTGTCTGCAGAGAAATTAATGAGGTAAATTCGTATAAAACTGTATTATATTGAAGGTAAAACACTTTTATGCTACATTAAATTTAAACGCGCGCGCGCGCACACACACATACACACACACTCCTACGCACACACACACACTCCTACTCACACACACACACCCACACACCCACACACACACCCACCCACACTCCTACTCACACACACACACCCACACACACTCCTACTCACACACACACACACACACCCACACACACACACACACACACACACTCTCCTACTCACACACACACACACACACCCACACACACTCCTACTCACACACACACACCCACACACACACACACACACCCACACACACACTCCTACACACCCACACACACACTCCTACACACCCACACACACACACACACACACACACACACACACACACACACACACACACACACACACACACACACACACACACACACACAGGAATTTTCTAACACAACTTATGTAGGAAGACACAAGGGTAAGAGGAGGGGATATACCAAGCCAATTAGACCTGATTTTCATCCAGATTGAGGAAGACATTACAAATATGGAACATTAAATACCTCTAGGAGCAAGTGATCATTGTGTCCTAGTCCTTGACAACATGACCGAGCTTAAAACTGTAACCACGGGGCAAGAGGTCTGGGAAAGAAGAGCAGACTATAGGAAAACAGGTTACAAGAGGAAGAAAGAATATCTGGAAGAAATGCAGTGGGAAGAATAACTAACAGGAAAAACAGAGCAAGATATGATGGACCTAGTCAATTGGAAATGCAAATAGACCGAAGAGAGTGTTATACCAACAGCAAAGGAAAGAAGCAGGAGGGACTATAAAAACCCATGGTTTAACAGACATTGCCAGAAAGCAAAAACGAGAATAAGAATAGTGTGGAAAAAGTACAGAAGACAAAAAGATTAGATGTAACAGAGCTAGGGATGAATACATTAATATAAGGAGAGTATCGGAAAGGAATTACGAAAACGATATTGTAATAAAAGCAAAAAACGCATCCTAAATTACTACATAGTCATATAAGAAGGAAAATGTCGGTAAACGACCAAGTGACAACAGAAAGCGACAAGGAAATCTGTCAGCTATTGAATGTCAGTTTCCATTGAGTGATCACAACCGAACCTGAGCAGCTCCCATTGTTAGAAGAGAAGAAGACCCAAGATGAGAGACTAACGAATATAGAGGTGATAGCAGACGAAGTAGTGAAACAGCTGACAACTCTGGATGAAACTAAAGGAGTTGGACCAGACAATGTATCACCATGGATACTAAAGGAGGAAGCGGAGGCCCTCAGCGACCCTCTAGCTTTGTAATGAGTCACTTACGAAGGGAGAGTTGCCCAGTTGTTGGAAGAAGGCAAATGTGGTACCAATTTTCACCAAAAAAAAAAAAAAAGAGAAGAGGCACTTAACTACAGACCAGTATCACTGACAAGCAATCCCTGAAAAGTACTTGAAAGAATAATCAGGTTAAGACTGGGTACACACCTATAGAACATTAGCTATGTAAACACCAACATGGGTTTAGAAAAGGAAAATCATGCCTAACAAACTTTTTGGAATTCCATGCTAAAATAACAAGAATAGAGCAGAACAGGGAAGGATGGGCAGACTGCATAGTTCTGGACTGCCAAAAAGCCTTTGATACAGAACCACACGGGATACTGCTGTTCAACTGCGAGGCAGGCGGTAGTAAACGGAAAAGCCCTAGCTTGGGTAAAGAATTACTTAACTGGTTCTATTCTGCATTTATTTAATATCGATCACTCTATTACGTTGTTATTTTACTGTGTAAATTAGTGACCTTATCCTACAGTATCTTCCATGTAGTAATATATGTATTATTTAGTACCTCTTTTGTCTCCTTTCTAGAGGGTACATTTTGAGAGCTTTAAGACGATCCCAATAGTTTGGGGAGATTTATCGTGTGCGCGTGCCGTATATGTCCCCTGTATTCTCTCTATTTTAGCAATCTCTTTGAAAGGGGAAGTGAGAGTCTAGCAGTACTCAAGGCGGGATAGCACAAGTGATCTGAACAGTATTAGCATTGTGATGCCATCCATGGATTTGAAAGTTCTCGTAATCCATACTAAAAAAAATTCTGGCTGCAGCAATATTTGCTTGGTTGTGCTCCCTAAACGTTAGGTCGTTAGACATCATTATTCCCAGATCCATCACATTATATTATTATATAAAATAGAAAGAATACAAGGGACATATACGGCACGCGCACACACGATAAATCTCCCCAAACTATTGGGATTGTCTGAAAGCTCTCAAAATGTACCATCTAGAAAGGAGACAAAAGAGGTACTAAATAATATATACACATGGAAGATACTGTAGGATAAGGTCACTAATTTACACAGTAAAATAACAACGTACTAGAGTGATCGATATAAAGGAAATGCAGAATAGAACCAGTGAAAAGCAGAGGTGCCATAGGAACAATCAGAGAACAGTAACAGAACATCAGAGTTCAATGATTGTTCAATATTCCCCCCCCCCCCCGCAAGTATAAGAAGTATTGCCGGAACAAAAGTGGAAGCCTTCAAGAAAAAGCTGGAGATTTTTCTGCAAAATGTGCCGGATCAACCGGACTGTTGTGGATATGTGGGCCTGCGGGTTGCTTCAAGCAACAGCCTGATGGACCAAGCTCTCACAAGTCAAGCCTGGCTCCGGGCCGGGCTTGGGGAGTAGAAGAACTCTCAGAACCCCATCCAGGTACATAAATATAAATGTAAACATGCTTAAGTACATATACACATACACAAACGTTCTATAAATTATTCTTTAAATTATATAGGTCTTAATAAAATCCTTATTATTAAATCTATCTTAAAACCATTTGCGGTAGTTAACACAAGACATTCTTTCTAAGTAAGAAACAACAGTTTTGTTGACCAGACCACACACTAGAAGGTGAAGGGACGACGACGTTTCGGTCCGTCCTGGACCATTCTCAAGTCGATTGTGAGAATGGTCCAGGACGGACCGAAACGTCGTCGTCCCTTCACCTTCTAGTGTGTGGTCTGGTCAACATACTACAGCCACGTTATTGTGACTCATCGCCTGCAACAACAGTTTTGTCCATAAAGCAGCAAATCAGAATAAAGACAAATTTGCACGGGATCGCTTTGAACATCACGCAGAACCTCGACACCATTTATGAATGTGATCCAAACATTAGGAAACAAAACTAGTGTAACCTTTCAGCCTCTTTGACAACCACTTTACGCACGGTTGTGCAACCACTTTACGCACGGATGAAAGCGGGAGTTGCAGTTCCCAACTGGCTCGGGCGATGGATGGCTGAGGATTAATGGTACACACGTTCGCTGTTAAACAATGTGTTTAACAGCTTCTTCTGCTCCGTTGAATCTTAGTTGAAATCTCATATCGTTTGTAACTCTTGCACTGTGATAGATAATGTTCCAGTGGTCTGTAATGTCTATTGATCATATCTGAAACAGGATCCATCAAACATGCCGACTGGAATGCAAAGATGGAGATGTAGAGGCACAAGGCCAGGATTCTGCAAGCATTTATGCAACCCGCTACGAAACCAGTACATCATTTAACAATCATGCCCGCTCAGTTAACCTTTATCAAATAGTTTGCGAGCATCGAACCCTAACAACCCAACGTTATTATTATATAAACATTATATAAATACATTATATAAACATATTATATATATATAAATATATATATATATATATATATATATATATATATATATATATATATATATATATATATATATATATATATATATATATATATATATATATACATTATATAAACAACCTCGTAGTCCTTTGAAGCTCATAAACTGGAAACCAATAAGCTCATAAATGGGAAACAAATGGGAAGAGATTCTTTCTCCCTGATATACCTGTTCACCTAGCAGTAAATAGGTACCTGGGAGTTAGACGGGCTGCTTCCTGGAGGTAAGGGGGAGAAAATTAAGATTAAGGACCTGCCCGAAACGCTATGCGTGCTAGTATATATATATATATACTAGCACGCATATATATATATATGCGTATATATATATATATATATATATATATATATATATATATATATATATATATATATATATATATATATACATATACATATATATATATATATATATATATATATATAATATATATATATATATATATATATATATATATATTATATATATATATATATATATATATATATATATATATATATGTATATGTGTATATATATATATATATATATATATATATATATATATATATATATATATATATGTATGTGTGTGTGTGTGTGTGTGTGTGTGTGTGTGTGTGTGTGTGTATCACGAAAATTAATACGTGTTAAAAATGTGACAGTGTCAGACCACGGAGGAAGAATTGAAACAGGAATTTCCTTAAGTACTTTCGTATATTAATACATCTTCAGAAGGATTCCTTCTGAAGGAATATATATATATGTATTTATATATGTATAAATACATATATAAAGTGACACTCAAGTGCTCTGTGAATGATGAAGGAGGCCGGGGGCCAGACATGGAGAGAAGAGAGACCAGAGGAGAGAACGTCTGTGTGCGCGTGGAGGAGAAACAAACACGAAAATACATTGCGCACGAACAAACAGGAAAACTCATTACAGACAATCAGGACAACACATCAGAGACAAACAAATAGGAAGACACATTATAGACAATCAGGACAACACATCAGAGACAGACAAATAGGAAGACACATTACAGTCTCAAACGAGGTTACCCGCCGGCAACCCGGAACTGCTGCCACGCCACAGATACTTCTACGTATATCTGAACAGATAATGATAGCATATCATTATGCTACCATTATCAGGTAGGGAGGGAGAAATTGGGAGGGGTTGCTGGGAGAGCTGTGAGGGGGTGCTGGGAGAGAGAGCTGCGAGGGGGTGCTTGGAGAGACACCTGCGAGGGGGTGCTGGGAGAGAGAGCTGTGAGGGGGTGCTGGGGGGGAGAGAGAGAGAGAGAGAGAGAGAGAGAGAGAGAGAGAGAGAGAGAGAGAGAGAGAGAGAGAGAGAGAGAGAGAGAGAGAGAGAGAGAGAGAGAGAGAGAGAGAGAGATGTGAAGGGGTATGCTAATGACACTCACCATTGCTTCTGGAGAATGCGAACAAGATTCCAACGACAGAATCCTGAGTGCGTGTAAACGAACGAACTTGCATGTAAATGACAGCATAAGGTCCAACAATTCTATTGGCTGAAAATGCTGGCTAAGTGGCCTCTAGTTGCCAGATGCCTAATGAATGCGATTTACACATAGAATACCATCAACATACATTTTCTACCCTGTTTAAAACTTCTGTCGTTTTTCTTCTTTTTTTTGGACTGATATGTAGATTTGCAATAAAAATATTTTTAAGCATCTAAGGAATATATGTGCACATGGGAGAATATTTTTAACTGTGGTGGTTGGTATAGGGAGGTTGAGAGGCTGTGGAGTTGCTATCGCCTTCAAAAATTTCTCTTAAAAGTAGGAACTAATTCATGTTTTATAAAAAAGTAAATTTCAGACGAAAAAATATTAATTTTGGTGACAGGAGAAAACAATTTTTTTTAAATGTCGAGCAGTGAATGTGGGAATTTGGAAGATGATGATTACTTGAGACGATGGGGAAAATTATATATATATATATATATATATATATATATTAAAGACAACTGACACGCATGCGCACACAAAAGTTAATGAATCCAACGTCATAGAATCTTTCAGAACAGCTCTAAAAATATTCAAGAAAATGCATTGAGATAAAATACATCGCAAGAGAATATAGAGTAGCTGAGTGTAATTTTACATTTTAGAGTAAAAAAAATGTTCCATGGAGGCCAGCATGCTGCTCCATTATGCCTAATTTTGTGTATTTAACACCATATTACATTATTTACATATTAAATTGAGAAACTGTAACAATAATGAATGGAATGGGAAGCCGGCATTACTATACACGAATGTAAAAAGTAGACTTAAATTTATCCTAATAAAACTATAAGCAAACAATTTATGAAAAACAGCTTGTTAACAAAACATATTAATAAACAGCTTATTAAAATAAAGCTTATTAAACAAGGTTGAGCTGCGAAAGGAGTTCAGCCATAGTGAGTCTTCTACCAAGAGAGGCAATAACAGTATTTTGGATCGGGCGAGAACAGTTCTTGTGGCGAAGATGCAACGCTTTCGCCCCACGAGCGTTTTCGACTGGGTTCGAGCCAGAGAGAGTTGACTGAGCATCAAGCCCTACGTTGTTCAACCCGTCCTCGCAGCCCGTCCTCCAAACAAAGACCCAAAAGTGATTCCATGCACCCACCAATCCTCCTGTTTAGGAATGGAAAACGGTTTACATACAACTCACAACTGATTTCGTTCGAACACTTCCGGAACAAGTGTTTCACTTACGAACTTTGTTCGAACCAGAACGCTGTAAATGCTTCACCCACGTACTACAAATACAAATAATTGCCAACAGAACTCCTAACCCAACCAATTCCTATATATGCACAATATTCTAATCTATACCAATATAATTTATACTTGAGAAATTACAATTTCTCGAGTAGGGTTGTTGTAATAGTCACCTAACCTAACCTAACCTAGGTCTAGCTGCATACCAAATTATGATAAATATCAAATTTTATGAGAAAATATCGATTATGAATTCACAGTACGTTAAAATTAATTAATATATTTTTGGGTCGGCCGCTGCTTGGATATGGGGTCGCATATGAAGGGGTTTTAATGCACAAACAAGCGGTGTTGCGGATGAATTCGCGAGCATTTGGCCTTTGTTTACCAGGACGGGCTGGCAACTTGGGACATGCAGCGGCTGGAGACAGTGAATGACGTTAGTTGACAATTCAGTGGTTTCTGAACTCTTTACGGTCATTACCCCTTTTACATATAGCGTCCTTATTATTGACACACTACACTCGGTATTAACACAGTTGTTTAGTATCCTATGAGTTTACTCCGCTTGCTGGTTATATCCCCCTCCCCCGTACCTGTGTACCTGTACGCGGGTATACCGGAATGTTCTTGTACACTTCCTCAACTTATGGCCCTCAACATATTGCAAAAAGGCTCCCTCTCTCTAGGGCACAATGGCCCCCCAGTTTATTGAGCAGTGGTCTACATCATTCCCTGTCACCTCCATTTCTGTATTCCCACTTATTCTGCCCTTTCCCGGTCCCCCAGCTTTGCGATAAAAATTATTAATATACATATCTCATCACCAACCAGACTGTCCCATTAAATTGTAAACAAATAATCCGCCGGGAGAAAAAAATATGTCTCATTCCTGTTGCGGTTCAGATCTTTTTTTTTTGTATTCCGTTTTTTGTCTAGTTTATCATTTTCTCTTGGTATTTTTTTTTTAAATCATTAATATCTAAATGCAGCCCGGCCTGCAAATTAATGTTCTCATTTTGTGGCTCCGATTTGTCATAAAAATGGTTCATATTTTGTGTTTGTTTTTTCCATATACATGTCCGAGAGAGCGCGCGCACACGCACGCACGCACACTAGGGTGAGTGGTGGCTTAGTGGACAGCGCTCTAGGCTCATTGTCCTAGGGACCTGGTTTCGATCCCCCGGCACTGCCGGAAAAACAGATGGGCAGTTTCCTTCACTCTGATGCCCCCTGTTAGCAGTAAATTGGTACCAGGGAGTAGGCCAGCTGCTACGGGCTGCTTCATGTGTATGTGTGTCACACACACAGATCACACTAACGTGATGCATCAAATGAACAAATCCACAAGGGCCGTGACGAGGATTCGAACCTGCGTCCGGGAGCATCCCAGACACTGCCTTAATCGACTGAGCTACGACAGGGTAAAAGGGTTGAAACCGAAGTTCTACTGAACTTACTGGATCTCGTAGCCTCTCCGAGGCACAAACCAGGCTTTTACACAACCCCCCCCCCCCCTGCACCCGAGCTATGTCAATAGGCCGTTCTCCCTCTTCGCCCGATTCGAACCTTCGCAGGTTCGAATCGTCGTCACGGCCCTTGTGGATTTGTTCATGTGTGTGTATGTGTGTGTGTGTGTGTGTGTGTGTGTGTGTGTGTGTGTGTGTGTGTGTGTGTGTGTGTGTGTGTGTGTGTGTGTGTGTGTATTCACCTAGTTGTGCTTGCGGGGGTTGAGCTTTGCTCTTTCGGCCCGCCTCTCAACTATCAATCAACTGTTTACTAACTGCTTTTGTTTCTCCACACACACACACACACACACACACACACACACACACACACACACACACACACAAATAGTAAATATGAAATAGTAACACACAAATATTCTTCAGACACAAATGGTAAATACACTCCCGATTTCATTTCACAGTTCTGCTCAGCCCGGTGAAATATTCACATAGCATGATACATATCACATATATGCAGTAAAATTTTAATATCCTGACCCCAGTACTGACTACCTACCCGGGTTACATAAATTCCAGAGCAATGGCATTTTTACATGCTGCATTTTGACAGTAATAGGGTTAAAAGGCCGTGGACATGAATATTTATAAAGTGACCATAGAATGAGGATGGATGATTGTGTGCGTTTTTCTAGGGTGTTAGTGTATGTGTGTGTGTGTTTGTGTACGTGTGGATGATAGCGTGTGTGTGTGTGTGTGTGTGTGTGTGTGTGTTTAAGTGTACCTTCCTATCGGTATGTACGTGGGAGAGAAGTCTAGTTTTTATGCCCAGCAAACTTGCTGTGGAATCATTTGAATTGTTTGTGGAATCTTGTCTTACCGTTGTGGATGGAGGTGGCTTCCACAACCTCTTCCTTCAGGCCACTCCACTTGTTGATCACACGTACTGGATACAAAAATTTATTAAACATTCCTTCGGTTTATTTTCGTTTCCAGCGTCAACGCGTATTCTCTTGTCCCACTTTCAGTTTGAAGAGTTTGTTTTTGTCCACCTTGTCTATTCCCCTTAGTATCTTGTACGTTGTGTTCATGTCCCCACAGTTTATTCTGGACTCTTGGGGTGTAAGATGTCGTTTCATTTCCACATAGCTTAAACCTCTTGGCTCTGGCAATATAGTTTATAAAGACTATTTTCAATACCTCACACTTCTTGGGATTGAATTCCAGCGACCATTTGCTTGCTTATTGCTGGAGTTGATCGCGGTAACTTCCATGCATACATGCCACTTCAGTTTTGCATCATTTACATTGATATGTACGAGTTCACGCCCTCGTGTAGGTTGTTCACATATAGTAGGAACAGCAGTGGTCCCAGGAGAGATGCCTTGTGGGACCCCACTTGTTACATTCCTCCAGCTCGACACTTGTCTGACTGTGACTCTTTGCTTTCTGTTCTTCAGATGCTCAGTTATGCAGTTCTGTGTTTTTCCACACTTATCCCAGTCTGCTTCTCCTTCGTGTCCACCAGTTTGTCACGGGGAACAGTTTCATATGCTTTTTGTCTTCCCACCCTTCTGTTTCCTGTCATTTTTAGTAATCCTGTGTGTGCATGTCTGTGTGTGTACTCATTTATGTGAGTACACACATAAGGGTCGATCTTGGCTCCTGTTACGGGGCTATTCATGCCCGTGCCCCCTCTTGGGTGGCTTCATCAATCATTCAATTAATCAATCAATCTAGGTTGCTAGTCCCGCCTATTGAACGTTCTAGGATTAACGAAATAACTCATTTCTCGCGCTTTTACCATATTTGCATTGAAACTTTTGAATCGAATTAGCTTCAAAGACCTTCTACGTGTGACCAATTCTGCTAATTGGCAGCGGAGGAATCACCAGGTGTTGCCGGAGATCCTGGCGGCAGTATCTGACACTGAATGTGGTGACATGCAAATATGGTGGTGCTATTAGCATGCATCAAGGGTGGAGGAATTTCCTGTGTTCCTTGTGGTTTTGTTTATAAAGTAAACACGAATACTAACTGTGATTTGAAGGAGTTTTATTTATTATCACTTTTTATCTGCAGAGTAGATTATTTTATTTACTTTTAACTAATTGTTTCCTGAAGCTTCTGAGAGTAATTTTTGGCAGCTGTACGTGATATCTTTTGCTCTCATGTTTTATGTTATTTCGGTACTTACAATTACTTAAAGTAGAATGAAAATTCATATCAAGCTATATTTTGTATTTCATTTATAATAATGATAACCATGTGTGTTAAATCTAATCGAAATGTTCCTACTCTTGATTCTTAATCTCTTATTCATGTATTCAGTACAAACTGGTTAGAAATTATCCTAGCCTCGTTTAGGTATATTAGGAGCAGACTGGGCCCTATTATCGACTTTGGGCACTACCAGTCTGTCCTCCCAAGGTTTCCCAACATCAAGAAACTGCCGTACTAACGTGCCCTTATCCTAACCTACCACAAGACTCAAAACATTAAACGGGACAGTATGTCAATTTCGCGAACCACTTCCATTTTCTAGTACGACAATTTATTTTCCTTAGGATGAGTATACGTCAAAATGCAACGTTCTGTTAGCAGGACAGGTTGCCTACACACACGTTACTCATCTCCATTCTGATCTCCCTTCTCTTCCAGTGACTCTGTGCCACCTTCCTGAGAGGTACTTCGCCTCCCAGCTTAACACTCCTCCCGATACTCAAGTCTCCTTCTATAGTTTGCATAGGGATCGCTTGTGAGGATTAGTGACAAAAGCTGTCGGGCTGTCCGGCCGTTCTGCCAAACTCTCGCTCTCCCCTGTGAGTGTGTGTGAGCCTGTGTGTGTGTGTGCGTGTGCGTGTGCGTGTGCGTGTGCGTGTGCGTGTGTGTGTGTGAGTGTGTGTGAGCCTGTGTGTGAATTCACCTATTTCTCTCTGCAGGATTAAGATTGTTTAGATTTTTCAACAATCGGTTGTCTCTTGCAATGACTTATCTTCTCGAGCTTATTTACGTAAGCAACGACTGAACAGGATGCAACACACAACAAATATGTAACTCTCCTATTTACTGCAAGGTGAACAGAAGCATTAGGTAAATTAACCGTCACCCAGAAACTTCCGCTATGCCACGGGAATTGAAACCCGCGATTCTCAGTTGTGAACTTCTACCTTACACTCTCTGTGGCACAGTGGTACTCACCTGGTTGTGCTTGCAGGAGTTGAGCTTCGGCTCGTTGGTCCCGCCTCTCAACTGTCAGTCAACTGGCGTAGAGGTTCCTAAGACAATAAAGACCAACATTAACTATTAATAATAACCAATATTAGGATATAATAAAGACCAATGTAAGATAATAATACTAACCAATTTTACTTAGTAACGCCATTATTAAAGACCAAGATTAGGGTAATGATAAAGACCAATAATAGGTATTATTAAAAGATAATTTGTTAAAAGATAACAAGTAACGGGAGAGGACATTGGCAGTACGATGAACATATACAGACATAACGGGATATCTTAACGAGGCCAATTATTTCTTCTCCTACAGATAACAGTTTGGTGAAGAGGGTGCGTGTAGTGCTCCAGCCTTGTGCTGTGATCTTTAGTATCTTTATCAACGTTATAAAGTGTCGAGTGAAAATTTCATGGGTGTGAATGTTGGGCAAGTTCTATAATCTCCTGTGGTTGCTGCTTCACATGTGGCTCCTGGTTTGCGTAATGAGCCAGATGTTTAACATGAATTTATGTTTCTTGAATTTGATATCAAATCAGCTAGCCACATGGATTTCAGAATAAATGTCATTTACATATTGTCGTATTAGCTGAATAAGCTGAGACAGATTATAGGTTGCCACAGTTGCTTTACAAGTTGCCACAGTGGACAGGTCCCTCAAATGAAGGCATTGTCTGTACGAGTGTGCTATTATGTTGAAAATTCATTCATTGCATAACTTTTTCTTATCTGCTTTGCTTAAAAAAATAATCTTTTGGTAGAGTCATATCATTTTGTCTGTGTATTTTTCTATAGCATTCAGGCGCCTGCCACAGTGACCAATCATGTTAAGTAAAAATTGCGAGAAAACGTTTTAATAATTTTTGCCCGAAGCTAAAAGGCTTTTCTAAAGAAATATGAAAGAAAACGGGACACATGCAAATCCTAGCGAATGGTGAATAGATTGCCTGAAATATTCGCTCTGTTCCTGAAGGTTTCGACGATAACATGCAAAATAGCTTAAGAGACTGGCTGGCGGAGGAGGAATGAGATTGTCTGCGACGCTTGCTAAGCTTTACACAAAAGTTCTCTCTATTGTCATGTTGCTTTAGCTCTTTTGTTTCTTAATTGTTCTCTATTTCTTTTGTATGCGCTGTTACGCTTTTATTGTACGTACCTGCGTGCGCGCACACACACACACACACACACACGAAACGGGAAGAGAGAGAGATTTAGGAGTTGATATCACGCCAAACCTGTCTCCTGAAACCCACATCAAAAGAATAACATCAGCGGCGTATGCGAGGCTGGCTAACATCAGAACTCCTTTCAGAAACTTGTGTAAGGAATCCTTCAAAACCTTGTAAACCGCATATCTAAGGCCAATCCAGGCGTATGCAGCCCCAGCATGGAGCCCGTACCTTGTCAAGCACAAGACGAAGCTGGAAAAAGTTCAGAGGTATGCCACTAGGCTAGTCCCAGAACTAAGAGGCATGAGTTATGAGGAAAAGGCTGCGTGAACTGCACCTCAGGTCGCTGAAAGACAGAAGAGCTCGGGGAGACATGATCACCACGTACAAAACTATCAGGGGAATTGACAGGGTGGACAAGGATGGATTATTGAACACGGGTGGAACACGCATTAGGGGACACAAGTGTAAGCTGAGTACCCAAATGTGCCACAGAGACATTAGAAAGAACTTTTTCAGTGTCAGAGTAGTTAACGGATGGAATGCATTAGGCAGTGATGTGGTGGAGGCTGACTCCATACACTAGTTCAAATGTAGATATGATAGAGCCCAGTAGGCTAAGGAATCTGTACATCAGTTGATTGATGACTGAGAGGCGGGACCAAAGAGCCAGAGCTCAAAGCCTGCAAGCAAACCTAGGTGAGTACAAATAGGTAGGTACACACACACACACACACACACACATTCCTCTCATTGAAAGTGTGTCCTTCTTGGGCCGCCCACTGCTAGTCTGGCCGCCCACTGCTAGCCTGGCCGCCCACTGCTAGTCTGGCCGCCCACTGCTAGCCTGGCCGCCCACTGCTAGTCTGGCAGCCGACTGCTAGTCTGGCCGCCCACTGCTAGCCTGGCCGCCCACTGCTAGTCTGGCCGCCCACTGCTAGTCTGGTCGCCCACTGCTAGTCTGGTCGCCCACTGCTAGTCTGGTCGCCCACTGCTAGTCTGGCCGCCCACTGCTAGTCTGGCCGCCCACTGCAAATTTTTCAACTGTTAAAAAATAATTAATTTCATGACTATTTTGAGTAGTGTCAACTTTGTGCCACTCGGGAATATCCTCGCTATTTTTGGACACCAGAAAGATGATACTCACAGTTCACTTTGTTCCTGTACGTTAATATGTAAATGAACATTTAAGAATCTGCTTGAAAAATCACCATTTATATATATATATATATATATATATATATATATATATATATATATATATATATATATATATATATATATATATATATATATATATATAATTGCCTCTAATTTTTAGCTGGTCACCTTATATCACGTATCATATATATTCGCTAAGTGACCAAGAATATTTACATATACACAACTTTTTAATGTTTTAGATAATGGTAAGTGGCCAGTGGTAAATTTTTTGTTTGGTAATTGCATACGAAGAATTGGTCTTCGATTTGCTTTTAAAATGTAGATCTCCCTTTCCATGTAGTTGGTAGTTTTTTCTCAAGAAAAACTTCATCTTTCCTTTTCATGGTACAAAACAATTTATTGTTCCTCGTTCTCTATAGCAACGAAATCTTTGGTTTTGATTATAGTTTATTTAACAGCCTTCAGGTTGTTTGATAGCTGTAATGAGACAGTGGTGCCTTGACAGTTGCACTGAAGTTGTGAAATTCAAGCAGTTGCTTCAATGCAACATTGATGAGGCTGAATCTTCATGACAACTACGACGTGACTACAGCTTCATGACAGCTACGACGAGACTACAGCTTCATGTCAGCTTTGACGAGACTACAGCTTCATGACAGCTTCGACGAGACTACAGCTTCATGACAGCTTCGATGTGACTATACCGCTTCATGACAGCTATGACGAGCCTACAGCTTCATGACAGCTACGACGAGACTACAGCTTCATGACAGCTACGACGAACCTACAGCTTCATGACAGCTACGACGAGACTACAGCTTCATGACAGCTACGACGAACCTACCGCTTCACGACAGCTACGACGAAACTACAGCTTCATGACAGCTACGACGAACCTACCGCTTCATGACAGCTACGACGAACCTACAGCTTCACTACAGCTACAACGAAACTACAGCTTCATGACAGCTACGACGAACCTACAGCTTCATGTCAGCTACGACGAGACTACAGCTTCATGACAGCTTCGTCGAGACTACAGCTTCAATAATAGCTAAACCAAGGCCTCACAGAACCTTACGAAACATATAATTTTCTCTGATATCGTAATTTATTCTCGGTGCGTGAAGCTGAAGCTTGAAGCACGACACGTCTGCGTGTTGGTTCACGCCGTTCACACCGGAAGCTTGATCTATATCACGCAGAGCATCACTAAAAGCTTTTCCAGCTCAATTTCTCAATTAATAGAAATTGCTTTTAGACTAATGGATTGTACCGAGCTTGCAATTTTGACCACCAGGTGGCCACGTTTAGAGTCATAATCTGCTTTTATTTACGCTAATGAATGATTAGTGCTCTAATTGAGGCGGTTGCGCACTATCCACAATCTAAAATTATGTTCCCACAGTTGGATAGAATAATGGTTGATTCAATTCTATTTGCTGTGGGATTCTATCCAATTTATGATCTATCAGTTGAGTTATGAGGAAGCCTTTTGTGTACTCACATGGTACTTGTGTGAGTATTATGAGTACAAGTGTGAGTAGAAATCCTTATACCTTCCAAGTGATATATAGACATGCTGCAGGCGATGAGTCACAATAACGTGACTGAAGTATGTTGACCAGACCACACACTAGAAGTTGAAGGGACGACGACGTTTCGGTCCGTCCTGGACCATTCTCAAGTCGATTGTGATGAGGACAGGTAGGGACAGGCAATAAATAGGCAAGAGAGAGCTGAGGAGGAAAGTAAGGTGTAGGGGATAGTAGTAATAATGAGAACTGCAGAAGGCCTATTGGCCCATACGAGGCAGCTCCTATTATAACCACCGAAGGAGAAAGTAATAGGAATAAGAAGAGGATAGCAAGGGAGCGTAGGAGAAGACAATGCACAGAAAAAGGGAGAAGAGAGAAAGAAAAGAAAAGAGAAAAAGAAAGATAAATGGAAGGGGTAAGCTTATGTTAAGTCACGTTTGTTAGAAAGATTAGAGCATTTGAGTATATACTGTGAAAGGGAAGAGTCCACAGCAACAAAGCCAGGACTCAAGTTCATGTTGGGTACATTGTGTATTAGAGCCGATTCTACAAGACGGCGTCTGTGTAGAGTAGAGGCAGGAAAGATTATTTTGGAGGAAGACCAATCAATGGGATGATTAGAATCCCTCACATGGCAGAAGAGAGCATTGTTAGTGTCTGCAGACTTAACACTTCTCTTGTGTTCTTTAAGTCTGTCATTCAGTGTACGGCCAGTTTCGCCAAAGTATTGGAGAGGACAAGATGAACAGGAAATAGAGTAGACACCAGCAGCATTAGAAGCAGGAGGAGCAGTGTGAACTAGATTGCTACGAAGTGTGTTAGTTTGTCGAAAGGCGAGTTTAATGTCAAGAGGACGAAAGGTATTGGTAAAAGTTTTGAGTTCAGATATGAAGGGAAGGCATAGTACAGTGCTACTAGTGTTGGAAGCAGGTTTAGGATGAAAGAAATTTCGTTTAGCTTGAGAGTAGGCACGGTTAATGAAATGCAAAGGATAACCAAGGCGAGAGAATGATTTGTAGATAAAGGCAATTTCAGAATCAAGAAACTGAGGGTCGCTGATGCGTAGAGCGCGGAGGAAGAGAGAGACGAGAACACTTTTCTTAACAGAAGGAGGATGGTAGGAAAAGAAGTGAATGTACATGCCACTATGCATGGGTTTACGGTAGACAGAGAAAGAGAACCCAGACACAGAGCTGTGAACATGAACATCAAGAAAAGGAAGGAGGGAATTTGATTCCCACTCAACTTTGAAATGGATAGAAGGAGCCAGATTGTTAAGAGAGGCGAGGAATGGCTGGAAAAGATTAAGGTCATGAGGCCATAAAGCAAAAATGTCATCAACATAGCGAAGCCAGAGAGAGGGACGAGTATCAATAGAAGGAAGAACAGTTTCGAAGTATTCCATGTAGAAATTAGCAAGAACTGGGGAGAGAGGGGAACCCATAGCGACACCGAAAGTTTGAGTGTAATATTTACCGTTGAAAGAGAAAGAGTTAGATTCAACACAGAGTCTAATGAGATCGAGGAAAACGTCAGTGGGAAGTGGGAGAGGAAGGAGGCCCTCTGACGCCTTCTGTCTGAGGAAAGAGAGAACGTCATCGAGCGGAACATTAGTGAACAGAGAGTCGACATCAAGACTAAGCATCTTACAAGAGGGTTGCAGGCGCAGTCTTTCTATAAAGTCCTGAGAGTGACGAAGGTGGGCAGGGGAAAAAGTGCCAAGGTAAGGTGTCAGGGTTTATACACAATGTACCCAACATGAACTTGAGTCCTGGCTTTGTTGCTGTGGACTCTTCCCTTTCACAGTATATACTCAAATGCTCTAATCTTTCTAACATACGTGACTTAACATAAGCTTACCCCTTCCATTTATCTTTCTTTTTCTCTTTCCTTTTCTTTCTCTCTTCTCCCTTTTTCTGTGCATTGTCTTCTCCTACGCTCCCGTGTCGTAGGAGAAGGAAAAATATCGTGTCGTGTACGGGTAAGGAATATAAAAGTAGACTGTACTGAAGAAGAAGTTGTGGAAGCCACCTCCATCCACAATGTTTCGGTTAAATGTTAAAATTCGGCCATGACGATGATTCGGTTAAATGTTAAAATATTACGCAACAAGTATTACAAAGAGGTGGTTATAAAGAGTTAGACTTTACTTCCCTGTAGGCTTCATAGGTAAGCACGCACTCCAAAATGCCCTCCAACGCAACCCTGCAACACAATCTTCTAAAACGTCCTTAACATTCCCTTCAACACTCCCTCCAAAATTTCCTCCAATACTCCCTTCAATAAACCCTCGAACTAAACCTTCTAACACACCCTCCGACACACCCTCCGACACACCCTCCGACACACCCTCCGACACACCCTCCGACACACCCTCCGACACACCCTCCGACACACCCTCCGACACACCCTCCGACACACCCTCCGACACACCCTCCGACACACCCTCCAACACACCCTCCGACACACCCTCCAACACACCCTCCAACACACCCTCCGACACACCCTCCAACACACCCTCCAAAATAAAAGCTGTAGAAAAGAAGGAGTGAAGTCCGTCACCACTTGGAGTTAAAGTATAAAAAGTGCGTCCCGCCCCGCCGGAGACCAGCCAGTTGAGCGCCTTCACCATTTCCCAGGAGAAGCCTCTGAATATGTACGTAGGAGCCCAGAGAATGCCTGTTGAACAGCACCTGAAGCCCAATGTTGGCCCTCGTTCGACTCCCGCTGTCAGCAGGTGTTTGAAGGGCTTCCGATCTCTTCATACATACAATAAGCCCCTACAGAGATCAAACAAGAAATAAACCTACCAATTGGTCCAAAAATATGCAAGAAAGCTCGAGGCGGAGGTAAGGGAACTGAGGTATAAAGAAAGACTGAGGGAAGTAGACTACACTAGAGGAAGAGAATGATTAGGGCAGATATGATAACGATGGGCAAGAAATAAAGGGGGATAGATAAAAAAAAAAATACAGAAACAATGTTTACAATGAGGAACAACAAAATTTAATTAGAAACTGGAAACTCAGATATGTCAGAGAGAACTTTTCAGTCTAGGAGTCGTAAATGAGTGGAAGGAACAATGTGAGGAAGTTGGCGATACCAAATCGATATGACAGTTTTCTATGTAAATGTGACAAGAAAACGGTTGAGAAAAAAAATTGTATTGAGCAGCTGATGGTCGAAAGACGGTAATTAAGAGTCCCACCTTTCGACCATTTCAACCTTTCGACCTTAAGAGGTTTGTAAACAGACAACAACATGTGTTCAGGGGAGGGAAATCATGCCCAACAAACCTTCTGCAACTCTGTTATTAAATAACAATAATAAGGCAGGACAGAAAAGGATGGGCAGACTGCATATTTCTGGACTGCCAAAAAACCTTTGATACAGTACCACACAGGAGACTCACATACAAACTTGAGAGGTAAGCGGAAAGCGGAAAGACCCTAGCATGGGTAAGGAACTACCTAAATGGAAGGAGCCAGAGAGTAATGGTAAGGAGCCAGTTGTTGGACTGGCGAAGAGTAACAAGTGGAGAACCTCGGGAGTCGGCGCTGGAACCATTTCTATTTCTAATATACGTAAATAACATGTTTACAGAAGTAGAGTCCAATATTGATGTTCGCGATGACGCAAAATTAACGAGAAGAGTTGTGACAGATGAGGATTGTAGGATCTTCCAAGAGGACTTGAACATGTTGCCGAGATAGCCAGAGAAATGGCTACTGGAGTTCAATACGAGCAAATGTAAAGTTATGGAAACGTTTCGGCAAAGAGACCTAGGAGTGAATGTAACACCTAATCTAACTCCTGAGACACATAAATAGGATAACACCAGCAGCGGACTCTACCCTGGCAAAAGTTAGAGCTTCAATCAGAATCCTTGAGAAACATTCAGAAGTGAGGAGGCTTTTAGAGCGCTTTACACTGCCTATGTGAGACCAGTCTTAGAGTATGCAGCCCCATCATGGAATCTCCACCTGAAGAAACACATAAGGAAACTGGTAAAAGATCAGAAGTTTTCGATGAGGCTCGTCCCACAGTTACGAGGGATGGGGTATGAAGTGCGCCTGAAAGAACTGAACCTGACAACGCTAGAAAAAAGAGGGGAGAGGGGGGAATTGATAGGAACATATAAAATGCTCAGGGGGATTGACAGAGTGGAAACAGACGAAATGTTCATACTGAATACTAACAGAACGAGGGGACATGGGTGGAAGCTGGAAACTCAGATGAGTCACAGAGATGTTAGAGAGTTTTCTTTTAGCGTGAAAGTAGTGGACAAATGGAATGAACTAGAAGAGCAGGTTGTGGAAGCAAACTCTATTCATAATTTTAAAACTAGAAATGATAGGGAAATAGGACAGGAATCATTGCTGTAAGCAACCGGTGGCTAGAAAGGCGGGATCCTGAGAAAGACGGGTGCCTGCAGCTCGATCTTGAATGCACAAATAGGTGAGTGTGTGTGTGTGTGTGCCTGTGTGTGTGAGTGTGCGCACACACACACACACACACACACACACACACACACACACACACACACGCACACACACACACACACACACACACACACACACACACACACACACACACACACACACACACACACAGGGAGGTAAACCAGGCGGCCTTGGAGGAGTTCGAAATTACGAGAGAGGAGGTCAAGAGACACCTGCTGGATCTGGATGTTAGAAAGGCGGTTGGTCCAGATGGGATCTCACCATGGGTACTGAAAGAGTGTGCAGAGGCACTTTGCTTGCCACTCTCCATAGTGTATAGTAAATCACTAGAGACGGGAGACCTACCAGAAATATGGAAGACGGCGAATGTGGTCCCAATATACAAAAAGGGCGACAGACAAGAGGCACTGAACTACAGGCCAGTGTCCTTGACTTGTATACCATGCAAGGTGATGGAGAAGATCGTGAGAAAAAACCTGGTAACACATCTGGAGAGAAGGGACTTCGTGACAAATCGCCAACATGGATTCAGGGAGGGTAAATCTTGCCTTACAGGCTTGATAGAATTCTACGATCAGGTGACACAGATTAAGCAAGAAAGAGAGGGCTGGGCGGACTGCATTTTCTTGGATTGTCGGAAAGCCTTTGACACAGTACCGCATAAGAGGCTGGTACATAAGCTGGAGAGACAGGCAGGTGTAGCTGGTAAGGTGCTCCAGTGGATAAGGGAGTATCTAAGCAATAGGAAGCAGAGAGTTACGGTGAGGGGTGAGACCTCCGATTGGCGTGAAGTCACCAGTGGAATCCCACAGGGCTCTGTACTCGGTCCTATCTTGTTTCTGATATATGTAAATGATCTCCCGGAGGGTATCGATTCATTTCTCTCAATGTTTGCGGACGATGCTAAAATTATGAGAAGGATTAAAACAGAAGAGGACTGTTTGAGGCTTCAAGAAGACCTAGACAAGCTGAAGGAATGGTCGAACAAATGGTTGTTAGAGTTTAACCCAACCAAATGTAATGTAATGAAGATAGGTGTAGGGAGCAGGAGGCCAGATACAAGGTATCATCTGGGAGAGGAAATTCTTCAGGAGTCAGAGAAGGAAAAAGACTTGGGGGTTGATATCACGCCAGACCTGTCTCCTGCAGCACATATCAAGCGGATAACATCAGCGGCATATGCCAGGCTGGCCAACATACGAACGGCATTCAGAAACTTGTGTAAAGAATCATTCAGAACTTTGTATACCACATATGTCAGGCCAATCCTGGAGTATGCAGCCCCAGCATGGAGTCCATATCTAGTCAAGGATAAGACTAAACTGGAAAAGGTTCAAAGGTTTGCCACCAGACTAGTACCCGAGCTGAGAGGTATGAGCTACGAGGAGAGACTACGGGAATTAAACCTCACTTCGCTGGAAGACAGAAGAGTTAGGGGGGACATGATCACCACATTCAAGATTCTGAAGGGGATTGATAGGGTAGATAAAGACAGTCTATTTAACTCAAGGGGAACACGCACAAGGGGACACAGGTGGAAACTGAGTGCCCAAATGAGCCACAGAGATATTAGAAAGAACTTTTTTAGTGTCAGAGTGGTTGACAAATGGAATGCATTAGGGGGTGATGTGGTGGAGGCTCACTCCATACACAGTTTCAAGTGTAGATATGACAGAGCCCGATAGGCTCAGGAATCTGTACACCTGTTGATTGACGGTTGAGAGGCGGGACCAAAGAGCCAGAGCTCAACCCCCGCAAACACAACTAGGTGAGTACAACTAGGTGAGTACACACACACACACACACACACATATAAATAGATGAAATGTTCACACGTAATAGTAACAAAACAAAGGGACATGGGTGGAAGCTGGAAAATTGGATGAGTCACAGAGATGTTAGGAAGTTTTCTTATAGTGTGAGAGTAGTAGAAAAACGGTATGCACTTAAGGAGCATGTTGTGGAAGCAAACTCTATTCATAGTTTTAAAACTAGATATGATAGGGAAATGAGACAGGAGTCATTGCTGTAAACAACCGATGGTTAGAAAGGCGGGATCCAAGAACCGATGCTCGATCCAGCAAGCACAAATACGTGAGTACAAATAGGTGAGTACACACACACACACACACACACACACACACACACACACACACACACACACACACACACACACACACACACACACACAAAATGGTGGTGGCTGAGTGGACAGCGTTCTAGACTCGTGGACCTAGGGACCGGGTTTCGATACCCGGAAGTTAGACAGCTGCTACGGGCTGCTTTCTGGGGGAGGGGGGTGTTGAAAAAAAAAATAGTAGTTAGTAACAATTGATTGACAGTTGAGAGGCGGGCCGAAAGAGCAGGACTCAACCCCCGCAAGCACAACTAGGTGAATACACACCGGCGAGAAACAAAAATGGGCAGAGTTTCTTTCACTCTGATGGTCCTGTTACCTATCATTAAATAGGTACCTAGGAGTTAGGCACCTGTTACGGGCTGCCTAACATGGAAATCAGTAGTGTAGAAACAAATGATGAAACTGAGAAAAGGGGAGAACAGATACACAGAGAATGACAAGCAGGTGTGTGAAGAACTCAACAAGAGATTCCAGGAGGTCGTCACAATTGAGCAAGGAGAAGCCCCAGTATTAAGAGAGGAGGCGGCAAACCAAGCAACCGTAGAGGAATTTGAGCTCACCAGTGATGAGGCCAAAAGAAATCTGTTAGAGCTGAATGGGACAAAGGCTGTTGGGCCTGACAGACTCTCACCATGAATACTGAAAGAGGGTGCATAAGCACTAAGTGTGCCACTCTATATTGTGTATAACAGGTCACTGGAAACAGGAGACCTACCGGAAAGCTGGAAGACAGCTAATGTAGTCCCAATATACAAGAAGGGTGACAGACAAGAGGCACTGAACTACAGGCCAGTTTCCCTAACTTGTATTCCATGTAAGTTGATGGAGATGATCGCGAGAAAAAGGTTCGTAGAACATTTGAAGAGAAGGAGCTTTGTAACACACTATCAGCATGGGTTGTGTGATGGTAAATCGTACCTCACAGGCTTAATAGAATTATAAGACCAAGCGACAAAAATGAAACAAGAAAGGGAAGGGTGGGCAGACTGCATTTTCTTAGACTGATAGAAAGCCTTTAACATAGTACCCCATAAGAGGCTGTTACAAAAGATGGAGATATAGGCAGGAGTAAAAGGTAAAGTGATACAGTGCGTGAGTATCTAAGCAACAGGAAACTGTGAGGGGGGAGACATCAGAGTGGCGAGATGTCACCAAAGGGGTTCCACAGGGCTCTGTACTTGGACCCATCCTGTTTCTGTTATATGTAAACGACCTTCCAGAGGGTATAGACTCATTCCTTTCAATGTTTGCTGATGATGCAAAAATTATGAGGAAAAATCAAGACAGATGAAGATAGACAGTGACGATAGGACGACCCAGACAAACTGGAGGAATGGTCTAAAAAATGGCTACTAAAGTTTAACTCAGGAAAGTGTAAAGTAATGAAATTAGGTGAAGGGAGCAGGAGGCTGAATACATGGTACCATCTGGGAGGTGAAATCCTGCAAGAGTCAAACAGAGGGAAAGATCTGGAGGTTGATATCACACCGAACCTGTTCCCAGAAGCCCACATCAAAAGGAAATAAACAGTAGCATATGCTAGACTGGCCAATATAAGAACTGCCTTTAGAAACTTGTGTAAGGAATCGTTCAGAACCTTGTATACCATCTATGCCAAACCAATCCTGGACTATACAGCGCCAGCATGGAGTCTATACCTAGTAAAACACAGGACAAATATTCAGATGTATGCCACCAGATTAGTCCCAGAACTGAGAGGTTTGAGCTACGAGTAAAGGCTACAGGAGCTAAACCTCACGTCCCTGGAAGACAAGACCACCACCTACAGAATCCTCAAAGGAATTGACAGGGTGGACAAAGACAACTATTTAGCCTGGGGTGGAAAACGAACAAGGGGACACAGGTAGAAACTTAGTACCCAAATGAGCGGCACAGATATTGGAAATAATTTTTTCAGTGTCAAAGTAGCAAACAGCTGGAATGCATTAGGCAGTGATGTGGTGGAGGCAGACTCCATATACAGCTTTAAATATAGATTTGATAGAGCCCAATTGGCTCAAGATTCAGTACACCAGTTGATTGACAGTTTAGAGGCGGGAACAAAGAGCCAAAGCTCAACCCCCGAAAGCCCAACTAGGTGAGTACAAGTAGGCGATTACAACTAGGTGAGTACACACACACACACACACACACACACACACACACACACACACACACACACACACACACACACACACACACACACACACACAAAGCCCTCCTCTCAACACCCCGGGGGTATTCCGCTACGAAATTTGATTACAAGTTGAATTGCATTGTTTGAGAGGGAACTTTAACGAAAGGTTTGTTTGCTTATGATTCTGCCACAAGGAACAAGTTGGAGAAGACAAACAAAAACTAGCAAAAGACACACACACGCGCACTGACACACACAAACAATCAATAAAACCAAACACAAAGATGAAACAAAACAGGAAATTGATGAATTCACCCGAAATTATCAAAGCCAGAAAATATGGGTGATTACTGCAGGGAATAATTAAATTATACCCAAGACAAGAAGCCAGGCGAAGGTCAATAGAGAGGGAGCGTTGATAGCAACAGTTGGTAAACCACTTAGAGACCCAACTTATGGTTACAAGTTGAAGTTACTGAGAGGTTATGAGGAAGCTGCCAGCATCCTCCGGACTCCTGCCTGGGGTGAGAGAAGGAGAGGGAGAGATAGAGGGGTAGTGGGCAAGGCAGGAGAAGGACCTGAGAAGTACCTCAGGGGAGAATAAAAGGGAAAGAAGACAGGGGAAGTTAGAAGGAAAGAGGGCAAGAGGTAAACTAGTAGGAGGAGGATACAGGGTTAGAAATCCGTGGGGTTAGGAAAAAGAGAAGGGGTAGAGGGCAAACTAGAGGGGAAGGAAAGGGCACGGGGTAAGCCAGTAGTAGAGGGGAGGAAAGAGGTAAAGAAAGTAGGTGAAGGGGGCAAGGAAAGACTATAGAAAGAAGTGAGAAGCGATAATGTAAGGTCCAAGTAGAATTAATTAAAGAAAGCAAGGGAATAGAGCAAGCAGAATATGTGAGTGGGTAGTGAAAGAGAATACTGAGAGTAAGGCATCAAACAGAATAAGAAAAAAAGGAAATAAAGCAACAGAGTAAGAGAGGAGAGAGAGAGAAAGAGCGAGTAAGGGAAGAACAGAAAATAATATAATAAGAAAGAGGGAGAAAGAATAGAAAATTGAGGGAAAATGGAGACACAGAGAAAGTGCGTTAGAGAAGAATAAATATTGTTAAATTGGTACGGCCTTCCATGTTATCTATCCTAACCCTCAATTCCATTCTCTTCCCCCCACCCTGCCCTTCTCTATCCCTCTCTTATCCCCCACTTCTCCCTACATTACCCACAATGCCCTACTCGAGAAAACATTACAGGGAAAGGTTAGGGAGCAATTGTGTGCCCTTAGGATCGTTTTCACGTGAAAGTCGCTGTGATCGTCTAATATTCTGACATCGCACTGTATTCAGCGCCTCCCAGTGGTGAGTATTCGCCCACTCTCAGACATTATTACGAATACTCACCAAAGATGATTGGTATTGTGTCCAAACGTATCGTTGGTGTTTGGTGAATGTGTCTGAAGATTCGGCATCCAGCCAGAGCAAGTTGAGGCGGAAGCCCAGTGTGACCCACCGCCGCTTTCAGTAATTGACAGATTTTTGGTATAAAAAGTCGGATTTTTAAATTGCGAATAGGTGCAGAGAGTCAGAATTTGGGTCCAAAATATGGCTCAGGTATCGAATTTGAGATGTTTGGGATATTTTGAAAACTGCAGGGGGGTTTGGGCAAAATGTGACCCACCGCCGCTTTCAGTAATTGGCAGATTTTTGGTATAAAAAGTTGGATTTTCAAACTGCGAATAGGTGCAGAGAGCCAGAATTTGGGTCCAAAATATGGCTCAGGTATCGAATTTGGGATGTATGGGATATTTTGAAAACTGCAGGGGGGTTTGGGCAAAATGTTACCCACCGCCGCTCTCAGTAATTGGCAGATTTTTGGTATAAAAAGTCGGAATTTCAAACTGGGAATAGGTGCAGAGAGCCAGAATTTGGGTCCAAAATATGGCTCAGGTATCGAATTTGGGATGTTTGGGATATTTTGAAAACTACAGGGGGGTTTGGGCAAAATGTGACCCAATGCTGCTTTCAGTAATTGGCCTATTTTTGGTATAAAATTCGGAATTTTAAACTGCGAATAGGTGCAGAGAGCTAGAATTTGGGTCCAAAATATGGCTCAGGTATCGAATTTGGGATGTATGGGATATTTTGAAAACTGCAGGGGGGTTTGGGCAAAATGTGACCCACCGCAGCTTTCAGTAATTGGCAGATTTTTGGTATAAAAAGTCGGATTTTCAAACTGCGAATAGGTGCAGAGAGCCAGAATTAGGGTCCAAAATATGGCTCAGGTATCGAATTTGGGATGTTTGGGATATTTTGAAAATTGCAGGGGGGTTTGGGCAAAATGTGACCCACCGCCGCTTTCAGTAATTGACAGATTTTTGGTATAAAAAGTCGGATTTTCGAATTGCGAATAGGTGCAGAGAGCCAGAATTTGGGTCCAAAACATGGCTCAGGTATGGAATTTGGGATGAATTGGATATTTTGAAAACTGCAGGGGGGTTTGGGCAAAATGTGACCCACCGCCGCTTTCAGTAATTGGCAGATTTTTGGTATAAAAAGTCGGAATTTAAAACTGTGAATAGGTGCAGAGAGCCAGAATTTCGGTCCAAAATATGGCTCAGGTATCGAATTTGGGATGTATGGGATATTTTGAAAACTGCAGGGAGGTTTGGGCAAAATGTGACCCACCGCCGCTTTCAGTAATTGGCAGATTTTTGGTATAAAAAGTCGGAATTTCAAACTGCGAATAGGTGCAGAGAGCCAGAATTTGGGTCCAAAATATGGCACAGGTATCGAATTTGGGATGTTTGGGATATTTTGAAAACTGCAGGGGGGTTTGGGCAAAATGTGACCCACTGCTGCTTTCCGTAATTGGGATATTTTTGGTATTAAATTCGGAATTTTAAACTGCGAATAGGTGCAGAGAGCTAGAATTTGGGTCCAAAATATGGCTCAGGTATCGAATTTGGGATGTATGGGATATTTTGAAAACTGCAGGGGGGTTTGGGCAAAATGTGACCCACCGCTGCTTTCAGTAATTGACAGATTTTTGGTATAAAAAGTCGGATTTTCAAACTGCGAATAGGTGCAGAGAGCCAGAATTTGGGTCCAAAATATGGCTCAGGTATCGAATTTGGGATGTTTAGGATATTTTAAAAACTGCAGGGGGGTTTGGGCATAAGGTAACCCACCGCCGCTTTCAGTAATTGGCATATTTTCGGTGTAAGAATTCGGAATTTCAAACAGCGAATAGATGCAGAGAGCCAGAATTTGGGTCCAAAATATGGCACAGGTATCGAATTTGGGATGTTAGGGATATTTTGAAAACTGCAGGGGGGTTTGGGCAAAATGTGACCCACCGCCGCTTTCAGTAATTGGCAGATTTTTGGTATAAAAAGTCGGATTTTCACACTGCGAATAGGCGCAGAGAGCCAGAATTTGGGTCCAAAATATGGCATAGGTATCGAATTTGGGATGTTTGGGATATTTTGAAAACTGCAGGGGGGTTTGTGCAAAATGTGACCCACCGCTGCTTTCAGTAATTGGCATATTTGTGGTATAAAAAGTCAGAATTTCAAACTGCGAATAGGTGCAGAGAGCCAGAATTTGGGTCCAAAATATGGCTCAAGTATCGAATTTGGGATGTTTGGGATATTTTGAAAACTGCAGGGGGGTTTGGCAAAATGTGACCCACCGCTGCTTTCAGTAATTGGCATATTTTCGGTATAAAAATTCGGAATTTCAAACTGCGAATAGGTGCAGAGAGCCAGAATTTGGGTCCAAAATATGGCTCAGGTATCGAATTTGGTATGTATGGGATATTTTGAAAACTGCAGGGGGGTTTGGGCAAAATGTGACCCACCGCCGCTTTCAGTAATTGGCAGATTTTTGGTATAAAAAGTCGGATTTTCAAACTGCGAATAGGTGCAGAGAGCCAGAATTTGGGTCCAAAATATGGCTCAGGTATCGAATTTGGGATGTTTGGGATATTTTGAAAACTACAGGGGGGTTTGGGCAAAATGTGACTCACTGCTGCTTTCAGTAATTGGCATATTTTTGGTATAAAATTCGGAATTTTAAACTGCGAATAGGTGAAGAGAGCTAGAATTTGGGTCCAAAATATGGCTCAGATATCGAATTTGGGATGTATGGGATATTTTGAAAACTGCAGGGGGGTTTGGGCAAAATGTGACCCACCGCCGCTTTCAGTAATTGGCAGATTTTTGGTATAAAAAGTCGTAATTTCAAACTGCGAATGGGTGCAGAGAGCCAGAATTTCGGTCTAAAATATGGCTCAGGTATCGAATTTGGGATGTATGGGATATTTTGAAAACTGCAGGGGGGTTTGGGCAAAATGTTACCCACCGCCGCTCTCAGTAATTGGCAGATTTTTGGTATAAAAAGTCGGAATTTCAAACTGCGAATAGGTGCAGAGAGCCAGAATTTGGGTCCAAAATATGGCTCAGGTATCGAATTTGGGATGTTTGGGATATTTTGAAAACTGCAGGGGGGTTTGGGCAAAATGTGACCCACCGCCGCATTCAGTAATTGGCATATTTTTGGTATAAAAAGTCAGAATTTCAAACTGCGAATAGGTACAGAGAGCCAGAATTTGGGTCCAAAATATGGCTCAGGTATCGAATTTGGGATGTTTGGGATATTTTGAAAATTGCAGGGGGGTTTGGGCAAAATGTGACCCACCGCCGCTTTCAGTAATTGACAGATTTTTGGTATAAAAAGTCGGATTTTCGAATTGCGAATAGGTGCAGAGAGCCAGAATTTGGGTCCAAAACATGGCTCAGGTATGGAATTTGGGATGTATGGGATATTTTGAAAACTGCAGGGGGGTTTGGGCAAAATGTGACCCACCGCCGCTTTCAGTAATTGGCCGATTTTTGGTATAAAAAGTCGGAATTTAAAACTGTGAATAGGTGCAGAGAGCCAGAATTTCGGTCCAAAATATGGCTCAGGTATCGAATTTGGGATGTATGGGATATTTTGAAAACTGCAGGGGGGTTTGGGCAAAATGTGACCCACCGCCGCTTTCAGTAATTGGCAGATTTTTGGTATAAAAATTCGGAATTTCAAACTGCGAATAGGTGCAGAGAGCCAGAAATTGGGTCCAAAATATGGCACAGGTATCGAATTTGGGATGTTTGGGATATTTTGAAAACTACAGGGGGGTTTGGGCAAAATGTGACCCACTGCTGCTTTCCGTAATTGGGATATTTTTGGTATTAAATTCGGAATTTTAAACTGCGAATAGGTGCAGAGATCCAGAATTTAGGTCCAAAATATGGCTCAGGTATCGAATTAGGGATGTTTGGGATATTTTGAAAACTGCAGGGTGGTTTGGGCAAAATGTGACCCACCGCTGCTTTCAGTAATTCGCATATTTTTGGTATAAAAATTCGGAATTTCAAACTGCGAATAGGTGCAGAGAGCCAGAATTTGGGTCCAAAATATGGCTCAGGTATCGAATTTGGGATGTTTGGGATATTTTGAAAACTGCAGGGGGGTTTGGGCAAAATGTGACCCACCGCTGCTTTCAGTAATTGACAGATTTTTGGTATAAAAAGTCGGATTTTCAAACTGCGAATAGGTGCAGAGAGCCAGAATTTGGGTCCAAAATATGGCTCAGGTATCGAATTTGGGATGTTTAGGATATTTTAAAAACTGCAGGGGGGTTTGGGCATAAGGTAACCCACCGCCGCTTTCAGTAATTGGCATATTTTCGGTGTAAAAATTCGGAATTTCAAACAGCGAATAGATGCAGAGAGCCAGAATTTGGGTCCAAAATATGGCACAGGTATCGAATTTGGGATGTTAGGGATATTTTGAAAACTGCAGGGGGGTTTGGGCAAAATGTGACCCACCGCCGCTTTCAGTAATTGGCAGATTTTTGGTATAAAAAGTCGGATTTTCACACTGCGAATAGGCGCAGAGAGCCAGAATTTGGGTCCAAAAAATGGCATAGGTATCGAATTTGGGATGTTTGGGATATTTTGAAAACTGCAGGGGGGTTTGTGCAAAATGTGACCCACCGCTGCTTTCAGTAATTGGCATATTTGTGGTATAAAAAGTCAGAATTTCAAACTGCGAATAGGTGCAGAGAGCCAGAATTTGGGTCCAAAATATGGCTCAGGTATCGAATTTGGGATGTTTGGGATATTTTGAAAACTGCAGGGGGGTTTGGCAAAATGTGACCCACCGCCGCTTTCAGTAATTGGCATATTTTCGGTATAAAAATTCGGAATTTCAAACTGCGAATAGGTGCAGAGAGCCAGAATTTGGGTCCAAAATATGGCTCAGGTATCGAATTTGGTATGTATGGGATATTTTAAAAACTGCAGGGGGGTTTGGGCAAAATGTGACCCACCGCCGCTTTCAGTAATTGGCATATTTTTGGTATAAAATTCGGAATTTTAAACTGCGAATAGGTGCAGAGAGCCTGAATTCGGGTCCAAAATATGGCTCAGGTATCGAATTTGGGATGTTTGGGATATTTTGAAAACTACAGGGGGGTTTGGGCAAAATGTGACCCACCGCCGCTCTCAGTAATTGGCATATTTTTGGTATAAAAAGTCGGAATTTCAAACTGCGAATAGGTGCAGAGAGCCAGAATTTGGGTCCAAAATATGGCTCAGGTATCGAATTTGGGATGTTTGGGATATTTTGAAAACTGCAGGGGGGTTTGGGCAAAATGTAACCTGCCGCCGCTTTCAGTAATTGGCAGATTTTTGGTATAAAAAGTCGGAATTTCAAACTGGGAATAGGTGCAGAGAGCCAGAATTTGGGTCCAAAATATGGCCCAGGTATCGAATTTGGGATGTTTGAGATATTTTGAAAACTGCAGCGGGGTTTGGGCAAAATGTGACCCACCGCTGCTCTCAGTAATTGGCATATGTACGGTATAAAAAGTAGGAATTTCAAACTGCGAATAGGTGCAGAGAGCCAGAATTTGGGTCCAAAATATGGCTCAGGTATCAAATTTGGGATGTTTGGGATATTTTGAAAACTGCAGGGGGGTTTGGGCAAAATGTGACCCACCGCCGCTTTCAGTAATTGACAGATTTTTGGTATAAAAATTCGGATTTTCCAATTGCGAATAAGTGCAGAGAGCCAGAATTTGGGTTCAAAATTTGGCTCAGTTATCGAATTTGGGATGTTTGGGATATTTTGAAAACTGCAGGGGGGTTTTGGCAAAATGTGACCCACCGCCGCTTACAGTAATTGGCATATTTTCGGTATAAAAAGTCGGAATTTCAAACTGCGAATAGGTGCAGAGAGCCAGAATTTGGGTCCAAAATATGGCTCAGGCATCGAATTTGAGATGTGTGGAATATTTTGAAAACTGCAGGGGGGTTTGGGCAAAATGTGACCCACCGCCGCTTTTAGTAATTGGCATATTTTTGGTATAAAATTCGGAATTTTAAACTGCGAATAGGTGCAGAGAGCCAGAATTTCGGTCCAAAATATGGCTCAGGTATCGAATTTGGGATGTATGGGATATTTTGAAAACTGCAGGGGGGTTTGGGCAAAATGTAACCCACCGCCGCTTTCAGTAATTGGCATATTTTTTGGAATAAAAAGTCTAAATTTCAAACTGCGAATAGGTGCAGAGAGCCAGAATTTGGGTCCAAAATATGGCTGAGGTATTTAATTTGGGATGTATGGGATATTTTGAAAACTGCAGGGGGGTTTGGGCAAAATGTGACCCACCGCCGCTTTCAGTAATTGGCATATTTTCGGTATAAAAATTCGGAATTTCAAACTGCGAATAGGTGCAGAGAGCCAGAATTTGGGTCCAAAATATGGCTCAGGTATCGAATTTGGTATGTATGGGATATTTTGAAAACTGCAGGGGGGTTTGGGCAAAATGTGACCCACCGCCGCTTTCAGTAATTGGCATATTTTTGGTATAAAATTCGGAATTTTAAACTGCGAATAGGTGCAGAGAGCCTGAATTCGGGTCCAAAATATGGCTCAGGTATCGAATTTGGGATGTTTGGGATATTTTGAAAACTACAGGGGGGTTTGGGCAAAATGTGACCCACCGCCGCTCTCAGTAATTGGCATATTTTTGGTATAAAAAGTCGGAATTTCAAACTGCGAATGGGTGCAGAGAGCCAGAATTTGGGTCCAAAATATGGCTCAGGTATCGAATTTGGGATGTTTGGGATATTTTGAAAACTGCAGGGGGGTTTGGGCAAAATGTAACCTACCGCCGCTTTCAGTAATTGGCAGATTTTTGGTATAAAAAGTCGGAATTTCAAACTGGGAATAGGTGCAGAGAGCCAGAATTTGGGTCCAAAATATGGCCCAGGTATCGAATTTGGGATGTTTGAGATATTTTGAAAACTGCAGCGGGGTTTGGGCAAAATGTGACCCACCGCTGCTCTCAGTAATTGGCATATGTACGGTATAAAAAGTAGGAACTTCAAACTGCGAATAGGTGCAGAGAGCCAGAATTTGGGTCCAAAATATGGCTCAGGTATCAAATTTGGGATGTTTGGGATATTTTGAAAACTGCAGGGGGGTTTGGGCAAAATGTGACCCACCGCCGCTTTCAGTAATTGACAGATTTTTGGTATAAAAATTCGGATTTTCCAATTGCGAATAAGTGCAGAGAGCCAGAATTTGGGTCCAAAATTTGGCTCAGTTATCGAATTTGGGATGTTTGGGATATTTTGAAAACTGCAGGGGGGTTTTGGCAAAATGTGACCCACCGCCGCTTACAGTAATTGGCATATTTTCGGTATAAAAAGTCGGAATTTCAAACTGCGAATAGGTGCAGAGAGCCAGAATTTGGGTCCAAAATATGGCTCAGGCATCGAATTTGAGATGTGTGGAATATTTTGAAAACTGCAGGGGGGTTTGGGCAAAATGTGACCCACCGCCGCTTTTAGTAATTGGCATATTTTTGGTATAAAATTCGGAATTTTAATCTGCGAATAGGTGCAGAGAGCCAGAATTTCGGTCCAAAATATGGCTCAGGTATCGAATTTGGGATGTATGGGATATTTTGAAAACTGCAGGGGGGTTTGGGCAAAATGTGACCCACCGCCGCTTTCAGTAATTGGCATATTTTTTGGAATAAAAAGTCTAAATTTCAAACTGCGAATAGGTGCAGAGAGCCAGAATTTGGGTCCAAAATATGGCTGAGGTATTTAATTTGGGATGTATGGGATATTTTGAAAACTGCAGGGGGGTTTGGGCAAAATGTGACCCACCGCCGCTTTCAGTAATTGGCATATTTTCGGTATAAAAATTCGGAATTTCAAACTAAGAATAGGTGCAGAGAGCCAGAATTGGGTCCAAAATATGGCCCAGGTATCGAATTTGGGATGTTTGGGATATTTTGAAAACTGCAGGGGGGTTTGGGCAAAATGTATCCAATTTGGGATGATTGGGATATTTTGAAAACTGCAGGGGGGTTTGGGAAAAATGTGACCCACCGCTGTTTTCAGTAATTGGCATATTTTTGGTATAATAAGTCGGAATTTAAAACTGCGAATAGGTGCAGAGAGTCAGAATTTGGGTTTTAAAATATGACTCGGGTATTGAATTTGAGATGTTTGGGATATTTTAAAAACTGCAGGTGGGTTTGGGCAAAATGTGACCTACCGCCGCTTTCAGTAATTGGCAGATTTTTTGTATAAAAAGTCGGAATTTCAAACTGGGAATAGGTGCAGAGAGCCAGAATTTGGGTCCAAAATATGGCTCAGTTATCGAATTTGGGATGTTTGGGATATTTTGAAAACTGCAGCGGGGTTTGGGCAAAATGTGACCCACCGCTGCTCTCAGTAATAGGCATATGTACGGTATAAAAAGTCGGAATTTCAAACTGCGAATAGGTGCAGAGAGCCAGAATTTGGGTCCAAAATATGGCTCAGTTATCGAATTTGGGATGTTTGGGATATTTTGAAAACTGCAGGGGGGTTTGGGCAAAATGTGACCCACCGCCGCATTCAGTAATTGGCATATTTTTGGTATAAAATTCGGAATTTTAAATTGTGAATAAGTGCAGAGAGCCAGAATTTGGGTCCAAAATATGGTTCAGGTATCGAATTTGGGATGTTTGAGATATTTTGAAAACTGCAGGGGGGTTTGGGCAAAATGTGACCCACCACCGCTTTCAGTAATTGGCATATTTTTGGTATAAAATTCGGAATTTTAAACTGCGAATAGGTGCAGAGAGCCAGAATTTGGGGCCAAAATATGGCTCAGGTATCAAATTTGGGATGTTTGGGATATTTTGAAAACTGCAGGGGGGTTTGGCAAAATGTGACCCACCGCCTCTTTTAGTAATTGACAGATTTTTGGTATAAAAAGTCGGATTTTCAAATTGCGAATAGGTGCAGAGAGCCAGAATTTGGGTCCAAAATATGGCTCAGGTATCGAATTTGGGATGTTTGGGATATTTTGAAAACTGCAGGGGGGTTTAGGCAAAATGTGACCCACCGCCGCCTTCAGTAATTGAGAGATTTTTGGTATAAAAAGTCGGATTTTCAAATTGCGAATAGGTGCAGAGAGCCAGAATTTGGGTCGAAAATATGGCTCAGGTATCGAATTTGGGATGTTTGGGATATTTTGAAAACTGCAGGGGGGTTTGGGCAAAATGTGACCCACTGCTGCATTCAGTAATTGGCATATTTTTGGTATAAAATTCGGAATTTCAAACTGCGAATAGGTGCAGAGAGCTAGAATTAGGGTCCAAAATATGGCTCAGGTATCGAATTTGGTATGTATGGGATATTTTTGAAAACTGCAGGGGGGTTTGTGCAAAATGTGACCCACCGCCGCCTTCAGTAATTGAGAGATTTTTGGTATAAAAAGTCGGATTTTCAAATTGCGAATAGGTGCAGAGAGCCAGAATTTGGGTCCAAAATATGGCTCAGGCATCGAATTTGGGATGTTTGGGATATTTTGAAAATTGCAGGGGGGTTTGGGCAAAATGTGACCCACCGCCGCTTTCAGTAATTGGCAGATTTTTGGTATAAAAATTCGGATTTCCAAACTGCGAATAGGTGCAGAGAGCCAGAATTTGGGTCCAAAATATGGCTCAGGTATCGAATTTGGGATGTTTGGGATATTTTGAAAACTGCAGGGGGGTTTAGGCAAAATGTGACTCACTGCTGCTGTCAGTAATTGGCATATTTTTGGTATAAAATTAGGAATTTTAAACTGCGAATAGGTGCAGAGAGCTAGAATTTGGGTCCAAAATATGGCTCAGGTATCGAATTTGGTATGTATGGGATATTTTGAAAATTGCAGGGGGGTTTGGGCAAAATGTGACCCACCGCCGCTTTCAGTAATTGGCATATTTTCGGTATAAAAATTCGGAATTTCAAACTGCGAATAGGTGCAGAGAGCCAGAATTTGGGTCCAAAATATGGCTCAGGTATCGAATTTGGGATGTATGGGATATTTTGAAAACTGAAGGGGGGTTTGGGCAAAATGTGACCCACCGCCGCTTTCAGTAATTGGCATATTTTTGGTATAAAAGTCGGAATTTTAAACTGCGAATAGGTGCTGAGAGCCAGAATTTGGGTCCAAAATATGGCTCAGGTATCGAATTTGGGATGTTTGCGATATTTTGAAAACTGCACGGGGGTTTAGGCAAAATGTGACCCACCGCCGCTTTCAGTAATTGAGAGATTTTTGGTATAAAAAGTCGGATTTTCAAATTGCGAATCTCTCTCTGGCAGAGAGCCAGAATTTGGGTCCAAAATATGGCTCAGGTATCGAATTTGGGATGTTTTGGATATTTTGAAAATTGCAGGGGGGTTTGGGCAAAATGTGACCCACCGCCGCTTTCATTAATTGGCAGATTTTTGGTATAAAAAGTCGGATTTCCAAACTGCGAATAGGTGCAGAGAGCCAGAATTTGGGTCCAAAATATGGCTCAGGAATCGAATTTGGGATGTTTGGGATATTTTGAAAACTGCAGGGGGGTTTGGGCAAAATGTGACCCACCGCCGCTTTCAGTAATTGGCATATTTTCTGTATAAAAAGTTGGAATTTCAAACTGCGAATAGGTGCAGAGAGCCAGAATTTGGGTCCAAAATATGGCTCAGGTATCGAATTTGGGATGTTTGGGATATTTTGAAAACTGCAGGGGGGTTTGGGCAAAATGTGACCCACCGAGGCTTTCAGTAATTGGCAGATTTTTGGTATAAAAAGTCGGAATTTCAAACTGCAAATAGGTGCAGAGAGCCAGAATTTGGGTCCAAAATATGGCTCAGGTATCGAATTTGGGATGTTTGGAATATTTTGAAAACTGCAGGGGGGTTTGGGCAAAATGTGACCCACCGCTGCTTCCAGTAATTGGCATATTTTCGGTATAAAAAGTCGGAATTTCAAACTGCGAATAGGGGCAGAGAGCCAGAATTTGGGTCCAAAATATGGCTCAGGTATCTAATTTGGGATGTATGGGATATTTTGAAAACTACAGGTTGGTTTGGGCAAAATGTGACCCACCGCCGCTTTCAGTAATTGGCATATTTTCGGTATAAAAAGTCGGAATTTCAAACTGCGAATAGGTGCAGAGAGCCAGAATTTGGGTCCAAAATATGGCATAGGTATCGAATTTGGGATGTTTGGGATAATTTGAAAACTGCAGGGGGGTTTGGCAAAATGTGACCCACCTCCGCTTTTAGTAATTGACAGATTTTTGGTATAAAAAGTCGGATTTTCAAATTGCGAATAGGTGCAGAGAGCTAGAATTGGGGTCCAAAATATGGCTCAGGTATCGAATTTGGGATGTTTAAGATATTTTGAAAATTGCAAGGGGGTTTGGGCAAAATGTGACCCACCGCCGCTTTCAGTAATTGGCATATTTTCGGTATAAAAATTCGGAATTTCAAACTGCGAATAGGTGCAGAGAGCCAGAATTTGGGTCCAAAATATGGCTCAGGTATCGAATTTGGGATGTTTGGGATATTTTGAAAACTGCAGGGGGGTTTGGGCAAAATGTGACCCACCGAGGCTTTCAGTAATTGGCAGATTTTTGGTATAAAAAGTCGGAATTTCAAACTGCAAATAGGTGCAGAGAGCCAGAATTTGGGTCCAAAATATGGCTCAGGTATCGAATTTGGGATGTTTGGAATATTTTGAAAACTGCAGGGGGGTTTGGGCAAAATGTGACCCACCGCTGCTTCCAGTAATTGGCATATTTTCGGTATAAAAAGTCGGAATTTCAAACTGCGAATAGGGGCAGAGAGCCAGAATTTGGGTCCAAAATATGGCTCAGGTATCTAATTTGGGATGTATGGGATATTTTGAAAACTACAGGTTGGTTTGGGCAAAATGTGACCCACCGCCGCTTTCAGTAATTGGCATATTTTCGGTATAAAAAGTCGGAATTTCAAACTGCGAATAGGTGCAGAGAGCCAGAATTTGGGTCCAAAATATGGCATAGGTATCGAATTTGGGATGTTTGGGATAATTTGAAAACTGCAGGGGGGTTTGGCAAAATGTGACCCACCGCCTCTTTTAGTAATTGACAGATTTTTGGTATAAAAAGTCGGATTTTCAAATTGCGAATAGGTGCAGAGAGCCAGAATTTGGGTCCAAAATATGGCTCAGGTATCGAATTTGGGATGTTTGGGATATTTTGAAAACTGCAGGGGGGTTTGGGCAAAATGTGACCCACCAAGGCTTTCAGTAATTGGCAGATTTTTGGTATAAAAAGTCGGAATTTCAAACTGCAAATAGGTGCAGAGAGCCAGAATTTGGGTCCAAAATATGGCTCAGGTATCGAATTTGGTATGTATGGGATATTTTGAAAACTGCAGGGGGGTTTGGGCAAAATGTGACCCACTGCTGCTTTCAGTAATTGGCATATTTTTGGTATAAAATTCGGAATTTCAAACTGCGAATAGGTGCAGAGAGCTAGAATTAGGGTCCAAAATATGGCTCAGGTATCGAATTTGGTATGTATGGGATATTTTGAAAACTGCAGGGGGGTTTGTGCAAAATGTGACCCTCCGTCGCTTTCAGTAATTGGCAGAATTTTGGTATAAAAAGTCGGATTTCCAAAATGCGAATAGGTGCAGAGAGCCAGAATTTGGGTCCAAAATATGGCTCAGGTATCGAATTTGGGATGTTTGGGATATTTTGAAAACTGCAGGGGGATTTAGGCAAAATGTGACTCACTGCTGCTGTCAGTAATTGGCATATTTTTGGTATAAAATTAGGAATTTTAAACTGCGAATAGGTGCAGAGAGCTAGAATTTGGGTCCAAAATATGGCTCAGGTATCGAATTTGGTATGTATGGGATATTTTGAAAACTGCAGGGGGGTTTGGGCAAAATGTGACCCACCGCCGCTTTCAGTAATTGGCATATTTTCGGTATAAAAAGTCGGAATTTCAAACTGCGAATAGGTGCAGAGAGCCAGAATTTGGGTCCAAAATATGGCTCAGGTATCGAATTTGGGATGTTTGGGATATTTTGAAAACTGCAGGGGGGTTTGGGCAAAATGTGACCCACCGCCGCTTTCAGTAATTGGCATATTTTCGGTATAAAAAGTCGGAATTTCAAACTGCGAATAGGTGCAGAGAGCCAGAATTTGGGTCCAAAATATGGCTCAGGTATCGAATTTGGGATGTTTGGGATATTTTGAAAACTGCAGGGGGGTTTGGGCAAAATGTGACCCACCGAGGCTTTCAGTAATTGGCAGATTTTTGGTATAAAAAGTCGGAATTTCAAACTGCAAATAGGTGCAGAGAGCCAGAATTTGGGTCCAAAATATGGCTCAGGTATCGAATTTGGGATGTTTGGAATATTTTGAAAACTGCAGGGGGGTTTGGGCAAAATGTGACCCACCGCTGCTTCCAGTAATTGGCATATTTTCGGTATAAAAAGTCGGAATTTCAAACTGCGAATAGGGGCAGAGAGCCAGAATTTGGGTCCAAAATATGGCTCAGGTATCTAATTTGGGATGTATGGGATATTTTGAAAACTACAGGTTGGTTTGGGCAAAATGTGACCCACCGCCGCTTTCAGTAATTGGCATATTTTCGGTATAAAAAGTCGGAATTTCAAACTGCGAATAGGTGCAGAGAGCCAGAATTTGGGTCCAAAATATGGCATAGGTATCGAATTTGGGATGTTTGGGATAATTTGAAAACTGCAGGGGGGTTTGGCAAAATGTGACCCACCGCCTCTTTTAGTAATTGACAGATTTTTGGTATAAAAAGTCGGATTTTCAAATTGCGAATAGGTGCAGAGAGCCAGAATTTGGGTCCAAAATATGGCTCAGGTATCGAATTTGGGATGTTTAAGATATTTTGAAAATTGCAGGGGGGTTTGGGCAAAATGTGACCCACCGCCGCTTTCAGTAATTGGCATATTTTTGGTATAAAAATTCGGAATTTCAAACTGCGAATAGGTGCAGAGAGCCAGAATTTGGGTCCAAAATATGGCTCAGGTATCGAATTTGAGATGTATGGGATATTTTGAAAACTGCAGGGGGGTTTGTGCAAAATGTGACCCTCCGTCGCTTTCAGTAATTGGCAGATTTTTGGTATAAAAAGTCGGATTTCCAAAATGCGAATAGGTGCAGAGAGCCAGAATTTGGGTCCAAAATATGGCTCAGGTATCGAATTTGGAATGTTTGGGATATTTTGAAAACTGCAGGGGAGTTTAGGCAAAATTTGACTCACTGCTGCTTTCAGTAATTGGCATATTTTTGGTATAAAATTAGGAATTTTAAAATGCGAATAGGTGCAGAGAGCTAGAATTTGGGTCCAAAATATGGCTCAGGTATCGAATTTGGTATGTATGGGATATTTTGAAAACTGCAGGGGGGTTTGGGCAAAATGTGACCCACCGCCGCTTTCAGTAATTGGCATATTTTCGGTATAAAAAGTCGGAATTTCAAACTGCAAATAGGTGCAGAGAGCCAGAATTTGGGTCCAAAATATGGCTCAGGTATCGAATTTGGGATGTTTGGGATATTTTGAAAACTGCAGGGGGGTTTGGGCAAAATGTGACCCACCGCCGCTTCCAGTAATTGGCATATTTTCGGTATAAAAAGTCGGAATTTCAAACTGCGAATAGGGGCAGAGAGCCAGAATTTGGGTCCAAAATATGGCTCAGGTATCTAATTTGGGATGTATGGGATATTTTGAAAACTACAGGTGGGGTTTGGGCAAAATGTGACCCATCGCCGCTTTCAGTAATTGGCATATTTTCTGTATAAAAAGTCGGAATTTCAAACTGCGAATAGGTGTAGAGAGCCAGAATTTGGGTCCAAAATATGGCCCAGGTATCGAATTTGGGTTGTTTGGGATATTTTGAAAACTGCAGCGGGGTTTGGGCAAAATGTGACCCACCGCCGCTTTCAGTAATTGGCATATTTTTGGTATAAAAAGTCAGAATTTTAAACTGCGAATAGGTGCAGAGAGCCAGAATTTGGGTCCAAAATATGGCTCAGGTATCGAATTTGGGATGTTTGGGATATTTTGAAAACTGCAGGGGGGTTTGGGCAAAATGTGACCCACTGCTGCTTTCAGTAATTGGCATATTTTTGGTATAAAATTCGGAATTTCAAACTGCGAATAGGTGCAGAGAGCTAGAATTAGGGTCCAAATATGGCTCAGGTATCGAATTTGGTATGTATGGGATATTTTGAAAACTACATGGGGGTTTGTGCAAAATGTGACCCTCCGCCGCTTTCAGTAATTGGCAGATTTTTGGTATAAAAAGTCGGATTTCCAAAATGCGAATAGGTGCAGAGAGCCAGAATTTGGGTCCAAAATATGGCTCAGGTATCGAATTTGGAATGTTTTGGATATTTTGAAAACTGCAGGGGGGTTTAGGCAAAATGTGACTCACTGCTGCTTTCAGTAATTGGCATATTTTTGGTATAAAATTAGGAATTTTAAAATGCGAATAGGTGCAGAGAGCTAGAATTTGGGTCCAAAATATGGCTCAGGTATCGAATTTGGTATGTATGGGATATTTTGAAAACTGCTGGGGGGTTTAGGCAAAATGTGACTCACTGCTGCTTTCAGTAATTGGCATATTTTCTGTATAAAAAGTTGGAATTTCAAACTGCGAATAGGTGCAGAGAGCCAGAATTTGGGTCCAAAATATGGCTCAGGTATCGAATTTGGGATGTTTGGGATATTTTGAAAACTGCAGGGGGGTTTGGGCAAAATGTGACCCACCGCGGCTTTCAGTAATTGGCAGATTTTTGGTATAAAAAGTCGGAATTTCAAACTGCAAATAGGTGCAGAGAGCCAGAATTTGGGTCCAAAATATGGCTCAGGTATCGAATTTGGGATGTTTGAGATATTTTGAAAACTGCAGGGGGGATTGGGCAAAATGTGACCCACCGCTGCTTCCAGTAATTGGCATATTTTCGGTATAAAAAGTCGGAATTTCAAACTGCGAATAGAAGCAGAGAGCCAGAATTTGGGTCCAAAATATGGCTCAGGTATCGAATTTTGAATGTTTGGGATATTTTGAAAACTGCAGGGGGGTTTGGGCAAAATGTGACCCACCGCCGCTTACTGTAATTGACAGATTTTTGGTATAAAAAGTCGGATTTTCAAATTGCGAATAGGTGCAGAGAGCCAGAATTTGGGTCCAAAATATGGCTCAGGTATCGAATTTGGGATGTTTGGGATATTTTGAAAACTGCAGGGGGGTTTGGGCAAAATGTGACCCACCGCCGCTTCCAGTAATTGGCATATTTTCGGTATAAAAAGTCGGAATTTCAAACTGCGAATAGGTGCAGAGAGCCAGAATTTCGGTCCAAAATATGGCTCAGGTATCGAATTTGGGATGTATGGGATATTTTGAAAACTGCAGGGAGGGTTTGGGCAAAATGTGACCAACCGCCGCTTTCAGTAATTGGCATATTTTGGTATAAAATTCGGAATTTTAAACTGCGAATAGGTGCAGAGAGCCAGAATTTGGGTCCAAAATATGGCTCAGGTATCGAATTTGGGATGTTTGGGATATTTTGAAAACTGCAGGGGGGTTTAGGCAAAATGTGACCCACCACCGCTTTCAGTAATTGAGAGATTTTTGGTATAAAAAGTCGGATTTTCAAATTGCGAATAGGTGCAGAGATCCAGAATTTAGGTCCAAAATATGGCTCAGGTATCGAATTTGGGATGTTTGGTATATTTTGAAAACTGCAGGGTGGTTTGGGCAAAATGTGACCCACCGCTGCTTTCAGTAATTGGCATATTTTTGGTATAAAAATTCGGAATTTCAAACTGCGAATAGGTGCAGAGAGCCAGAATTTGGGTCCAGAATATGGCTCAGGTATCGAATTTGGGATGTATGGGATATTTTGAAAACTGCAGGGGGGGGTTTGGGCAAAATGTGACCCACCGCCGCTTTCAGTAATTGGCAGATTTCTGGTATAAAAAGTCGGAATTTCAAACAGCGAATAGGTGCAGAGATCCAGAATTTAGGTCCAAAATATGGCTCAGGTATCGAATTAGGGATGTTTGGATATTTTGAAAACTGCAGGGTGGTTTGGGCAAAATGTGACCCACCGCTGCTTTCAGTAATTGGCATATTTTTGGTATAAAAATTCGGAATTTCAAACTGCGAATAGGTGCAGAGAGCCAGATTTTGGGTCCAAAATATGGCTCAGGTATCGAATTTGGGATGTTTGGAATATTTTGAAAACTGCAGGGGGGTTTGGGCAAAATGTGACCCACCGCTGCTTTCAGTAATTGACAGATTTTTGGTATAAAAAGTCGGATTTTCAAACTGCGAATAGGTGCAGAGAGCCAGAATTTGGGTCCAAAATATGGCTCAGGTATCGAATTTGGGATGTTTAGGATATTTTAAAAACTGCAAGGGGGTTTGGGCATTAGGTGACCCACCGCCGCTTTCAGTAATTGGCATATTTTCGGTGCAAAAATTCGGAATTTCAAACAGCGAATAGATGCAGAGAGCCAGAATTTGGGTCCAAAATATGGCACAGGTATCGAATTTGGGATGTTAGGGATATTTTGAAAACTGCAGGGGGGTTTGGGCAAAATGTGACCCACCGCCGCTTTCAGTAATTGGCAGATCTTTGGTATAAAAAGTCGGATTTTCACACTGCGAATAGGCGCAGAGAGGCAGAATTTGGGTCCAAAATATGGCATAGGTATCGAATTTGGGATGTTTGGGATATTTTGAAAACTGCAGGGGGGTTTGTGCAAAATGTGACCCACCGCCGCTTTCAGTAATTGGCATATTTGTGGTATAAAAAGTCAGAATTTCAAACTGCGAATAGGTGCAGAGAGCCAGAATTTGGGTCCAAAATATGGCTCAGGTATCGAATTTGGGATTTTTGGGATATTTTGAAAACTGCAGGGGGGTTTGGGCAAAATGTAACCTACCGTCGCTTTCAGTAATTGGCAGATTTTTGGTATAAAAAGTCGGAATTTCAAACTGGGAATAGGTGCAGAGAGCCAGAATTTGGGTCCAAAATATGGCCCAGGTATCGAATTTGGGATGTTTGGGATATTTTGAAAACTGCAGCGGGGTTTGGGCAAAATGTGACCCACCTCTGCTCTCAGTAATTGGCATATGTACGGTATAAAAAGTAGGATTTTCAAACTGCGAATAGGTGCAGAGAGCCAGAATTTGGGTCCAAAATATGGCTCAGGTATCAAATTTGGGATGTTTGGGATATTTTGAAAACTGCAGGGGGGTTTGGGCAAAATGTGACCCACCGCCGCTTTCAGTAATTGACAGATTTTTGGTATAAAAATTCGGATTTTCCAATTGCGAATAAGTGCAGAGAGCCAGAATTTGGGTCCAAAATTGGGCTCAGTTATCGAATTTGGGATGTTTGGGATATTTTGAAAACTGCAGGGGGGTTTTGGCAAAATGTGACCCACCGCCGCTTTCAGTAATTGGCATATTTTCGGTATAAAAAGTCGGAATTTCAAACTGCGAATAGGTGCAGAGAGCCAGAATTTGGGTCCAAAATATGGCATAGGTATCGAATTTGGGATGTTTGGGATAATTTGAAAACTGCAGGGGGGTTTGGCAAAATGTGACCCACCGCCTCTTTTAGTAATTGACAGATTTTTGGTATAAAAAGTCGGATTTTCAAATTGCGAATAGGTGCAGAGAGCCAGAATTTGGGTCCAAAATATGGCTCAGGTATCGAATTTGGGATGTTTAAGATATTTTGAAAACTGAAGGGGGGTTTGGGCAAAATGTGACCCACCGCCGCTTTCAGTAATTGGCATATTTTTGGTATAAAATTCGGAATTTTAAACTGCGAATAGGTGCTGAGAGCCAGAATTTGGGTCCAAAATATGGCTCAGGTATCGAGTTTGGGATGTTTGGGATATTTTGAAAACTGCAGGGGGGTTTAGGCAAAATATGACTCACTGCTGCTGTCAGTAATTGGCATATTTTTGGTATAAAAAGTTGGAATTTCAAACTGCGAATAGGTGCAGAGAGCCAGAATTTGGGTCCAAAATATGGCTCAGGTATCGAATTTGGGATGTTTGGGATATTTTGAAAACTGCAGGGGGGTTTGGGCAAAATGTGACCCACCGAGGCTTTCAGTAATTGGCAGATTTTTGGTATAAAAAGTCGGAATTTCAAACTGCAAATAGGTGCAGAGAGCCAGAATTTGGGTCCAAAATATGGCTCAGGTATCGAATTTGGGATGTTTGGAATATTTTGAAAACTGCAGGGGGGTTTGGGCAAAATGTGACCCACCGCTGCTTCCAGTAATTGGCATATTTTCGGTATAAAAAGTCGGAATTTCAAACTGCGAATAGGGGCAGAGAGCCAGAATTTGGTTCCAAAATATGGCTTAGGTATCTAATTTGGGATGAATGGGATATTTTGAAAACTACAGGTTGGTTTGGCAAAATGTGACCCACCGCCGCTTTCAGTAATTGGCATATTTTCGGTATAAAAAGTCGGAATTTCAAACTGCGAATAGGTGCAGAGAGCCAGAATTTGGGTCCAAAATATGGCATAGGTATCGAATTTGGGATGTTTGGGATAATTTGAAAACTGCAGGGGGGTTTGGCAAAATGTGACCCACCGCCTCTTTTAGTAATTGACAGATTTTTGGTATAAAAAGTCGGATTTTCAAATTGCGAATAGGTGCAGAGAGCCAGAATTTGGGTCCAAAATATGGCTCAGGTATCGAATTTGGGATGTTTAAGATATTTTGAAAACTGAAGGGGGGTTTGGGCAAAATGTGACCCACCGCCGCTTTCAGTAATTGGCATATTTTTGGTATAAAATTCGGAATTTTAAACTGCGAATAGGTGCTGAGAGCCAGAATTTGGGTCCAAAATATGGCTCAGGTATCGAATTTGGGATGTTTGGGATATTTTGAAAACTGCACGGGGGTTTAGGCAAAATGTGACCCACCGCCGCTTTCAGTAATTGAGAGATTTTTGGTATAAAAAGTCGGATTTTCAAATTGCGAATAGGTGCAGAGAGCCAGAATTTGGGTCCAAAATATGGCTCAGGTATCGAATTTGGGATGTTTTGGATATTTTGAAAATTGCAGGGGGGTTTGGGCAAAATGTGACCCACCGCCGCTTTCATTAATTGGCAGATTTTTGGTATAAAAAGTCGGATTTCCAAACTGCGAATAGGTGCAGAGAGCCAGAATTTGGGTCCAAAATATGGCTCTGGTATCGAATTTGGGATGTTTGGGATATTTTGAAAACTGCAGGGGGGTTTGGGCAAAATGTGACCCACTGCTGCTTTCAGTAATTGGCATATTTTTGGTATAAAATTCGGAATTTCAAACTGCGAATAGGTGCAGAGAGCTAGAATTAGGGTCCAAAATATGGCTCAGGTATCGAATTTGGTAGATATGGGATATTTTGAAAACTGCAGGGGGGTTTGTGCAAAATGTGACCCTCCGTCGCTTTCAGTAATTGGCAGATTTTTGGTATAAAAAGTCGGATTTCCAAAATGCGAATAGGTGCAGAGAGCCAGAATTTGGGTCCAAAATATGGCTCAGGTATCGAATTTGGGATGTTTGGGATATTTTGAAAACTGCAGGGGGGTTTGGGCAAAATGTGACCCACCGAGGCTTTCAGTAATTGGCAGATTTTTGGTATAAAAAGTCGGAATTTCAAACTGCAAATAGGTGCAGAGAGCCAGAATTTGGGTCCAAAATATGGCTCAGGTATCGAATTTGGGATGTTTGGAATATTTTGAAAACTGCAGGGGGGTTTGGGCAAAATGTGACCCACCGCTGCTTCCAGTAATTGGCATATTTTCGGTATAAAAAGTCGGAATTTCAAACTGCGAATAGGGGCAGAGAGCCAGAATTTGGGTCCAAAATATGGCTCAGGTATCGAATTTGGTATGTATGGGATATTTTGAAAACTGCAGGGGGGTTTGGGCAAAATGTGACCCACCGCCGCTTTCAGTAATTGGCATATTTTCGGTATAAAAAGTCGGAATTTCAAACTGCAAATAGGTGCAGAGAGCCAGAATTTCGGTCCAAAATATGGCTCAGGTATCGAATTTGGGATGTTTGGGATATTTTGAAAACTGCAGGGGGGTTTGGGCAAAATGTGACCCACTGCGGCTTTCAGTAATTGGCAGATTTTTGGTATAAAAAGTCGGAATTTCAAACTGCAAATAGGTGCAGAGAGCCAGAATTTGGGTCCAAAATATGGCTCAGGTATCGAATTTGGGATGTTTGAGATATTTTGAAAACTACAGGGGGGATTGGGCAAAATGTGACCCACCGCTGCTTCCAGTAATTGGCATATTTTCGGTATAAAATTCGGAATTTCAAACTGCGAATAGGGGCAGAGAGCCAGAATTTGGGTCCAAAATATGGCTCAGGTATCGAATTTGGTATGTATGGGATATTTTGAAAACTGCAGGGGGGTTTGGGCAAAATGTGACCCACCGCCGCTTTCAGTAATTGGCATATTTTCGGTATAAAAAGTCGGAATTTCAAACTGCAAATAGGTGCAGAGAGCCAGAATTTCGGTCCAAAATATGGCTCAGGTATCGAATTTGGGATGTTTGGGATATTTTGAAAACTGCAGGGGGGTTTGGGCAAAATGTGACCCACTGCGGCTTTCAGTAATTGGCAGATTTTTGGTATAAAAAGTCGGAATTTCAAACTGCAAATAGGTGCAGAGAGCCAGAATTTGGGTCCAAAATATGGCTCAGGTATCGAATTTGGGATGTTTGAGATATTTTGAAAACTGCAGGGGGGATTGGGCAAAATGTGACCCACCGCTGCTTCCAGTAATTGGCATATTTTCGGTATAAAATTCGGAATTTCAAACTGCGAATAGGGGCAGAGAGCCAGAATTTGGGTCCAAAATATGGCTCAGGTATCGAATTTTGAATGCTTGGGATATTTTGAAAACTGCAGGGGGGTTTGGGCAAAATGTGACCCACCGCCGCTTTCTGTAATTGACAGATTTTTGGTATAAAAAGTCGGATTTTCAAATTGCGAATAGGTGCAGAGAGCCAGAATTTGGGTCCAAAATATGGCTCAGGTATCGAATTTGGGATGTTTGGGATATTTTGAAAACTGCAGGGGGGTTTGGGCAAAATGTGACCCACCGCCGCTTCCAGTAATTGGCATATTTTCGGTATAAAAAGTCGGAATTTCAAACTGCGAATAGGTGCAGAGAGCCAGAATTTCGGTCCAAAATATGGCTCAGGTATCGAATTTGGGATGTTTGGGATATTTTGAAAACTGCAGGGGGGTTTGGGCAAAATGTGACCCACTGCTGCTTTCAGTAATTGGCATATTTTTGGTATAAAATTCGGAATTGCAAACTGCGAATAGGTGCAGAGAGCTAGAATTAGGGTCCAAAATATGGCTCAGGTATCGAATTTGGTATGTATGGGATATTTTGAAAACTGCAGGGGGGTTTGTGCAAAATGTGACCCTCTGCCGCTTTCAGTAATTGGCAGATTTTTGGTATAAAAAGTCGGATTTCCAAAATGCGAATAGGTGCAGAGAGCCAGAATTTGGGTCCAAAATATGGCTCAGGTATCGAATTTGGTATGTATGGGATATTTTGAAAACTGCAGGGGGGGTTTGGGCAAAATGTGACCCACCGCCGCTTTCAGTAATTGGCATATTTTCGGTATAAAAAGTCAGAATTTCAAACTGCGAATAGGTGCAGAGAGCCAGTATTTGGGTCCAAAATATGGCTCAGGTATCGAATTTGGGATGTTTGGGATATTTTGAAAACTGCAGGGGGGTTTGGGCAAAATGTGACCCACCGCCGCTTCCAGTAATTGGCATATTTTCGGTATAAAAAGTCGGAATTTCAAACTGCGAATAGGGGCAGAGAGCCAGAATTTGGGTCCAAAATATGGCTCAGGTATCTAATTTGGGATGTATGGGATATTTTGAAAACTACAGGGGGGGTTTGGGCAAAATGTGACCCACCGCCGCTTTCAGTAATTGGCATATTTTCGGTATAAAAAGTCGGAATTTCAAACTGCGAATAGGTGCAGAGAGCCAGAATTTGGGTCCAAAATATGGCCCAGGTATCGAATTTGGGTTGTTTGGGATATTTTGAAAACTGCAGGGTGGTTTGGGCAAAATGTGACCCACCGCCGCTTTCAGTAATTGGCATATTTTTGGTATAAAAATTCAGAATTTCAAACTGCGAATAGGTGCAAAGAGCCAGAATTTGGGTCCAAAATATGGCTCAGGTATCGAATTTGGGATGTTTGGGATATTTTGAAAACTGCAGGGGGGTTTGGGCAAAATGTGACCCACTGCTGCTTTCAGTAATTGGCATATTTTCGGTATAAAAAGTCGGAATTTCAAACTGCGAATAGGTGCAGAGAGCCTGAATTTGGGTCCAAAATATTGATCAGGTATCGAATTTGGGATGTTTGGGATATTTTGAAAACTGCAGGGGGGTTTGGGCAAAATTTGACCATCCGCCGCTTTCAGTAATTGGCATATTTTCTGTATAAAAAGTTGGAATTTCAAACTGCGAATAGGTGCAGAGAGCCAGAATTTGGGTCCAAAATATGGCTCAGGTATCGAATTTGGGATGTTTGGGATATTTTGAAAACTGCAGGGGGGTTTGGGCAAAATGTATCTAATTTGGGATGATTGGGATATTTTGAAAACTGCAGGGGGGTTTGGGAAAAATGTGACCCACCGCCGTTTTCAGTAATTGGCATATTTTTGGTATAAAAAGTTGGAATTTAAAACTGCGAATAGGTGCAGAGAGTCAGAATTTGGGTTTTAAAATATGACTCGGGTATTGAATTTGAGATGTTTGGGATATTTTGAAAACTGCAGGTGGGTTTGCGCAAAATGTGACCTACCGCCGCTTTCAGTAATTGGCAGATTTTTGGTATAAAAAGTCGGAATTTCAAACTGGGAATAGGTGCAGAGAGCCCGAATTTGGGTCCAAAATATGGCCCAGGTATCGAATTTGGAATGTTTGGGATATTTTGAAAACTGCAGCGGGGTTTGGGCAAAATGTGACCCACCCCTGCTCTCAGTAATTGGCATATGTACGGTATAAAAAGTCGGAATTTCAAACTGCGAATAGGTGCAGAGAGCCAGAATTTGGGTCCAAAATATGGCTCAGTTATCGAATTTGAGATGTTTGGGATATTTTGAAAACTGCAGGGGGGTTTGGGCAAAATGTGACCCACCGCCGCATTCAGTAATTGGCATATTTTTGGTATAAAATTCGGAATTTTAAATTGCGAATAGGTGCAGAGAGCCAGAATTTGGGTCCAAAATATGGCTCAGGTATCAAGTTTGGGATGTTTGGGATATTTTGAAAACTGCAGGGGGGTTTGGGCAAAATGTGACCCACCGCCGCTTTCAGTAATTGACAGATTTTTGGTATAAAAAGTCGGATTTTCCAATTGCGAATAGGTGCAGAGAGCCAGAATTTGGGTCCAAAATTTGACTCGGGTATCGAATTTGGGATGTTTGGGATATTTTGAAAACTGCATGGGGGTTTGGGCAAAATGTGACCCACCGCCGCTCTCAGTAATTGGCATATTTTCGGTATAAAAAGTCGTAATTTCAAACTGCGAATAGGTGCAGAGAGCCAGAATTTGGGTCCAAAATATGGCTCAGGCATCGAATTTGATATGTGTGGAATATTTTGAAAACTGCAGGGGGGTTTGGGCAAAATGTGACCCACCGCCGCTTTCAGTAATTGGCATATTTTTGGTATAAAATTCGGAATTTTAAACTGCGAATAGGTGCAGAGAGCCAGAATTTCGGTCCAAAATATGGCTCAGGTATCGAATTTGGGATGTTTGGGATATTTTGAAAACTGCAGGGGGGTTTGGGCAAAATGTGACCCACCGCCGCTTTCAGTAATTGGCATATTTTTGGTATAAAAAGTCGAAATTTCAAACTGCGAATAGGTGCAGAGAGCCAAAATTTGGGTCCAAAATATGGCTGAGGTATCTAATTTGGGATGTTTGGGATATTTTGAAAACTGCAGGGGGGTTTGGGCAAAATGTGACCCACCGCCGCTTTCAGTAATTGGCATATTTTCGGTATAAAAAGTCGGAATTTCAAACTGCGAATAGGTGCAGAGAGCCAGAATTTGGGTCCAAAATATGGCCCAGGTATCGAATTTGGGATGTTTGGGATATTTTGAAAACTGCAGGGGGGTTTGGGCAAAATGTGACCCACCGCCGCTTTCAGTAATTGGCATATTTTAGGTATAAAAAGTCAGAATTTCAAACTGCGAATAGGTGCAGAGAGCCAGTATTTGGGTCCAAAATATGGCTCAGGTATCGAATTTGGGATGTTTGGGATATTTTGAAAACTGCAGGGGGGGTTTGGGCAAAATGTGACCCACCGCCGCTTTCAGTAATTGGCATATTTTCGGTATAAAAAGTCGGAATTTCAAACTGCGAATAGGTGCAGAGAGCCAGAATTTGGGTACAAAATATGGCTCAGGTATCGAATTTGGGATGTTTGGGATATTTTGCCCCCTGCGGCAAAAATTGGTCGATTTTTGGCAGGTAGCGGCGAAATTCGCACGGTTTTTGGCCGCTAGCGGCGAAAATCACGCTATTTTTGGCCGGTAGCGGCGAAAATCGCGATTTTTGCCCGCCAGCTGCGAAAATCGCATGTTTTAGGCTGCTAGCAGCGAAAATCGCGCGGTTTTTGGCTGGTAGCGGCGAAAATCGCGCTATTTTTGCCCGCCAGCTGCAAAAATCGCATAGTTACTGGCCGCTAGCGACGAAAATCGCGCGATTTTTGGCCGCTAGCGACGAAAATCGCGCGATTTTTGGCCGCTAGCGGCGAAATTCGCACGATTTTTGGACGCAAGCGTCGAAATTTTCACGATTTTTGGCCGCTTACGGCGAAAATAGCCCCTTTTTTGGCCGGTAGCGCCGAAATCGCGATTTTTGCCCGCCAGCTTCGAAAATCGCATGTTTTTGGCCGCTAGCGGCAAAAATCGCGCGGTTTTTGACCGGTAGCGGCGAAAATCGCGCTATTTTTGCACCCCAGCTGCAAAAATCGCATAGTTTCTGGCCGCTAGCGGCGAAAATCGCACGATTTTTGGCCGCTAGCGGCGAAAATCTCCCCATTTTTGGCCGCTAGCGGCGAAAATAGCCCCTTTTTTGGCCGCTAGCGGCGAAAATAGCCCCTTTTTTGGCCGCTAGCGGCAAAAATCGGTCGATTTTTCGCAGGTAGCGGCGAAATTTGCGCGATTTTTGCCCGCCAGCTGCAAAAATCGCATGGTTTCTGGCCGCTAGCGTCGAAAATAGCGCGGTTTTCGGCCGTTAGCCGCAAAAATCGCCTGATTTTTGGCCGCTAGCGGCGAAAATCGCGATATTTTTGGCCGGTAGGGGCGAAAATCGCGATTTTTGCCCGCCAGCTGCGAAAATCGCATGGTTTTTGGCCGCTAGTGGCGAAAATCGCGCGGTTTTTGGCCGGTAGCGGCCAAAATTGCGCTATTTTTGCGCACCAGCTGCAAAAATCGCATTGTTTCTGGCCGCTAGCGGCGAAATTCGCACGATTTTTGGCCGCTAGCGGCGAAATTTGCACGATTTTTGGCCGCTAGCAGCGATAATCGCCCCATTTTTGGCCGCTAGCGGCGGAAATAGCCCCTTTTTTTGCCGCTAGCGGCGAAAATCGGTCGATTTTTGTCAGGTAGCGGCGAAATTCGCGCGATTTTTGCTCGCCAGCTGCAAAAATCGCATGGTTTCTGGCCGCTAGCGTCGAAAATAGCGTGGTTTTCGGCCGTTAGCCGCAAAAATCGCCCGATTTTTGGCCGCTAGCGGCGAAAATCGTACGGTTTTTTACCGCTAGCGGCGAAAATCGCGTTATTTTTGGCCGGTAGCGGCGAAAATCGCGATTTTTGCCTGCCAGCTGCGAAAATCGCATATTTTTGGCCGCTAGCGTCGAAAATCGCGCGGTTTTTGGCCGGTCGCGGCGAAAATCGCGCTATTTTTGCCCGCCAGCTGCAAAAATCGCTTAGTTTCTGGCCGCTAGCGGCGAAAATCGCGCGATTTTTGGCCGCTAGCGTCAAAATTTGCCCGATTTTTGGCTGCTAGCGGCTAAAATCGCCCCATTTTTGGCCGCTAGCAGCGAAAATAGCCCCATTTTTGGCCGCTAGCGGCGAAAATCGGTCGATTTTTGGCCAGTAGCGGCGAAATTCGCGCGATTTTTGCCCGCCAGCTGCGAAAATCGTATGGTTTTTGGCCACTAGAGGCGAAAATCGCGCTATTTTTGGCCGGTAGCGGCGAAAATCGCGATTTTTGCCCGCCAGCTGCGAAAAACGCATGTTTTTGCCCGCCAGCTGCAAAAATCGCATGGTTTCTGGCCGCTAGCGTCGAAAATAGCGCGGTTTTCGGCCGTTAGTCGCAAAAATCGCCCGATTTTTGGCGCTAGCGGCGAAAATCGTACGGTTTTTGGCCGCTAGCGGCGAAAATCGCGCTATTTTTGGCCGGCAGCGGCGAAAATCGCGATTTTTGCCCGCCAGCTGCGAAAATCGCATATTTTTGGCCACTAGCGTCGAAAATCGCGCGGTTTTTGGCCGGTCGCAGCGAAAATCGCGCTATTTTTGCCCGCCAGCTGCAAAACTCGCATAGTTTCTTGCCGCTAGAGGCGAAAATCGCGCGATTTTTGGCCTCTAGCGGCAAAATTCGCACGATTTTTGGCCGCTAGCAGCTAAAATCGCCCCATTTTTGGCCGCTAGCATTGAAAATAGCCCCTTTTTTGGCCGGAAGCGGCGAAAATCGGTCGATTTTTGCCAGGTAGCGGCGAAATTCGTGCGATTTTTGCCCGCCAGCTGCAAAAATCGCATGGTTTCTGGCCGCTAGCGTCGAAAATAGCGCGGATTTCGGCTGGTAGCCGCAAAAACCGCCCTATTTTTGGCCGCAAGCGGCGAAAATCGCACGGTTTTTGGCCGCAAGCGGCGAAAATCACGCTATTTTTGGCCAGTAGCGGCGAAAATCGCGATTTTTGCACGCCAGCTGCGAAAATCGCATGGTTTTTGGCCGCTAGAGGCGAAAATCGCGCTATTTTTGGTCGGTAGCGGCGAAAATCGCGATTTTTGCCAGCCAGCTGCGAAAAACGCATGTTTTTGGCCGCTAGCGGCGAAAATCTGTCGATTTTTCGCAAGTAGCGGCGAAATTCGCGCGATTTTTCCCCGCCAGCTGCAAAAATCGCATAGTTTCTGGCCGCTAGCGGCGAAAATCGCGCGATTTTTGCCCGCCACCTGCAAAAATCGAATGGTTTCTGGCCGCTAGCGTCGAAAATAGCGCGGTTTTCGGCCGTTAGCCGCAAAAATCGCCCGATTTTTGGCCGCTAGCGGCGAAAATCGCATGGTTTTTGGCCGCTAGTGGCGAAAATCGCGCGGTTTTTGGCCGGTAGCTGCGAAAATTGCGCTATTTTCGCCCACCAGCTGCAAAAATCGCATTGTTTCTGGCCGCTAGCGGCGAAAATCGCGCGATTTTTGCCCGCTAGCGGCGAAATTTGCACGATTTTTGGCCGCTAGCGGCGAAAATCGCCCCATTTTTGGCCGCTAGCGGCGAAAATAGCCCCTTTTTTGGCCGCTAGCGGCGAAAATCTGTCGACTTTTGGCAAGTAGCGGCGAAAATCGCGCGATTTTTGCCCGCCAGCAGCAAAAATCGCATGGTTTCTGGCCGCTAGCGTCGAAAATAGGGCGGTTTTCGGCTGTTAGCCGCAAAAATTGCCCGATTTTTGGCCGCTAGCGGCGAAAATCGCACGGTTTTTGGCCGCAAGCTGCGAAAATCGCGCTATTTTTTGCCAGTAGCGGCCAAAATCGCGATTTTTGCAGGCCAACTGCGAAAATCGCATAGTTTTTGGCCGCTAGAGGCGAAAATCGCGCTATTTTTGGCCGGTAGCGGCGAAAATCGCGATTTTTGCCCGCCAGCTGCGAAAAACGCATGTTTTTGGCCGCTAGCGGCAAAAATAGGTCGATTTTTCGCAGGTAGCGGCGAAATTCGCGCGATTTTTGCCCGCCAGCTGAAAAAATCGCATGGTTTCTGGCCGCTAGCGTCGAAAATAGCGCAGTTTTCGGCCGTTAGCCGCAAAGATCGCCCGATTTTTGGGCACTAGCGGCGAAAATCGTACGTTTTTTGGCCGCTAGGGGCAAAAATCGCGCTATTTTTGGCCGATAGGCGCGAAAATCGCGATTTTTGCCCGCCAGCTGCGAAAATCGCATGGTTTTTGGCCGCTAGTGGCGAAAATCGCACGGTTTTTGGCCGGTAGCGGCGAAAATTGTGCTATTTTTGCCCACCAGCTGCAAAAATCGCATTGTTTCTGGCCGCTAGCGGCGAAAATCGCGCGATTTTTGGCCGCTAATAGCGAAAATCGCCCCATTTTTGGCCGCTAGCTGCGAAAATAGCCCCTTTTTTTAGCCGCTAGCGGCGAAAATCGCGCTATTTTTAGCCGGTAGCGGCGAAAATCGCGCGATTTTTGCCCGCCAGCTGCAAAAATCGCATGGTTTCTGGCCGCTAGCGTCGAAAATAGCGCGGTTTTCGGCCGTTAGCCGCAAAGATCGCCCGATTTTTGGGCACTAGCGGCGAAAATCGTAAGGTTTTTGGCCGCTAGGGGCGAAAATCGCGCTATTTTTGGCCGGTAGGGGCGAAAATCGCGATTTTTGCCCGCCAGCTGCAAAAATCGCATGGTTTTTGGCCGCTAGTGGCGAAAATCGCGCGGTTTTTGGCCGGCAGCGGCGAAAATTACGCTATTTTTGCCCACCAGCTGCAAAAATCGCATTGTTTCTGGCCGCTAGCGGCAAAAATCGCGATTTTTGGCCGCTAATAGCGAAATTCGCACGATGTTTGGCCGCTAGCGGCGAAATTTGCACGATTTTTGGCCGCTTGCGGCGAAAATCGCCCCATTTTTGGCCGCTAGCGGCGAAAATCGCACGGTTTTTGGCCGCAAGCGGCGAAAATCGCGCTATTTTTGGCCAGTAGCGGCGAAAATCGCGATTTTTGCAAGCCAGCTGCGAAAAACGCATGTTTTTGGCCGCTAGCGGCGAAAATCGGTCGATTTTTCGCAGGTAGTGGCGAAATTGGCGCGATTTTTGCCCGCCAGCTGCAAAAATCGCATGGTTTCTGCCCGCTAGCGTCGAAAATAGCGCGGTTTTCGGCCGTTAGCCGCAAAGATCGCCCGATTTTTGGCAGCTAGCGGCGAAAATCGTACGGTTTTTGGCCGCTAGGGGCAAAAATCGCGCTATTTTTGGCCGGTAGGCGCGAAAATCACGATTTTTGCCCGCCAGCTGCGAAAATCGTATGGTTTTTGGCCGGTAGCGGCAAAAATTGCGCTATTTTTGCCCACCAGCTGCAAAAATCGCATTGTTTCTGGCCGCTAACGGCGAGAATCGCGCGATTTTTGGCCGCTAATAGCGAAATTCGCACGATTTTTGGCCGCTAGCGGCGAAAATCGCGCGCTTTTGGCCGCTAATAGCGAAAATCGCCCCATTTTTGGCCGCTAGCGGTGAAAATAGCCCCTTTTTTGGCCGCTAGCGGCGAAAATCGCGCTATTTTTGGCCGGTAGCGGCGAAAATCGCGATTTTTGCACGCCAGCTGCAAAAATAGCATGGTTTTTGGCCGCTAGAGGCGAAAATCGCGCTATTTTTGGCCCGTAGCGGCGAAAATCGCGATTTTTGCACGCCAGCTGCGAAAATCGCATGGTTTTTGGCCACTAGAGGCGAAAATCGCGCTATTTTTGGCCGGTAGCGGCGAAAATCGCGATTTTTGCCTGCCAGCTGCGAAAAACGCATGTTTTTGGCCGCTAGCGGCGAAAATCGGTTGATTTTTCGCAGGTAGCGGCGAAATTCGCGCGATTTTTGCCCGCCAGCTGCAAAAATCGCATGGTTTCTGGCCGCTAGCGTCGAAAATAGCGCGGTTTTCGGCCGTTAGCCGCAAAAATCACCCGATTTTTGGCGCTAGCGGCGAAAATCGTCCGGTTTTTGGCCGCTAGCGGCGAAAATCGCGCAATTTTTGGCCGGTAGCGGCGAAAATCGCGATTTTTGCCCGCCAGCTGCAAAAATCGCATGGTTTTTGGCCGCTAGTGGCGAAAATCGCGCGGTTTTTGGCCGGCAGCGGCGAAAATTACGCTATTTTTGCCCACCAGCTGCAAAAATCGCATTGTTTCTGGCCGCTAGCGGCAAAAATTTCGCGATTTTTGGCCGCTAATAGCGAAATTCGCACGATGTTTGGCCGCTAGCGGCGAAATTTGCACGATTTTTGGCCGCTTGCGGCGAAAATCGCCCCATTTTTGGCCGCTAGCGGCGAAAATCGCACGGTTTTTGGCCGCAAGCGGCGAAAATCGCGCTATTTTTGGCCAGTAGCGGCGAAAATCGCGATTTTTGCAAGCCAGCTGCGAAAAACGCATGTTTTTGGCCGCTAGCGGCGAAAATCGGTCGATTTTTCGCAGGTAGTGGCGAAATTGGCGCGATTTTTGCCCGCCAGCTGCAAAAATCGCATGGTTTCTGCCCGCTAGCGTCGAAAATAGCGCGGTTTTCGGCCGTTAGCCGCAAAGATCGCCCGATTTTTGGCCGCTAGCGGCGAAAATCGTACGGTTTTTGGCCACTAGGGGCAAAATTCGCGCTATTTTTGGCCGGTAGGCGCGAAAATCACGATTTTTGCCCGCCAGCTGCGAAAATCGTATGGTTTTTGGCCGCTAGTGGCGAAAATCGCGCGGTTTTTGGCCGGTAGCGGCGAAAATCGCGATTTTTGCACGCCAGCTGCGAAAATCGCATGGTTTTCGGCCGCTAGAGGCGAAAATCGCGCTATTTTTGGCCGGTAGCGGCGAAAATCGCGATTTTTGCCTGCCAGCTGCGAAAAACGCATGTTTTTGGCCGCTAGCGGCGAAAATCGGTTGATTTTTCGCAGGTAGCGGCGAAATTCGCGCGATTTTTGCCCGCCAGCTGCAAAAATCGCATGGTTTCTGGCCGCTAGCGTCGAAAATAGCGCTGTTTTCGGCCGTTAGCCGCAAAAATCACCCGATTTTTGGCGCTAGCGGCGAAAATCGTACGGTTTTTGGCCGCTCGCGGCGAAAATCGCGCAATTTTTGGCCGGTAGCGGCGAAAATCGCGATTTTTGCCCGCCAGCTGCGAAAATCGCATTGTTTCTGGCCGTTAGCGGCGAAAATCGCGCGATTTTTGGCCGCTAGTAGCGAAATTCGCACGATTTTTGGCCGCTAGCGGCAAAATTTGCACGATGTTTGGCCGCTAGCGGCGAAAATCGCCCCATTTTTGGCCGCTAGCGGCGAAAATAGCCCCTTTTTTTACCGCTAGCGGCGAAAATCGGTCGATTTTTGGCAGGTAGCGGCGAAAATCGCGGGATTTTTGCCCGCCAACTGCAAAAATCGCATGGTTTCTGGCCGCTAGCGTCGAAAATAGCGCGGTTTTCGGCCGTTAGCCGCAAGAATTGCCCGATTTTTGGCTGCTAGCGGCGAAAATCGCACGATTTTTGGAAGCAAGCGGCGAAAATCGCGCTATTTTTGGCCAGTAGCGGCGAAAATAGTGATTTTTGCACGCCAGCTGCGAAAATCGCATGGTTTTTGGCCGCTAGAGGCGAAAACCGCGCTATTTTTGGCCGGAAGCGGCGAAAATCGACCGATTTTGGGCCGCTAGCGGCAAAAATAGCCCCTTTTTTGGCCGCTAGCGGCGAAAATCGGTAGATTTTTGCCGCAAGCGGCCAAAAACCGCGCGATTTTCGCTGCTAGCGGCCAAAAACCGCGCGATTTTTGCCAGTAGCGGGCAAAAACCGGGCGATCTTCGCCGCAAGCGGGAAAAGTCGCCCGATTTTTGGCCGCTACCGCCGAAAATCGCGCGGTTTTTTGCCGCTAGCGGAGAATATCGCGCGATTTTTGGCCGGTAGCGGCGAAAATCGCGCGATTTTTGGCCGGTAGTTGCGAAAATCGCACGGTTTTTGGCCGCTAGCGGCAAAAATCGACCGATTTTCGCAGGTTAAGGCCAAAAAGCGCGCGATTTTCGCCGCTAGCGTCCAAAAATCGGGCGATTTTTGCCGCTAGTGGCCAAAAACCGAGCTAATTTTGCAGTTACCGGCGAAAATTGCGCGATTTTCACAAATCGCACGGTTTTTGGCCGCTATCAGCGAAAATCGCACGGTTTTTGGCCGCTAGCGGCGAAAATCGCGCGATTTTCGCTCCTAGCGGCCAAAAACCGCGCGATTATCGCTGCTAGCGGCCATAAACCGTGCGATTTTCGCCGCTAGCGGCCAAAAATCGCGGGATTTTCGCCGGTAGCGGGCAAAAATCGGACGAATTTCGCCGCTGGAGGGCAAAAATCGGGCGATTTTCGCTGCTATAGCGGCCAAAAACTGTGCGATTTTCGCCGCTAGCGGCCAATAATCGCGCGATTTTCGCCGGTAGCGTCCAAAGATTTGGTGAATTTCGCCGCTGGATGTCAAAAATCTGCCGATTTTCGCCGCTAGCAGCAAAAATCGCCTTATTTTTGGTAGGTAGCGGCGAAAATCGCGCGGTTTTTTGCCGCTAGCGGCGAAAATCGCGCGATTTTTGCCAGCCAGCTGCGAAAATCGCATGGTTTTTGGCCGCTAGTGGCGAAAATCGCCCGATTTTTGAACGCTAGCGGCGAAAATCGCTCGGTTTTTGCCGCTAACGGCCAAAAACCGCTCGATTCTCGCTGCTAGCGGCCAAAAACCGTGCGATTTTCGCCGCTAGCGGATAAAATCGCCAGATTTTTTGCCCGGTAGTGGCGAAAATCGGTCGATTTTTGGCAGGTAGCGGCGAAATTCGCGCGATTTTTGCCTGCCAGCTGCAAAAATCGCATTGTTTCTGGCCGCTAGCGTCGAAAATAGCGCGGTTTTCGGCCGTTAGCCGCAAAAATCGCCCGATTTTTGGCGCTAGCGTCGAAAATCGTACGGTTTTTGGCCGGTAGCGGCGAAAATCGCGATTTTTGCCCGCCAGCTGCGAAAATCGCATATTTTTGGCCGCTAGCGTCGAAAATCGCGCGGTTTTTGGCCGGTCGCGGCAAAAATCGCGCTATTTTTGCCCGCCAGCTGCAAAAATCGCATAATTTCTGGCCGCTAGCGGCGAAAATCGCACTATTTTTGCCCGCCAGCTGCAAAAATCGCATAGTTTCTGGCCGCTAGCAGCAAAATTTGCACGATTTTTGGCTGCTAGCGTCGAAATTTGCACGATTTTTGGCCGCTAGGGGCTAAAATCGCCCCATTTTTGGCTGCTAGCAGCGAAAATAGCCCCTTTTTTGGCCGCTAGCGGCGAAAATCGGTCGATTTTTCGCAGGTAGCGGCGAAATTCGCGCGATTTTTGCCTGCCAGCTGCGAAAATCGCATGGTTTCTGGCCGCTAGCGTCGAAAATAGCGAGGTTTTCAGCTGTTAGCCGCAAAAATCGCCCGATTTTTGGCCGCTAGCGGCGAAAATCGTACGGTTTTTGGCCGCTAGCGGCGAAAATCGCGCTATTTTTGGCCGGTAGGGGCGAAAATCGCGATTTTTGCCAGCCAGCTGCGAAAATCGCATGGTTTTTGGCCGCTAGTGGCGAAAATCGCGCGGTTTTTGGCCGGTAGCGGCGAAAATTGCGCTATTTTTGCCCACCAGCTGCAAAAATCCCATTGTTTCTGGACGCTAGCGGCGAAAATCGCGCGATTTTTGGCCGCTAATAGTGAAATTCGAACGATTTTTGGCCGCTAGCGGCGAAATTTGCACGATTTTTGGCTGCTAGCAGCGAAAATCCCCCCATTTTTGGCCGCTAGCGGCGAAAATAGCCCCTTTTTTGGCCGCTAGCGGCGAAAATCGGTCGATTTTTGGCAGGTAGAGGCGAAATTCGCGCGATTTTTGCCTGTCAGCTGCAAAAATCGCATTGTTTCTGGCCGCTAGCGTCGAAAATAGCGCGGTTTTCGGCCGTTAGCCGCAAAAATCGCCCGATTTTTGGCGCTAGCGGCGAAAGTCGTACGGTTTTTGGCCGCTAGCGGCATAAATCGCGCAATTTTTGGCCGGTAGCGGCGAAAATCGCGACTTTTGCCCGCCAGCTGCAAAAATCGCATAGTTTCTGGCCGCTAGCGGCGAAAATCGCGATTTTTGCACGCCAGCTGCGAAAATCGCATGGTTTTTGGCCGCTAGAGGCGAAAATCGCGCTATTTTTGGCCGGTAGCGGCGAAAATCGCGATTTTTGGCCGCCAGCTGCGAAAAACGCATGTTTTTGGCCGTTAGCGGCGAAAATCGGTCGATTTTTGGCAGGTAGCGGCGAAATTCGCGCGATTTTTACCCACCAGCTGCGAAAATCGCATGGTTTCTAGCCGCTAGCGTCGAAAACAGCGCGGTTTTCGGCCGTTACCCGCAAAAATCGCCCGATTTTTGGCCGCTAGCGGCGAAAATCGCGCTATTTTTGGCCGGTAGGGGCGAAAATCGCGATTTTTGCCCGCCAGCTGCGAAAATCGCATGGTTTTTGGCCGCTAGTGGCGAAAATCGCGTGGTTTTTGGCCGGTAGCGGCAAAAATTGCGCTATTTTTGCCCACCAGCTGCAAAAATCGCATGGTTTCTGGCCGCTAGCGTCGAAAATAGCGCGGTTCTCGACCGGTAGCCACAAAAACCGCCCAATTTTTGGCCGCTAGCGGCGAAAATCGCACGGTTTTTGGCCGGAAGCGGCGAAAATCGCGCTATTTTTGGCCAGTAGGGGCGAAAATTGCGATTTTTGCACGCCAGCTGCGAAAATCGCATGGTTTTTTGCCGGTAGCGGCGAAAATTGCGCTATTTTTGCCCACCAGCTGCAAAAATCACATTGTTTCTGGCTCTAGCGGCGAAAATCGCGCGATTTCTGGCAGCTAGTAGCGAAATTCGCACGTTTTTTGGCCGCTAGCGTCGAAATTTGCACGATTTTTGGACGCTAGCGGCGAAAATCGCCCCATTTTTGGCCGTTAGCGGCGAAAATAGCCCCTTTTTTGGCCGCTAGCGGCGAAAATCGGTCGATTTTTGGCAGGTAGCGGCGAAAATCGCGCTATTTTTGGCCAGTAGAGGCGAAAATCGCGATTTTTGCACGCCAGCTGCGAAAATCGCATGGTTTTTGGCCGCTAGAGGCGAAAATCGCGCTATTTTTGGCCAGTAGCGCCGAAAATCGCGATTTTTGCCCGCCAGCTGCGAAAAACGCATGTTTTTGGCCGCTAGCAGCGAAAATCGGTCGATTTTTCGCAGGTAGCGGCAAAATTCGCGCGGTTTTTTCCCGCCAACTGCAAAAAGCGCATGGTTTCTGGCCGCTAGCGTCGAAAATAGCGCGGTTTTCGGCCGTTAGCCGCAAAAATCGCCCGATTTTTGGCCGCTAGCGGCAAAAATCGTACGGTTTTTGGCCGCTAGGGGCGAAAATCGCGATTTTTGCCCGCCAGCTGCGAAAATCGCATGGTTTTTGACCGCTAGTGGCGAAAATCGCGCGGTTTTTGGCCGGTAGCGGCGAAAATTGCGCTATTTTTGCCCACCAGCTGCAAAAATCGCCTTGTTTCTGACCGCTAGCGGCGAAAATTGCGCGATTTTTGGCCGATAGTAGCGAAATTCGCACGATTTTTGGCCGCTAGCGGCGAAATTTGCACGATTTTTGGCCGCTAGGGGCGAAAATCGACTCTTTTTTGGCCGCTTGCGGCGAAAATCTGTCGACTTTTGGCAGGTAGCGGCGAAAATCGCGCGATTTTTGCCCGCCAGCAGCAAAAATCGCATGGTTTCTGGCCGCTAGCGTCGAAAATAGGGCGGTTTTCGGCTGTTAGCCGCAAAAATTGCCCGATTTTTGGCCGCTAGCGGCGAAAATCGCACGGTTTTTGGCCGCAAGCTGCGAAAATCGCGCTATTTTTTGCCAGTAGCGGCCAAAATCGCGATTTTTACAGGCCAACTGCGAAAATCGCATAGTTTTTGGCCGCTAGAGGCGAAAATCGCGCTATTTTTGGCCGGTAGCGGCGAAAATCGCGATTTTTGCCCGCCAGCTGCGAAAAACGCATGTTTTAGGCCGCTAGCGGTGAAAATCGGTCGATTTTTCGCAGGTAGCGGCGAAATTCGCGCGATTTTTGCCCGCCAGCTGCAAAAATCGCATGGTTTCTGGCCGGTAACGTCGAAAATAGCGCGGTTTTCGGCCGTTAGTCGCAAAAATCGCCCGATTTTTGGCCGCTAGCGCCGAAAATCGCACGGTTTTTGGCCGCAAGCGGCGAAAATCGCGCTATTTTTTGCCAGTAGCGGCCAAAATCGCGAGTTTTGCACGCCAGCTGCGAAAATCGCATGGTTTTTGGCCGCTAGAGGCGAAAATTGCGCTATTTTTGGCCGGTAGCGGCGAAAATCGCGATTTTTGCCCGCCAGCTGCGAAAAACGCATGTTTTTGGCCGCTAGCGGCGAAAATCGGTCGATTTTTCGCAGGTAGCGGCGAAATTCGTACGATTTTTGCCCACCAGCTCCAAAAGTCGCATAGTTTCTGGCCGCTAGCGGCGAAAATCGCGCGATTTTTGGCCGCTAGCGGAAAAATTCGCACGATTTTTGGCCGCTAGCGTCAAAATTTGCACGATTTTTGGCCGTTAGCGGCTAAAATTGCCCCATTTTTGGCCGCTATCGTCGAAAATAGCCCCTTTTTTGGCCGCTAGCGGCGAAAATCGGTTGATTTTTGGCAGGTAGCGGCGAAAATCGCGCGATTTTTGCCCGCCAACTGCGAAAATCGCATCGTTTTTGGCCGCTAGTGGCGAAAATCGCGCGGTTTTTGGCCGGTAGCGGCGAAAATCGCGATTTTTGCCCGCCAGCTGCGAAAATCGCATGGTTTCTGGCCGCTAGCGTCGAAAATAGCGCGGTTTTCGGCCGTTTGTCACAAAAATCGCCCGATTTTTGGCGCTAGCGGCGAAAATCGTACGGTTTTTGGCCGCTAGCGGCGAAAATCGCGCTATTTTTGGCCGGTAGCGGCGAAAATCGCGATTTTTCCCGCCAGCTGCGAAAATCGCATATTTTTGGCCGCTAGCGTCGAAAATCGCGCGGTTTTTGGCCGGTCGCGGCGAAAATCGCGCTATTTTTGCCCGCCAGCTGCAAAAATCGCATAGTTTCTTGCCGCTAGAGGCGAAAATCGCGCGATTTTTGGCCTCTAGCGGCAAAATTCGCACGATTTTTGGCCGCTAGCAGCTAAAATCGCCCCATTTAAGGCCGCTAGCAGTGAAAATAGCCTCTTTTTTGGCCGCAAGCTGCGACAATCGGTCGATTTTTGGCAGGTAGCGGCGAAATTCGTGCGATTTTTGCCCGCCAGCTGCAAAAATCGCATGGTTTCTGGCCGCTAGCGTCGAAAATAGCGCGGTTTTCGGCTTGTAGCCGCAAAAACCGCCCTATTTTTGGCCGCAAGCGGCGAAAATCGCACGGTTTTTGGCCGTAAGCGGCGAAAATCACGCTATTTTTGGCCAGTAGCGGCGAAAATCGCGATTTTTGCACGCCAGCTGCGAAAATCGCATGGTTTTTGGCCGCTAGAGACGAAAATCGCGCTATTTTTGGCCGGTAACGGCGAAAATCGCGATTTTTGCCTGCCAGCTGCGAAAAACGCATGTTTTTGGCCGCTAGCGGCGAAAATCGGTCGATTTTTCGCAAGTAGCGGCGAAATTCGCGCGATTTTTGCCCGCCAGCTGCAAAAATCGCATGGTTTCTGGCCGCTAGCGTCGAAAATAGCGCGGTTTTCGGCCGTTAGTCGCAAAAATCGCCCGATTTTTGGCGCTAGCGGCGAAAATCGTACGGTTTTTGGCCGCTAGCGGCGAAAATCGCGCTATTTTTGGCCGGTAGCGGCGAAAATCGCATATTTTTGGCCGCTAGCGTCGAAAATCGCGCGGTTTTTGGCCGGTCGCGGCGAAAATCGCGCTATTTTTGCCTGCCAGCTGCAAAAATCGCATATTTTCTTGCTGCTAGAGGCGAAAATCGCGCGATTTTTGGCCTCTAACGGCAAAATTCGCACGATTTTTGGCCGCTAGCAACTAAAATCGCCCCATTTTTGGCCGCTAGCAGTCAAAATAGCCCCTTTTTTGGCCGCAAGCGGCAACAATCGGTCGATTTTTGGCAGGTAGCGGCGAAATTCGTGCGATTTTTGCCCGCCAGCTGCAAAAATCGCATGGTTTCTGGCCGCTAGCGTCGAAAATAGCGCGGTTTTCGGCCGTTAGCCGCAAAAATCGCCCGATTTTTGGCCGCTAGCGGCGAAAATAGCACGGATTTTGGCCGCAAGCGGCGAAAATCACGCTATTTTTGGCCAGTAGCGGCGAAAATCGCGATTTTTGCACGCCAGCTGCGAAAATCGCATGGTTTTTGGCCGCTAGAGACGAAAATCGCGCTATTTTTGGCCGGTAGCGGCGAAAATCGCGATTTTTGCCAGCCAGCTGCGAAAAACGCATGTTTTTGGCCGCTAGCGGCGAAAATCTGTCGATTTTTCGCAAGTAGCGGCGAAATTCGCGCGATTTTTCCCCGCCAGCTGCAAAAATCGCATAGTTTCTGGCCGCTAGCGGCGAAAATCGCGCGATTTTTGCCCGCCACCTGCAAAAATCGAATGGTTTCTGGCCGCTAGCGTCGAAAATAGCGCGGTTTTCGGCCGTTAGCCGCAAAAATCGCCCGATTTTTGGCCGCTAGCGGCGAAAATCGCATGGTTTTTGGCCGCTAGTGGCGAAAATCGCGCGGTTTTTGGCCGGTAGCTGCGAAAATTGCGCTATTTTCGCCCACCAGCTGCAAAAATCGCATTGTTTCTGGCCGCTAGCGTCGAAAATAGGGCGGTTTTGCGGCCGTTAGCCGCAAAGATCGCCCGATTTTTGGCAGCTAGCGGCGAAAATCGTACGGTTTTTGGCCGCTAGGGGCAAAAATCGCGCTATTTTTGGCCGGTAGGCGCGAAAATCACGATTTTTGCCCGCCAGCTGCGAAAATCGTATGGTTTTTGGCCGCTAGTGGCGAAAATCGCGCGGTTTTTGGCCGGTAGCGGCAAAAATTGCGCTATTTTTGCCCACCAGCTGCAAAAATCGCATTGTTTCTGGCCGCTAACGGCGAGAATCGCGCGATTTTTGGCCGCTAATAGCGAAATTCGCACGATTTTTGGCCGCTAGCGGCGAAAATCGCGCGCTTTTGGCCGCTAATAGCGAAAATCTCCCCATTTTTGGCCGCTAGCGGTGAAAATAGCCCCTTTTTTGGCCGCTAGCGGCGAAAATCGCGCTATTTTTGGCCGGTAGCGGCGAAAATCGCGATTTTTGCACGCCAGCTGCAAAAATAGCATGGTTTTTGGCCGCTAGAGGCGAAAATCGCGCTATTTTTGGCCCGTAGCGGCGAAAATCGCGATTTTTGCACGCCAGCTGCGAAAATCGCATGGTTTTTGGCCGCTAGAGGCGAAAATCGCGCTATTTTTGGCCGGTAGCGGCGAAAATCGCGATTTTTGCCTGCCAGCTGCGAAAAACGCATGTTTTTGGCCGCTAGCGGCGAAAATCGGTTGATTTTTCGCAGGTAGCGGCGAAATTCGCGCGATTTTTGCCCGCCAGCTGCAAAAATCGCATGGTTTCTGGCCTCTAGCGTCGAAAATAGCGCGGTTTTCGGCCGTTAGCCGCAAAAATCACCCGATTTTTGGCGCTAGCGGCGAAAATCGTCCGGTTTTTGGCCGCTAGCGGCGAAAATCGCGCAATTTTTGGCCGGTAGCGGCGAAAATCGCGATTTTTGCCCGCCAGCTGCAAAAATCGCATGGTTTTTGGCCGCTAGTGGCGAAAATCGCGCGGTTTTTGGCCGGCATCGGCGAAAATTACGCTATTTTTGCCCACCAGCTGCAAAAATCGCATTGTTTCTGGCCGCTAGCGGCAAAAATTTCGCGATTTTTGGCCGCTAATAGCGAAATTCGCACGATGTTTGGCCGCTAGCGGCGAAATTTGCACGATTTTTGGCCGCTTGCGGCGAAAATCGCCCCATTTTTGGCCGCTAGCGGCGAAAATCGCACGGTTTTTGGCCGCAAGCGGCGAAAATCGCGCTATTTTTGGCCAGTACCGGCGAAAATCGCGATTTTTGCAAGCCAGCTGCGAAAAACGCATGTTTTTGGCCGCTAGCGGCGAAAATCGGTCGATTTTTCGCAGGTAGTGGCGAAATTGGCGCGATTTTTGCCCGCCAGCTGCAAAAATCGCATGGTTTCTGCCCGCTAGCGTCGAAAATAGCGCGGTTTTCGGCCGTTAGCCGCAAAGATCGCCCGATTTTTGGCCGCTAGCGGCGAAAATCGTACGGTTTTTGGCCACTAGGGGCAAAATTCGCGCTATTTTTGGCCGGTAGGCGCGAAAATCACGATTTTTGCCCGCCAGCTGCGAAAATCGTATGGTTTTTGGCCGCTAGTGGCGAAAATCGCGCGGTTTTTGGCCGGTAGCGGCGAAAATCACGATTTTTGCACGCCAGCTGCGAAAATCGCATGGTTTTCGGCCGCTAGAGGCGAAAATCGCGCTATTTTTGGCCGGTAGCGGCGAAAATCGCGATTTTTGCCTGCCAGCTGCGAAAAACGCATGTTTTTGGCCGCTAGCGGCGAAAATCGGTTGATTTTTCGCAGGTAGCGGCGAAATTCGCGCGATTTTTGCCCGCCAGCTGCAAAAATCGCATGGTTTCTGGCCGCTAGCGTCGAAAATAGCGCGGTTTTCGGCCGTTAGCCGCAAAAATCACCCGATTTTTGGCGCTAGCGGCGAAAATCGTACGGTTTTTGGCCGCTAGCGGCGAAAATCGCGCAATTTTTGGCCGGTAGCGGCGAAAATCGCGATTTTTGCCCGCCAGCTGCGAAAATCGCATTGTTTCTGGCCGCTAGCGGCGAAAATCGCGCGATTTTTGGCCGCTAGTAGCGAAATTCGCACGATTTTTGGCCGCTAGCGGCAAAATTTGCACGATTTTTGGCCGCTAGCGGCGAAAAACGCCCCATTTTTGGCCGCTAGCGGCGAAAATAGCCCCTTTTTTTACCGCTAGCGGCGAAAATCGGTCGATTTTTGGCAGGTAGCGGCGAAAATCGCGGGATTTTTGCCCGCCAACTGCAAAAATCGCATGGTTTCTGGCCGCTAGCGTCGAAAATAGCGCGGTTTTCGGCCGTTAGCCGCAAAAATTGCCCGATTTTTGGCTGCTAGCGGCGAAAATCGCACGATTTTTGGCAGCAAGCGGCGAAAATCGCGCTATTTTTGGCCAGTAGCGGCGAAAATAGTGATTTTTGCACGCCAGCTGCGAAAATCGCATGGTTTTTGGCCGCTAGAGGCGAAAATCGCGCTATTTTTGGCCGGAAGCGGCGAAAATCGACCGATTTTGGGCCGCTAGCGGCAAAAATAGCCCCTTTTTTGGCCGCTAGCGGCGAAAATCGGTAGATTTTTGCCGCAAGCGGCCAAAAACCGCGCGATTTTCGCCGCAAGCGGGAAAAGTCGCCCGATTTTTGGCCGCTACCGCCGAAAATCGCGCGGTTTTTTGCCGCTAGCGGAGAATATCGCGCGATTTTTGGCCGGTAGCGGCGAAAATCGCGCGATTTTTGGCCGGTAGTTGCGAAAATCGCACGGTTTTTGGCCGCTAGCGGCAAAAATCGACCGATTTTCGCAGGTAAAGGCCAAAAAGCGCGCGATTTTCGCCGCTAGCGTCCAAAAATCGGGCGATTTTTGCCGCTAGTGGCCAAAAACCGAGCTAATTTTGCAGTTACCGGCGAAAATTGCGCGATTTTCACAAATCGCACGGTTTTTGGCCGCTATCAGCGAAAATCGCACGGTTTTTGGCCGCTAGCGGCGAAAATCGCGCGATTTTCGCTCCTAGCGGCCAAAAACCGCGCGATTATTGCTGCTAGCGGCCATAAACCGTGCGATTTTCGCCGCTAGCGGCCAAAAATCGCGGGATTTTCGCCGGTAGCGGGCAAAAATCGGACGAATTTCGCCGCTGGAGGGCAAAAATCGGGCGATTTTCGCTGCTAGCGGCCAAAAACTGTGCGATTTTCGCCGCTAGCGGCCAATAATCGCGCGATTTTCGCCGGTAGCGTCCAAAGATTTGGTGAATTTCGCCGCTGGATGTCAAAAATCTGCCGATTTTTGCCGCTAGCAGCAAAAATCGCCTTATTTTTGGTAGGTAGCGGCGAAAATCGCGCGGTTTTTTGCCGCTAGCGGCGAAAATCGCGCGATTTTTGCCAGCCAGCTGCGAAAATCGCATGGTTTTTGGCCGCTAGTGGCGAAAATCGCCCGATTTTTGAACGCTAGCGGCGAAAATCGCTCGGTTTTTGCCGCTAACGGCCAAAAACCGCGCGATTCTCGCTGCTAGCGGCCAAAAACCGTGCGATTTTCGCCGCTAGCGGATAAAATCGCCAGATTTTTTGCCCGGTAGTGGCGAAAATCGGTCGATTTTTGGCAGGTAGCGGCGAAATTCGCGCGATTTTTGCCTGCCAGCTGCAAAAATCGCATTGTTTCTGGCCGCTAGCGTCGAAAATAGCGCGGTTTTCGGCCGTTAGCCGCAAAAATCGCCCGATTTTTGGCGCTAGCGTCGAAAATCGTACGGTTTTTGGCCGGTAGCGGCGAAAATCGCGATTTTTGCCCGCCAGCTGCGAAAATCGCATATTTTTGGCCGCTAGCGTCGAAAATCGCGCGGTTTTTGGCCGGTCGCGGCAAAAATCGCGCTATTTTTGCCCGCCAGCTGCAAAAATCGCATAATTTCTGGCCGCTAGCGGCGAAAATCGCACTATTTTTGCCCGCCAGCTGCAAAAATCGCATAGTTTCTGGCCGCTAGCAGCAAAATTTGCACGATTTTTGGCTGCTAGCGTCGAAATTTGCACGATTTTTGGCCGCTAGGGGCTAAAATCGCCCCATTTTTGGCTGCAAGCAGCGAAAATAGCCCCTTTTTTGGCCGCTAGCGGCGAAAATCGGTCGATTTTTCGCAGGTAGCGGCGAAATTCACGCGATTTTTGACTGCCAGCTACGAAAATCGCATGGTTTCTGGCCGCTAGCGTCGAAAATAGCGAGGTTTTCAGCTGTTAGCCGCAAAAATCGCCCGATTTTTGGCCGCTAGCGGCGAAAATCGTACGGTTTTTGGCCGCTAGCGGCGAAAATCGCGCTATTTTTGGCCGGTAGGGGCGAAAATCGCGATTTTTGCCAGCCAGCTGCGAAAATCGCATGGTTTTTGGCCGCTAGTGGCGAAAATCGCGCGGTTTTTGGCCGGTAGCGGCGAAAATTGCGCTATTTTTGCCCACCAGCTGCAAAAATCCCATTGTTTCTGGACGCTAGCGGCGAAAATCGCGCGATTTTTGGCCGCTAATAGTGAAATTCGAACGATTTTTGGCCGCTAGCAGCGAAAATCCCCCCATTTTTGGCCGCTAGCGGCGAAAATAGCCCCTTTTTTGGCCGCTAGCGGCGAAAATCGGTCGATTTTTGGCAGGTAGAGGCGAAATTCGCGCGATTTTTGCCTGCCAGCTGCAAAAATCGCATTGTTTCTGGCCGCTAGCGTCGAAAATAGCGCGGTTTTCGGCCGTTAGCCGCAAAAATCGACCGATTTTTGGCGCTAGCGGCGAAAGTCGTACGGTTTTTGGCCGCTAGCGGCATAAATCGCGCAATTTTTGGCCGGTAGCGGCGAAAATCGCGACTTTTGCCCGCCAGCTGCAAAAATCGCATAGTTTCTGGCCGCTAGCGGCGAAAATCGCGATTTTTGCACGCCAGCTGCGAAAATCGCATGGTTTTTGGCCGCTAGAGGCGAAAATCGCGCTATTTTTGGCCGGTAGCGGCGAAAATCGCGATTTTTGGCCGCCAGCTGCGAAAAAACGCATGTTTTTGGCCGCTAGCGGCGAAAATCGGTCGATTTTTGGCAGGTAGCGGCGAAATTCGCGCGATTTTTACCCACCAGCTGCGAAAATCGCATGGTTTCTGGCCGCTAGCGTCGAAAACAGCGCGGTTTTCGGCCGTTACCCGCAAAAATCGCCCGATTTTTGGCCGCTAGCGGCGAAAATCGCGCTATTTTTGGCCGGTAGGGGCGAAAATCGCGATTTTTGCCCGCCAGCTGCGAAAATCGCATGGTTTTTGGCCGCTAGTGGCGAAAATCGCGTGGTTTTTGGCCGGTAGCGGCAAAAATTGCGCTATTTTTGCCCACCAGCTGCAAAAATCGCATGGTTTCTGGCCGCTAGCGTCGAAAATAGCGCGGTTTTCGACCGGTAGCCACAAAAACCGCCCAATTTTTGGCCGCTAGCGGCGAAAATCGCACGGTTTTTGGCCGGAAGCGGCGAAAATCGCGCTATTTTTGACCAGTAGGGGCGAAAATTGCGATTTTTGCACGCCAGCTGCGAAAATCGCATGGTTTTTTGCCGGTAGCGGCGAAAATTGCGCTATTTTTGCCCACCAGCTGCAAAAATCACATTGTTTCTGGCTCTAGCGGCGAAAATCGCCGCTAGAGCCAGAAATTTTAGCACGTTTTTTGGCCGCTAGCGTCGAAATTTGCACGATTTTTGGACGCTAGCGGCGAAAATCGCCCCATTTTTGGCCGTTAGCGGCGAAAATAGCCCCTTTTTTGGCCGCTAGCGGCGAAAATCGGTCGATTTTTGGCAGGTAGCGGCGAAAATCGCGCTATTTTTGGCCAGTAGAGGCGAAAATCGCGATTTTTGCACGCCAGCTGCGAAAATCGCATGGTTTTTGGCCGCTAGAGGCGAAAATCGCGCTATTTTTGGCCAGTAGCGCCGAAAATCGCGATTTTTGCCCGCCAGCTGCGAAAAACGCATGTTTTTGGCCGCTAGCAGCGAAAATCGGTCGATTTTTCGCAGGTAGCGGCAAAATTCGCGCGGTTTTTTCCCGCCAACTGCAAAAAGCGCATAGTTTCTGGCCGCTAGCGTCGAAAATAGCGCGGTTTCCGGCCGTTAGCCGCAAAAATCGCCCGATTTTTGGCCGCTAGCGGCAAAAATCGTACGGTTTTTGGCCGCTAGGGGCGAAAATCGCGATTTTTGCCCGCCAGCTGCGAAAATCGCATGGTTTTTGACCGCTAGTGGCGAAAATCGCGCGGTTTTTGGCCGGTAGCGGTGAAAATTGCGCTATTTTTGCCCACCAGCTGCAAAAATCGCCTTGTTTCTGACCGCTAGCGGCGAAAATTGCGTGATTTTTGGCCGCTAGTAGCGAAATTCGCACGATTTTTGGCCGCTAGCGGCGAAATTTGCACGATTTTTGGCCGCTAGGGGCGAAAATCGACTCTTTTTTGGCCGCTAGCGGCGAAAATCTGTCGACTTTTGGCAGGTAGCGGCGAAAATCGCGCGATTTTTGCCCGCCAGCAGCAAAAATCGCATGGTTTCTGGGCGCTAGCGTCGAAAATAGGGCGGTTTTCGGCTGTTAGCCGCAAAAATTGCCCGATTTTTGGCCGCTAGCGGCGAAAATCGCACGGTTTTTGGCCGCAAGCTGCGAAAATCGCGCTATTTTTTGCCAGTAGCGGCCAAAATCGCGATTTTTGCAGGCCAACTGCGAAAATCGCATAGTTTTTGGCCGCTAGAGGCGAAAATCGCGCTATTTTTGGCCGGTAGCGGCGAAAATCGCGATTTTTGCCCGCCAGCTGCGAAAAACGCATGTTTTAGGCCGCTAGCGGCGAAAATCGGTCGATTTTTCGCAGGTAGCGGCGAAATTCGCGCGATTTTTGCCCGCCAGCTGCAAAAATCGCATGGTTTCTGGCCGCTTAACGTCGAAAATAGCGCGGTTTTCGGCCGTTAGTCGCAAAAATCGCCCGATTTTTGGCCGCTAGCGCCGAAAATCGCACGGTTTTTGGCCGCAAGCGGCGAAAATCGCGCTATTTTTTGCCAGTAGCGGCCAAAATCGCGAGTTTTGCACGCCAGCTGCGAAAATCGCATGGTTTTTGGCCGCTAGAGGCGAAAATCGCGCTATTTTTGGCCGGTAGCGGCGAAAATCGCGATTTTTGCCCGCCAGCTGCGAAAAACGCATGTTTTTGGCCGCTAGCGGCGAAAATCGGTCGATTTTTCGCAGGTAGCGGCGAAATTCGCACGATTTTTGCCCACCAGCTCCAAAAGTCGCATAGTTTCTGGCCGCTAGCGGCGAAAATCGCGCGATTTTTGGCCGCTAGCGGAAAAATTCGCACGATTTTTGGCCGCTAGCGTCAAAATTTGCACGATTTTTGGCCGTTAGCGGCTAAAATTGCCCCATTTTTGGCCGCTATCGTCGAAAATAGCCCCTTTTTTGGCCGCTAGCGGCGAAAATCGGTTGATTTTTGGCAGGTAGCGGCGAAATTCGCGCGATTTTTGCCCGCCAACTGCGAAAATCGCATGGTTTTTGGCCGCTAGTGGCGAAAATCGCGCGGTTTTTGGCCGGTAGCTGCGAAAATTGCGCTATTTTCGCCCACCAGGTGCAAAAATCGTATTGTTTGTGGCCGCTAGCGGCGAAAATCGCGCGATTTTTGGCCGCTAGCGGCGAAATTTGCACGATTTTTGGCCGCTTGCGGCGAAAATCGCCCCATTTTTGGCCGCTAGCGGCGAAAATAGCCCCTTTTTTGGCCGCTAGCGGCGAAAATCGCGCTATTTTTGGCCGCTAGCGGCGAAAATCGCGCGATTTTTGCCCGCCAGCTGCAAAAATCGCATGGTTTCTGGCCGCTAGCGTCGAAAATAGCGCGGTTTTCGGCCGTTAGCCGCAAAAATCGCCCGATTTTTGGCTGCTAGCGGCGAAAATAGCACGGATTTTGGCCGCAAGCGGCGAAAATCACGCTATTTTTGGCCAATAGCGGCGAAAATCGCGATTTTTGCACGCCAGCTGCGAAAATCGCATGGTTTTTGGCCGCTAGAGGCGAAAATCGCGCTATTTTTGGCCGGTAGCGGCGAAAATCGCGATTTTTGCCCGCCAGCTGCGAAAATCGCATGGTTTCTGGCCGCTAGCGTCGAAAATAGCGCGGTTTTCGGCCGTTTGTCACAAAAATCGCCCGATTTTTGGCGCTAGCGGCGAAAATCGTACGGTTTTTGGCCGCTAGCGGCGAAAATCGCGCTATTTTTGGCCGGTAGCGGCGAAAATCGCGATTTTTCCCGCCAGCTGCGAAAATCGCATATTTTTGGCCGCTAGCGTCGAAAATCGCGCGGTTTTTGGCCGGTCGCGGCGAAAATCGCGCTATTTTTGCCCGCCAGCTGCAAAAATCGCATAGTTTCTTGCCGCTAGAGGCGAAAATCGCGCGATTTTTGGCCTCTAGCGGCAAAATTCGCACGATTTTTGGCCGCTAGCAGCTAAAATCGCCCCATTTAAGGCCGCTAGCAGTGAAAATAGCCCCTTTTTTGGCCGCAAGCTGCGACAATCGGTCGATTTTTGGCAGGTAGCGGCGAAATTCGTGCGATTTTTGCCCGCCAGCTGCAAAAATCGCATGGTTTCTGGCCGCTAGCATCGAAAATAGCGCGGTTTTCGGCTTGTAGCCGCAAAAACCGCCCTATTTTTGGCCGCAAGCGGCGAAAATCGCACGGTTTTTGGCCGCAAGCGGCGAAAATCACGCTATTTTTGGCCAGTAGCGGCGAAAATCGCGATTTTTGCACGCCAGCTGCGAAAATCGCATGGTTTTTGGCCGCTAGAGACGAAAATCGCGCTATTTTTGGCCGGTAACGGCGAAAATCGCGATTTTTGCCTGCCAGCTGCGAAAAACGCATGTTTTTGGCCGCTAGCGGCGAAAATCGGTCGATTTTTCGCAAGTAGCGGCGAAATTCGCGCGATTTTTGCCCGCCAGCTGCAAAAATCGCATGGTTTCTGGCCGCTAGCGTCGAAAATAGCGCGGTTTTCGGCCGTTAGTCGCAAAAATCGCCCGATTTTTGGCGCTAGCGGCGAAAATCGTACGGTTTTTGGCCGCTAGCGGCGAAAATCGCGCTATTTTTGGCCGGTAGCGGCGAAAATCGCGATTTTTGCCCGCCAGCTGCGAAAATCGCATATTTTTGGCCGCTAGCGTCGAAAATCGCGCGGTTTTTGGCCGGTCGCGGCGAAAATCGCGCTATTTTTGCCCGCCAGCTGCAAAAATCGCATATTTTCTTGCTGCTAGAGGCGAAAATCGCGCGATTTTTGGCCTCTAACGGCAAAATTCGCACGATTTTTGGCCGCTAGCATCTAAAATCGCCCCATTTTTGGCCGCTAGCAGTGAAAATAGCCCCTTTTTTGGCCGCAAGCGGCAACAATCGGTCGATTTTTGGCAAGTAGCGGCGAAATTCGTGCGATTTTTGCCCGCCAGCTGCAAAAATCGCATGGTTTCTGGCCGCTAGCGTCGAAAATAGCGCGGTTTTCGGCCGTTAGCCGCAAAAATCGCCCGATTTTTGGCCGCTAGCGGCGAAAATAGCACGGATTTTGGCCGCAAGCGGCGAAAATCACGCTATTTTTGGCCAGTAGCGGCGAAAATCGCGATTTTTGCACGCCAGCTGCGAAAATCGCATGGTTTTTGGCCGCTAGAGACGAAAATCGCGCTATTTTTGGCCGGTAGCGGCGAAAATCGCGATTTTTGCCCGCCAGCTGCGAAAATCGCATGGTTTCTGGCCGCTAGCGTCGAAAATAGCGCGGTTTTCGGCCGTTTGTCACAAAAATCGCCCGATTTTTGGCGCTAGCGGCGAAAATCGTACGGTTTTTGGCCGCTAGCGGCGAAAATCGCGCTATTTTTGGCCGGTAGCGGCGAAAATCGCGATTTTTCCCGCCAGCTGCGAAAATCGCATATTTTTGGCCGCTAGCGTCGAAAATCGCGCGGTTTTTGGCCGGTCGCGGCGAAAATCGCGCTATTTTTGCCCGCCAGCTGCAAAAATCGCATAGTTTCTTGCCGCTAGAGGCGAAAATCGCGCGATTTTTGCCCGCCACCTGCAAAAATCGAATTGTTTCTGGCCGCTAGCGTCGAAAATATCGCGGTTTTCGGCCGTTAGCCGCAAAAATCGCCCGATTTTTGGCCGCTAGCGGCGAAAATCGTACGGTTTTTGGCCGCTAGCGGCGAAAATCGCGCTATTTTTGGCCGGTAGGGGTGAAAATCGCGATTTTTGCCTGCCAGCTGCGAAAAACGCATGTTTTTGGCCGCTAGCGGCGAAAATCGGTCGATTTTTCGCAAGTAGCGGCGAAATTCGCGCGATTTTTGCCCGCCAGCTGCAAAAATCGCATAGTTTCTGGCCGCTAGCGGCGAAAATCGCGCGATTTTTGCCCGCCACCTGCAAAAATCGAATGGTTTCTGGCCGCTAGCGTCGAAAATATCGCGGTTTTCGGCCGTTAGCCGCAAAAATCGCCCGATTTTTGGCCGCTAGCGGCGAAAATCGTACGGTTTTTGGCCGCTAGCGGCGAAAATCGCGCTATTTTTGGCCGGTAGGGGTGAAAATCGCGATTTTTGCCCGCCAACTGCGAAAATCGCATGGTTTTTGGCCGCTAGTGGCGAAAATCGCGCGGTTTTTGGCCGGTAGCTGCGATAATTGCGCTATTTTCGCCCACCAGCTGCAAAAATCGTATTGTTTCTGGCCGCTAGCGGCGAAAATCGCGCGATTTTTGCCCGCTAGCGGCGAAATTTGCACGATTTTTGGCCGCTAGCGGCGAAAATCGCCCCATTTTTGGCCGCTAGCGGCGAAAATAGCCCCTTTTTTGGCCGCTAGCGGCGAAAATGGCGCTATTTTTGGCCGGTAGCGGCGAAAATCGCGCGATTTTTGCCCGCCAGCTGCAAAAATCGCATGGTTTCTGGCCGCTAGCGTCGAAAATAGCGCGGTTTCCGGCCGTTAGCCGCAAAAATCGCCCGATTTTTGGCCGCTAGCGGCGAAAATCGCACGGTTTTTGGCCGCAAGCGGTGAAAATCACGCTATTTTTGGCCAGTAGCGACGAAAATCGCGATTTTTGCACGCCAGCTGCGAAAATCGCATGGTTTTTGGCCGCTAGAGGCGAAAATCGCGCTATTTTTGGCCGGTAGCGGCGAAAATCGCGATTTTTGCCCGCCAGCTGCAAAAATCGCATGGTTTCTGGCCGCTAGCGTCGAAAATAGCGCAGTTTTCGGCCGTTAGCCGCAAAAATCGCCCGATTTTTGGCGCTAGCTGCGAAGATCGTACGGTTTTTGGCCGCTAGGGGCAAAAATCGCGCTATTTTTGGCCGATAGGCGCGAAAATCGCGATTTTTGCCCGCCAGCTGCGAAAATCGCATGGTTTTTGGCCGCTAGTGGCGAAAATCGCGGAGTTTTTGGCCGGTAGCGGCGAAAATTGCGCTATTTTTGCCCACCAGCTGCAAAAATCGCATTGTTTCTGGCCGCTAGCGGCGAAAATCGCGCGATTTTTGGCCGCTAATAGCGAAAATCGCCCCATTTTTGGCCGCTAGCGGCGAAAATAGCCCCTTTCTTAGCCGCTAGCGGCGAAAATCGCGCTATTTTTGGCCGGTAGCGGCGAAAATCGCGCGATTTTTGCCCGCCAGCTGCAAAAATCGCATGGTTTCTGGCCGCTAGCGTCGAAAATAGCGCGGTTTTCGACCGTTAGCCGCAAAGATCGCCCGATTTTTGGGCACTAGCGGCGAAAATCGTACGGTTTTTGGCCGCTAGGGGCGAAAATAGCGCTATTTTTGGCCGGTAGGGGCGAAAATCGCGATTTTTGCCCGCCAGCTGCAAAAATCGCATGGTTTTTGGCCGCTAGTGGCGAAAATCGCGCGGTTTTTGGCCGGCAGCGGAGAAAGTTACGCTATTTTTGCCCACCAGCTGCAAAAATCGCATTGTTTCTGGCCGCTAGCGGCGAAAATTTCGCGATTTTTGGCCGCTAATAGCGAAAATCGCACGATGTTTGGCCGCTAGCGGCGAAATTTGCACGATTTTTGGCCGATTGCGGCGAAAATCGCCCCATTTTTGGCCGCTAGCGGCGAAAATCGCACGGTTTTTGGCCGCAAGCGGCGAAAATCGCACTATTTTTGGCCAGTAGCGGCGAAAATCGCGATTTTTGCACGCCAGCTGCGAAAAACGCATGTTTTTGGCCGCTAGCGGCGAAAATCGGTCGATTTTTCGCAGGTAGTGGCGAAATTCGCGCGATTTTTGCCCGCCAGCTGCAAAAATCGCATGGTTTCTGGCCGCTAGCGTCGAAAATAGCGCGGTTTTCGGCCGTTAGCCGCAAAGATTGCCCGATTTTTGGCCGCTAGCGGCGAAAATCGTACGGTTTTTGGCCGCTAGGGGCAAAAATCGCGCTATTTTTGGCCGGTAGGCGCGAAAATCACGTTTTTTACCCGCCAGCTGCGAAAATCGTATGGTTTTTGGCCGCTAGTGGCGAAAATCGCGCGGTTTTTGGCCGGTAGCGGCGAAAATTGCGCGATTTTTGCCCGCCAGCTGCAAAAATCGCATTGTTTCTGGCCGCTAGCGTCGAAAATCGCGCGATTTTTGCCCGCTAATAGCGAAAATCGCCCCATTTTTGGCCGCTAGCGGCGAAAATAGCCCCTTTTTAAGCCGCTAGCGGCGAAAATCGGTCGACTTTGGCAGGTAGCGGCGAAATTCGCGCGATTTTTGCCCGCCAGCTGCAAAAATCGCATGGTTTCTGGCCGCTAGCGTCGAAAATAGCGCGGTTTTCGGCCGGTAGCCGCAAAAATCGCCCTATTTTTGGCCGCTAGCGACGAAAATCGCACGGTATTTGGCCGCAAGCGGCGAAAATCGCACTACTTTTGGCCAGTAGCAGCGAAAATAGCGATTTTTGCCCGCCAGCTGCGAAAATCGCATTGTTTCTGGCTGCTAGCGGCGAAAATAGCGCGGTTTTCGGCCGTTAGCCGCAAAAATCGCCCGATTTTTGGCGCTAGCGGCGAAAATCGTACGGTTTTTGGCCGCTAGCGGCGAAAATCACGCAATTTTTGGCGGTAGCGGCGAAAATCGCGATTTTTGCCCGCCAACTGCGAAAATAGCATTGTTTCTGGCCGCTTGCGGCGAAAATTGCGCGATTTTTGGCCGCTAGTAGCGAAATTCGCACGATTTTTGGCCGCTAGCGGCAAAATTTGCACGATTTTTGGCAGCTAGCGGCGAAAATCGCCCCATTTTTGGCCGCTAGCGGCGAAAATAGCCCCTTTTTTGACCTCTAGCGGCGAAAATCGGTCGATTCTTGCCCGCCAACTGCGAAAATAGCATTGTTTCTGGCCGCTAGCGGCGAAAATCGCGCGATTTTTGGCCGCTAGTAGCGAAATTCGCACGATTTTTGGCCGCTAGCGGCAAAATTTGCACGATTTTTGGCCGCTAGCGGCGAAAATCGCCCCATTTTTGGCCGCTAGCGGCGAAAATAGCCCCTTTTTTGACCGCTAGCGGCGAAAATCGGTCGATTTTTGGCAGGTAGCGGCGAAAATCGCGCGATTTTTGCCCGCCAACTGCGAAAATAGCATTGTTTCTGGCCGCTAGCGGCGAAAATCGCGCGATTTTTGGCCGCTAGTAGCGAAATTCGCACGATTTTTGGCCGCTAGCGGCAAAATTTGCACGATTTTTGGCCGCTAGCGGCGAAAATCGCCCCATTTTTGGCCGCTAGCGGCGAAAATAGCCCCTTTTTTGACCGCTAGCGGCGAAAATCGGTCGATTTTTGGCAGGTAGTGGCGAAAATCGCGCGATTTTTGCCCGCTAGCGGGCAAAAATCGCATAGTTTCTGGCCGCTAGCGTCGAAAATAGCGCGGTTTTCGGCCGTTAGCCGCAAAAATCGCCCGATTTTTGGCCGCTAGCGGCGAAAATCGCACGATTTTTGGCCGCAAGCGGCGAAAATCGCGATTTTTGCACGCCAGCTGCGAAAATCGCATGGTTTTTGGCCGCTAGAGGCGAAAATCGTGCAATTTTTGGCCGGTAGCGGCGAAAATCGCGATTTTTGCCTGCCAGCTGCGAAAAACGCATGTTTTTGGCCGCTAGCGGCGAAAATCGGTCGATTTTTCGCAGGTAGCGGCGAAATTCGCGCGATTTTTGCCCGCCAGCTGCAAAAATCGCATGGTTTCTGGCCGCTAGCGTCGAAAATAGCGCGGTTTTCGGCCGTTAGCCGCAAAAATCGCCCGATTTTTGGCCGCTACCTGCGAAAATCCAGCGATTTTTGGCAGCTAGCGGCGAAATTCGCACGATTTTTGGCCGTTATCAGCGAAATTCGCCCGATTATTGCTCGCTACCGGCGAAAATCGACCGATTTTGGGCCACTAGCGGCAAAAATAGCCCCTTTTTTGGCCACTAGCGGCGAAAATCGGTAGATTTTTGCCGCAAGCGGCCAAAAACCGCGCGACTTTCGCTGCTAGCGGCCAAAAACCGCGCGATTTTTGCCAGTAGCGGGCAAAAACCGGACGATCTTCGCCGCAAGCGGGAAAAGTCGCCCGATTTTTGGCCGCTACCGCCGAAAATCGCGCGGTTTTTTGCCGCTAGCGGAGAATATCGCGCGATTTTTAGCCGGTAGCGGCGAAAATCGCGCGATTTTTGGCCGGTAGTTGCGAAAATAGCCCGATTTTTGCCCGCCACCTGCAAAAGTCGCACGGTTTTTGGCCGCTAGCGGCAAAAATCGACCGATTTTCGCAGGTAAAGGCCAAAAAATGCGCGATTTTCGCCGCTAGCGTCCAAAAATCGGGCGATTTTTGCCGTCAGTGGCCTAAAACCGAGCTAATTTTGCAGTTAGGGGCAAAATTCGCGAGATTTTTGCCGCTAGCGGCGAAAATCACGCGAATTTTGAGCGCTACCGGCGAAAATTGCGCATTTTTCACAAATCGCACGGTTTTTGGCCGCTATCAGCGAAAATCGCACGGTTTTTGGCCGCTAGCGGCGAAAATCGCGCGATTTTTGCCCGCTAATAGCGAAAATCGCCCCATTTTTAGCCGCTAGCGGTGAAAATAGCCCTTTTTTTTGGCCGCTAGCGGCGAAAATCGCGCGATTTTCGCTCCTAGCGGCCAAAAACCGCGCGATTATCGCTGCTAGCGGCCATAAACCGTGCGATTTTCGCCGCTAGCGGCCAATAATCGCGCGATTTTCGCCGGTAGCGGCGAAAATCGGCCGATTTTTGACATCCAGCGGCGAAATTCGCCCGATTTTTGCCCGCTACCGGCTAAAATCGAGCGATTATTGGCCGCTAGCCGCGAAAATCGCTCGGTTTTTGCCGCTAACGGGCAAAAACTGCGCGATTTTCGCTGCTAGTGGCTAACAACCGTGCGATTTTCGCCGCTAGCGGCCAATAATCGCGCGATTTTTGCCGGTAGCGGGAAAAAATTTGGTGAATTTCGCCGCTGGATGTCAAAAATCGGCCGATTTTCGCCGCTAGCAGCAAAAATCGCCTTATTTTTGGTAGGTAGCAACGAAAATCGCGCGGGTTTTTGCCGCTAGCGGCGAAAATCGCACGATTTTTGCCCGCCAGCTGCGAAAATCGCATGGTTTTTGGCCGCTAGTGGCGAAAATCGCGCGGTTTTTGGCCGGTAGCGGCGAAAATTGCGCTATTTTTGCCCACCAGCTGAAAAAATCGCATTGTTTCTGGCCGCTAGAGGCGGAAATCGCGCGATTTTTGGCCGCTAATAGCGAAATTCGCACGATTTTTGGCCGCTAGCGGCGAAAATCGCGCGATTTTTGGCCGGTAGCGGCGAAAATCGCGCGGTTTTTTGCCGCTAGCGGCGAAAATCGCGCGGTTTTTTGCCGCTAGCGGCGAAAATCGCGCGATTTTTGCCAGCCAGCTGCGAAAATCGCACGGTTTTTGGCCGGTAGCGGCGAAAATCGCCCGATTTTTGTACGCTAGCGGCGAAAATCGCTCGGTTTTTGCCGCTATCGGCCAAAAACCGCGTGATTCTCGCTGCTAGCGGCCAAAAACCGTGCGATTTTCGCCGCTAGCGGAAAAAATCGCCAGATTTTTGGCCCGGTAGTGGCGAAAATCGGTCGATTTTTGGCAGGTAGCGGCGAAATTTGCGCGATTTTTGCCTGCCAGCTGCAAAAATCGCATTGTTTCTGGCCGCTAGCGTCGAAAATAGCGCGGTTTTCGGCCGTTAGCCGCAAAAATCGCCCGATTTTTGGCGCTAGCGGCGAAAATCGTACGGTTTTTGGCCGGTAGCGGCGAAAATCGCGATTTTTGCCCGCCAGCTGCGAAAATCGCATATTTTTGGCCGCTAGCGTCGAAAATCGCGTGGTTTTTGGCCGGTCGCGGCAAAAATCGCGCTATTTTTGCCCGCCAGCTGCAAAAATCGCATAGTTTCTGGCCGCTAGCGGCGAAAATCGCACTATTTTTGCCCGCCAGCTGCAAAAATCGCATAGTTTCTGGCCGCTAGCAGCAAAATTTGCACGATTTTTGGCTGCTAGCGTCGAAATTTGCACGATTTTTGGCCGCTAGGGGCTAAAATCGCCCCATTTTTGGCCGCTAGCAACGAAAATAGCCCCTTTTTTGGCCGCTAGCGGCGAAAATCGGTCGATTTTTGGCAGGTAGCGGCGAAATTCGCGCGATTTTTGCCTGCCAGCTGCAAAAATCGCATGGTTTCTGGCCGCTAGCGTCGAAAATAGCGAGGTTTTCAGCTGTTAGCCGCAAAAATCGACCGATTTTTGGCCGGTAGCGGCGAAAATCGTACGGTTTTTGGCCGCTAGCGGCGAAAATCGCGCTATTTTTGGCCGGTAGGGGCGAAAATCGCGATTTTTACCAGCCAGCTGCGAAAATCGCATGGTTTTTGGCCGCTAGTGGCGAAAATCGCGCGGTTTTTTGGCCGGCAGCGGCGAAAATTGCGCTATTTTTGCCCACCAGCTGCAAAAATCCCATTGTTTCTGGCCGCTAGCGGCGAAAATCCCGCGATTTTTGGCCGCCAGCTGCGAAAATCGCATGGTTTCTGGCCGCTAGCGTCGAAAATAGCGCGGTTTTCGGCCGTTTGTCACAAAAATCGCCCGATTTTTGGCGCTAGCGGCGAAAATCGTACGGTTTTTGGCCGCTAGCGGCGAAAATCGCGCTATTTTTGGCCGGTAGCGGCGAAAATCGCGATTTTTCCCGTCAGCTGCGAAAATCGCATATTTTTGGCCGCTAGCGTCGAAAATCGCGCGGTTTTTGGCCGGTCGCGGCGAAAATCGCGCTATTTTTGCCCGCCAGCTGCAAAAATCGCATAGTTTCTTGCCGCTAGAGGCGAAAATCGCGCGATTTTTGGCCTCTAGCGGCAAAATTCGCACGATTTTTGGCCGCTAGCAGCTAAAATCGCCCCATTTAAGGCCGCTAGCAGTGAAAATAGCCCCTTTTTTGGCCGCAAGCTGCGACAATCGGTCGATTTTTGGCAGGTAGCGGCGAAATTCGTGCGATTTTTGCCCGCCAGCTGCAAAAATCGCATGGTTTCTGGCCGCTAGCGTCGAAAATAGCGCGGTTTTCTGCTTGTAGCCGCAAAAACCGCCCTATTTTTGGCCGCAAGCGGCGAAAATCGCACGGTTTTTGGCCGCAAGCGGCGAAAATCACGCTATTTTTGGCCAGTAGCGGCGAAAATCGCGATTTTTGCACGCCAGCTGCGAAAATCGCATGGTTTTTGGCCGCTAGAGACGAAAATCGCGCTATTTTTGGCCGGTAACGGCGAAAATCGCGATTTTTGCCTGCCAGCTGCGAAAAACGCATGTTTTTGGCCGCTAGCGGCGAAAATCGGTCGATTTTTCGCAAGTAGCGGCGAAATTCGCGCGATTTTTGCCCGCCAGCTGCAAAAATCGCATAGTTTCTGGCCGCTAGCGGCGAAAATCGCGCGATTTTTGCCCGCCACCTGCAAAAATCGAATGGTTTCTGGCCGCTAGCGTCGAAAATATCGCGGTTTTCGGCCGTTAGCCGCAAAAATCGCCCGATTTTTGGCCGCTAGCGGCGAAAATCGTACGGTTTTTGGCCGCTAGCGGCGAAAATCGCGCTATTTTTGGCCGGTAGGGGTGAAAATCGCGATTTTTGCCCGCCAACTGCGAAAATCGCATGGTTTTTGGCCGCTAGTGGCGAAAATCGCGCGGTTTTTGGCCGGTAGCTGCGATAATTGCGCTATTTTCGCCCACCAGCTGCAAAAATCGTATTGTTTCTGGCCGCTAGCGGCGAAAATCGCGCGATTTTTGCCCGCTAGCGGCGAAATTTGCACGATTTTTGGCCGCTAGCGGCGAAAATCGCCCCATTTTTGGCCGCTAGCGGCGAAAATAGCCCCTTTTTTGGCCGCTAGCGGCGAAAATGGCGCTATTTTTGGCCGGTAGCGGCGAAAATCGCGCGATTTTTGCCCGCCAGCTGCAAAAATCGCATGGTTTCTGGCCGCTAGCGTCGAAAATAGCGCGGTTTCCGGCCGTTAGCCGCAAAACTCGCCCGATTTTTGGCCGCTAGCGGCGAAAATCGCACGGTTTTTGGCCGCAAGCGGTGAAAATCACGCTATTTTTGGCCAGTAGCGACGAAAATCGCGATTTTTGCACGCCAGCTGCGAAAATCGCATGGTTTTTGGCCGCTAGAGGCGAAAATCGCGCTATTTTTGGCCGGTAGCGGCGAAAATCGCGATTTTTGCCCGCCAGCTGCAAAAATCGCATGGTTTCTGGCCGCTAGCGTCGAAAATAGCGCAGTTTTCGGCCGTTAGCCGCAAAAATCGCCCGATTTTTGGCGCTAGCGGCGAAAATCGTACGGTTTTTGGCCGCTAGGGGCAAAAATCGCGCTATTTTTGGCCGATAGGCGCGAAAATCGCGATTTTTGCCCGCCAGCTGCGAAAATCGCATGGTTTTTGGCCGCTAGTGGCGAAAATCGCGGAGTTTTTGGCCGGTAGCGGCGAAAATTGCGCTATTTTTGCCCACCAGCTGCAAAAATCGCATTGTTTCTGGCCGCTAGCGGCGAAAATCGCGCGATTTTTGGCCGCTAATAGCGAAAATCGCCCCATTTTTGGCCGCTAGCGGCGAAAATAGCCCCTTTCTTAGCCGCTAGCGGCGAAAATCGCGCTATTTTTGGCCGGTAGCGGCGAAAATCGCGCGATTTTTGCCCGCCAGCTGCAAAAATCGCATGGTTTCTGGCCGCTAGCGTCGAAAATAGCGCGGTTTTCGACCGTTAGCCGCAAAGATCGCCCGATTTTTGGGCACTAGCGGCGAAAATCGTACGGTTTTTGGCCGCTAGGGGCGAAAATAGCGCTATTTTTGGCCGGTAGGGGCGAAAATCGCGATTTTTGCCCGCCAGCTGCAAAAATCGCATGGTTTTTGGCCGCTAGTGGCGAAAATCGCGCGGTTTTTGGCCGGCAGCGGCGAAAGTTACGCTATTTTTGCCCACCAGCTGCAAAAATCGCATTGTTTCTGGCCGCTAGCGGCGAAAATTTCGCGATTTTTGGCCGCTAATAGCGAAAATCGCACGATGTTTGGCCGCTAGCGGCGAAATTTGCACGATTTTTGGCCGATTGCGGCGAAAATCGCCCCATTTTTGGCCGCTAGCGGCGAAAATCGCACGGTTTTTGGCCGCAAGCGGCGAAAATCGCACTATTTTTGGCCAGTAGCGGCGAAAATCGCGATTTTTGCACGCCAGCTGCGAAAAAACGCATGTTTTTGGCCGCTAGCGGCGAAAATCGGTCGATTTTTCGCAGGTAGTGGCGAAATTCGCGCGATTTTTGCCCGCCAGCTGCAAAAATCGCATGGTTTCTGGCCGCTAGCGTCGAAAATAGCGCGGTTTTCGGCCGTTAGCCGCAAAGATTGCCCGATTTTTGGCCGCTAGCGGCGAAAATCGTACGGTTTTTGGCCGCTAGGGGCAAAAATCGCGCTATTTTTGGCCGGTAGGCGCGAAAATCACGTTTTTTACCCGCCAGCTGCGAAAATCGTATGGTTTTTGGCCGCTAGTGGCGAAAATCGCGCGGTTTTTGGCCGGTAGCGGCGAAAATTGCGCGATTTTTGCCCGCCAGCTGCAAAAATCGCATTGTTTCTGGCCGCTAGCGTCGAAAATCGCGCGATTTTTGCCCGCTAATAGCGAAAATCGCCCCATTTTTGGCCGCTAGCGGCGAAAATAGCCCCTTTTTAAGCCGCTAGCGGCGAAAATCGGTCGACTTTGGCAGGTAGCGGCGAAATTCGCGCGATTTTTGCCCGCCAGCTGCAAAAATCGCATGGTTTCTGGCCGCTAGCGTCGAAAATAGCGCGGTTTTCGGCCGGTAGCCGCAAAAATCGCCCTATTTTTGGCCGCTAGCGACGAAAATCGCACGGTATTTGGCCGCAAGCGGCGAAAATCGCACTACTTTTGGCCAGTAGCAGCGAAAATAGCGATTTTTGCCCGCCAGCTGCGAAAATCGCATTGTTTCTGGCTGCTAGCGGCGAAAATAGCGCGGTTTTCGGCCGTTAGCCGCAAAAATCGCCCGATTTTTGGCGCTAGCGGCGAAAATCGTACGGTTTTTGGCCGCTAGCGGCGAAAATCACGCAATTTTTGGCGGTAGCGGCGAAAATCGCGATTTTTGCCCGCCAACTGCGAAAATAGCATTGTTTCTGGCCGCTTGCGGCGAAAATTGCGCGATTTTTGGCCGCTAGTAGCGAAATTCGCACGATTTTTGGCCGCTAGCGGCAAAATTTGCACGATTTTTGGCAGCTAGCGGCGAAAATCGCCCCATTTTTGGCCGCTAGCGGCGAAAATAGCCCCTTTTTTGACCTCTAGCGGCGAAAATCGGTCGATTCTTGCCCGCCAACTGCGAAAATAGCATTGTTTCTGGCCGCTAGCGGCGAAAATCGCGCGATTTTTGGCCGCTAGTAGCGAAATTCGCACGATTTTTGGCCGCTAGCGGCCAAATTTGCACGATTTTTGGCCGCTAGCGGCGAAAATCGCCCCATTTTTGGCCGCTAGCGGCGAAAATAGCCCCTTTTTTGACCGCTAGCGGCGAAAATCGGTCGATTTTTGGCAGGTAGCGGCGAAAATCGCGCGATTTTTGCCCGCCAACTGCGAAAATAGCATTGTTTCTGGCCGCTAGCGGCGAAAATCGCGCGATTTTTGGCCGCTAGTAGCGAAATTCGCACGATTTTTGGCCGCTAGCGGCAAAATTTGCACGATTTTTGGCCGCTAGCGGCGAAAATCGCCCCATTTTTGGCCGCTAGCGGCGAAAATAGCCCCTTTTTTGACCGCTAGCGGCGAAAATCGGTCGATTTTTGGCAGGTAGCGGCGAAAATCGCGCGATTTTTGCACGCCAGCTGCGAAAATCGCATGGTTTTTGGCCGCTAGAGGCGAAAATCGTGCAATTTTTGGCCGGTAGCGGCGAAAATCGCGATTTTTGCCTGCCAGCTGCGAAAAACGCATGTTTTTGGCCGCTAGCGGCGAAAATCGGTCGATTTTTCGCAGGTAGCGGCGAAATTCGCGCGATTTTTGCCCGCCAGCTGCAAAAATCGCATGGTTTCTGGCCGCTAGCGTCGAAAATAGCGCGGTTTTCGGCCGTTAGCCGCAAAAATCGCCCGATTTTTGGCCGCTACCTGCAAAAATCCAGCGATTTTTGGCAGCTAGCGGCGAAATTCGCACGATTTTTGGCCGTTATCAGCGAAATTCGCCCGATTATTGCTCGCTACCGGCGAAAATCGACCGATTTTGGGCCGCTAGCGGCAAAAATAGCCCCTTTTTTGGCCACTAGCGGCGAAAATCGGTAGATTTTTGCCGCAAGCGGCCAAAAACCGCGCGACTTTCGCTGCTAGCGGCCAAAAACCGCGCGATTTTTGCCAGTAGCGGGCAAAAACCGGACGATCTTCGCCGCAAGCGGGAAAAGTCGCCCGATTTTTGGCCGCTACCGCCGAAAATCGCGCGGTTTTTTTGCCGCTAGCGGAGAATATCGCGCGATTTTTAGCCGGTAGCGGCGAAAATCGCGCGATTTTTGGCCGGTAGTTGCGAAAATAGCCCGATTTTTGCCCGCCACCTGCAAAAGTCGCACGGTTTTTGGCCGCTAGCGGCAAAAATCGACCGATTTTCGCAGGTAAAGGCCAAAAAATGCGCGATTTTCGCCGCTAGCGTCCAAAAATCGGGCGATTTTTGCCGTCAGTGGCCTAAAACCGAGCTAATTTTGCAGTTAGGGGCAAAATTCGCGAGATTTTTGCCGCTAGCGGCGAAAATCACGCGAATTTTGAGCGCTACCGGCGAAAATTGCGCATTTTTCACAAATCGCACGGTTTTTGGCCGCTATCAGCGAAAATCGCACGGTTTTTGGCCGCTAGCGGCGAAAATCGCGCGATTTTTGCCCGCTAATAGCGAAAATCGCCCCATTTTTAGCCGCTAGCGGTGAAAATAGCCCTTTTTTTTGGCCGCTAGCGGCGAAAATCGCGCGATTTTCGCTCCTAGCGGCCAAAAACCGCGCGATTATCGCTGCTAGCGGCCATAAACCGTGCGATTTTCGCCGCTAGCGGCCAATAATCGCGCGATTTTCGCCGGTAGCGGCGAAAATCGGCCGATTTTTGACATCCAGCGGCGAAATTCGCCCGATTTTTGCCCGCTACCGGCTAAAATCGAGCGATTATTGGCCGCTAGCCGCGAAAATCGCTCGGTTTTTGCCGCTAACGGGCAAAAACTGCGCGATTTTCGCTGCTAGTGGCTAACAACCGTGCGATTTTCGCCGCTAGCGGCCAATAATCGCGCGATTTTTGCCGGTAGCGGGAAAAAATTTGGTGAATTTCGCCGCTGGATGTCAAAAATCGGCCGATTTTCGCCGCTAGCAGCAAAAATCGCCTTATTTTTGGTAGGTAGCAACGAAAATCGCGCGGGTTTTTGCCGCTAGCGGCGAAAATCGCACGATTTTTGCCCGCCAGCTGCGAAAATCGCATGGTTTTTGGCCGCTAGTGGCGAAAATCGCGCGGTTTTTGGCCGGTAGCGGCGAAAATTGCGCTATTTTTGCCCACCAGCTGAAAAAATCGCATTGTTTCTGGCCGCTAGAGGCGGAAATCGCGCGATTTTTGGCCGCTAATAGCGAAATTCGCACGATTTTTGGCCGCTAGCGGCGAAAATCGCGCGATTTTTGGCCGGTAGCGGCGAAAATCGCGCGGTTTTTTGCCGCTAGCGGCGAAAATCGCGCGGGTTTTTGCCGCTAGCGGCGAAAATCGCGCGATTTTTGCCAGCCAGCTGCGAAAATCGCACGGTTTTTGGCCGGTAGCGGCGAAAATCGCCCGATTTTTGTACGCTAGCGGCGAAAATCGCTCGGTTTTTGCCGCTATCGGCCAAAAACCGCGTGATTCTCGCTGCTAGCGGCCAAAAACCGTGCGATTTTCGCCGCTAGCGGAAAAAATCGCCAGATTTTTGGCCCGGTAGTGGCGAAAATCGGTCGATTTTTGGCAGGTAGCGGCGAAATTTGCGCGATTTTTGCCTGCCAGCTGCAAAAATCGCATTGTTTCTGGCCGCTAGCGTCGAAAATAGCGCGGTTTTCGGCCGTTAGCCGCAAAAATCGCCCGATTTTTGGCGCTAGCGGCGAAAATCGTACGGTTTTTGGCCGGTAGCGGCGAAAATCGCGATTTTTGCCCGCCAGCTGCGAAAATCGCATATTTTTGGCCGCTAGCGTCGAAAATCGCGTGGTTTTTGGCCGGTCGCGGCAAAAATCGCGCTATTTTTGCCCGCCAGCTGCAAAAATCGCACAGTTTCTGGCCGCTAGCGGCGAAAATCGCACTATTTTTGCCCGCCAGCTGCAAAAATCGCATAGTTTCTGGCCGCTAGCAGCAAAATTTGCACGATTTTTGGCTGCTAGCGTCGAAATTTGCACGATTTTTGGCCGCTAGGGGCTAAAATCGCCCCATTTTTGGCCGCTAGCAACGAAAATAGCCCCTTTTTTGGCCGCTAGCGGCGAAAATCGGTCGATTTTTGGCAGGTAGCGGCGAAATTCGCGCGATTTTTGCCTGCCAGCTGCAAAAATCGCATGGTTTCTGGCCGCTAGCGTCGAAAATAGCGAGGTTTTCAGCTGTTAGCCGCAAAAATCGACCGATTTTTGGCCGGTAGCGGCGAAAATCGTACGGTTTTTGGCCGCTAGCGGCGAAAATCGCGCTATTTTTGGCCGGTAGGGGCGAAAATCGCGATTTTTACCAGCCAGCTGCGAAAATCGCATGGTTTTTGGCCGCTAGTGGCGAAAATCGCGCGGTTTTTTGGCCGGCAGCGGCGAAAATTGCGCTATTTTTGCCCACCAGCTGCAAAAATCCCATTGTTTCTGGCCGCTAGCGGCGAAAATCCCGCGATTTTTGGCCGCTAATAGTGAAATTCGAACGATTTTTGGCTGCTAGCAGCGAAAATTCCCCCATTTTTGGCCGCTAGCGGCGAAAATAGCCCCTTTTTTGGCCGCTAGCGGCGAAAATCGGTCGATTTTTGGCAGGTAGCGGCGAAAATCGCGCGATCTTTGCCACCAGCTGCAAAAATCGCATGGTTTCTGGCCGCTAGCGTCGAAAATTGCGCAGTTTTCGGCCGGTAGCCGCAAAAATCGCCCTATTTTTGGCCGCTAGCGGCGAAAACCGCACGGTTTTTGACCGCAAGCGGCGAAAATCGCGCTATTTTTGGCCAGTAGCGGCGAAAATCGCGATTTTTGCACGCCAGCTGCGAAAATCGCATGGTTTTTGGCCGCTAGAGGCGAAAATGGCGCTATTTTTGGCCGGTAGCGGCGAAAATCGCGATTTTTGCCCGCCAGCTGCGAAAAACGCATGTTTTTGGCCGCTAGCGGCGAAAATCGCCCCATTTTTGGCCGCTAGCGGCGAAAATAGCCCCTTTTTTGGCCGCTAGCGGCGAAAATCGGTCGATTTTTGGCAGGTAGCGGCGAAATTCGCGCGATTTTTGCCCGCCAGCTGCAAAAATCGCATGGTTTCTGGCCGCTAGCGTCGAAAATAGCTCGGTTTTCGGCCGGTAGCCGCAAAAACCGCCCTATTTTTGGCCGCTAGCGGCGAAAATCGCAAGGTTTTTGCCCGCTAGCGGCGAAAATCGCGCTATTTTTGGCCGGTAGCGGCGAAAATCGCGATTTTTGCCCGCCAGCTGCGAAAATCGCATGTTTTCGCCGCTAGCGGCGAAAATCGCGCGGTTTTTGGCCGGTAGCGGCGAAAATCGCGCTATTTTTGCCCGGCAGCTGCAAAAATCGGATAGTTTCTGGCCGCTAGTGGCGAAAATCGCGCGATTTTTGGCCGCTAGCGGCGAAAATCGCGCGATTTTTGGCCGCTAGCGGCGAAAATCGCGCGATTTTTGGCCGCTAGCAGCAAAATTTGCACGATTTTTGGCCGCTAGCGTCGAAATTTGCACTATTTTTGACCGCTAGGGGCTAAAATCGCCCCATTTTTGGCCGCTAGCAGCGAAAATAGCCCCTTTTTTGGCCGCTAGCGCCGAAAATAGTCCCTTTTTTGGCCGCTAGCGGCGAAAATCAGTCGATTTTTGGTAGGTAGCGGCGAAATTCGCGCGATTTTTGCCCGCCAACTGCAAAAATCGCATCGTTTCTGGCCGCTAGCGTCGAAAATAGCGCGGTTTTCGGCCGGTAGCCGCAAAAACCGCCCTATTTTTGGCCGCTAGCGGCGAAAATCGCAAGGTTTTTGGCCGCTTGCGGCGAAAATCGCGCGGTTTTTGGCCGGTAGCGGCGAAAATCGCGCTATTTTTGCCCGCCAGCTGCAAAAATCGCAGTTTCTGCTTTTGCAGAAACTGTGCTATTTTTTAGCCCAAAATTGGGCTACTTTCGCTACTTTTTAGCTTAAATTTTCGCTACTTTCGCTACTTTGTAACCCAAAATTGGGCTACTTTCACTACTTTTAGCCCAAAATTGGGCTGCTTTCGCTACTTTGAAGCCCGAAATTGGGCTACTTTCGCTACTTTGTTGCCCAAAATTGGGCTTCTTTCGCTACTTTTTAGCCCAAAATTGGGCTACTTTTTATTTAGCCCAAAATTGGGCTACTTTCGTTACTTTTAGCACAAAATTTCGCTACTTTCGCTACTTTTTAGCCGAAAATTGGGCTACTTTCGCTACTTTTTAGCCAAAAATTGGGCTACTTTCGCTACTTTGTAGCCCAAAATTGGGCTACTTTCGCTACTTTGTAGCCCAAAATTGAGCTACTTTTGCTACTTTGTAGCCCAAAATTTGGCTACTTTCGCTACTTTGTAGCCCAAAATTGGGTTACTTTCGCTACTTTCTAGCCCAAGTAGCCCAAAATTTCGCTACTTTGTAGCCCAAAATTTCATTACTTTCGCTACTTTGTAGCCCAAAATTGGGCTACTTTCGCTACTTTTTAGCTCAAAATTGGGCTACTTTTTAGCCCAAAATGTCGCTACTTTCGCTACTTTTTAGCCCAAAATTGGGCTACTTTCGCTACTTTGTAGCCCAAAATTGAGCTACTTTCGCTACTTTGTAGCCCAAAAATTTGCTACTTTCGCTACTTTTTAGCCTAAAATTGGGCTACTTTCGCTACTTTGTAGTCCAAAATTGGGCTACTTTCGCTACTTTTAGCCCAAAATTTGGCTATTTTCGCTACTTTGTAGCCCAAAATTGGGCTACTTTCGCTACTTTGTAGCCCAAAATTTCGCTACTTTTTAGCCCAAAATTTCGCTACTTTGTAGCCCAAAATTGGGCAACTTTCGCTACGTTTTAGCCCAAAATTTTGCTACTTTTTAGCCCAAAATTTCGCTACTTTGTAGCCCAAAATTGGGCTACTTTCGCTACTTTTTAGCCCAAAATTTTGCTACTTTTTAGCCCAAAATCTCGCTACTTTTTACGCCAAAATTTCGCTACTTTCGCTAAGTTTTAGGCCAAAATTATGCTAATTTCGCTACTTTTTAGCCCAAAATTTGGCTACTTTCGCTAATTTTTAGGCCAAAATTGGGCTACTTTCCCTACTTTTTAGCCCAAAATTGGGCTACTTTCGCTACTTTTACCCAAAATTGAGCTACTTTCGCTCTTTTTAGCCCAAAATTGGGCTACTTTCGCTACTTTTTAGCCCAAAATTTCGCTACTTTCGCTACTTTTTAGCCCAAAATTTCGCTGCTTTCTAGCCCAAAATTGGGCTACTTTCGCTACTTTTTAGCCCTAAATTGGGCTACTTTCGCTACTTTTTAGCCAAAAATTGGGCTACTTTCGCTACTTTTAGCCCAAACTTTCGCTACTTTTTAGCCCAAAATTTCGCTACTTTGCAGCCCAAAATTGGGCTACTTTCGCTACTTTTTAGCCCAAAATTGCGCTACTTTCGCTACTTTTTAGCCCAAAATTGCGCTACTTTCGCTACTTTTTAGCCCAAAATTTCGCTACTTTAGCTACTTTTTAGGCCAAAATTGGCCTACTTTCGCTACTTTCTAACCCAAAATTGGGCTACATTCGCTACTTTGTAGGCCAAAGTTAGGCTACTTTCGCTACTTTGTAGGCCAAAATTGGGCTACTTTCGCTACTTTCTAGCCCAAAATTGGGCTACTTTCGCTACTTTCTAGCCCAAAATTGGGCTACTTTCGCTACTTTTAGGCCAAAATTGGGCTACTTTCGCTACTTTGTAGCCCAAAATTGGGCTACTTTCGCTACTTTGTAGCCAAAAATTGGGCTATTTTCGCTACTTTGTAGCCCAAAAACTACTACTTTGTAGTTTTTGGCGAAAGTGGCGAAAATCGGCCGATTTTTGACATCCAGCGGCGAAATTCACCAAATTTTTGCCCGCTACCGCTAGCGGCGAAAATCGCGCGATTATTGGCCGGTAGCGGCGAAAATCGCCGGATTTTTTAAAGCTAGCAGCGAAAATCGCGCGATTTTTGCCAGCCAGCTGCGAAAATCGCACGGTTTTTGGCCGGTAGCGGCGAAAATCGCCCGATTTTTGGACGCTAGCCGCGAAAATCGCTCGGTTTTTGCTGCTAACGGCCAAAAACCGCGCGATTTTCGCTGCTAGCGGCCAAAAACCGTGCGATTTTCGCCGCTAGCTGCCAAAAATCGCGCTATTTTCGCCGGTAGCGGGCAAAAATCGGGTGAATTTCGGCGCTGGAGGGCAAAAATCGGGCGAATTTCGCCGCTGGAGGGCAAAAATCGGGCGATTTTCGCCGCTAGCAGCAAAAATCGCCAGATTTTTGGCCGCTAACGGCGAAAATCGCGCGGTTTTTGGCCACTAGCAGCGAAAATCGCGCGGTTTTCGCTGCTAGCGGCCAAAAACCGTGCGATTTTCGCCGGTAGCGGGAAAAAAATCGAGCGAATTTCGCCGCTGGAGGGCAAAAATCAGGCGATTTTTGGCCGCTAGCGGCGAAAATCGCGCGATTTTTGCCCTCCAGCGCCGAAATTCACCCGATTTTTGGCCGGTAGCGGCGAAATTCGCACGATTTTTGGCCGCTAGCGGCGAAAATCGACCGATTTTTGCCACTTGCGGCCAAAAATCGGGCGATTTTCGCCGCTAGCGGAAAAAATTGCCAGATTTTTTGCCCGGTAGTGGCGAAAATCGCCCGATTTTGGGCCGCTAGCGGCGAAATTCGCACGATTTTGGGCCGCTAGCGGCGAAATTCGCACGATTTTTGGCCGCTATCAGCGAAATTCGCCCGATTATTGCTCGCTACCGGCGAAAATCGCCCGATTTTGGGCCGCTAGCGGCAAAAATAGCCCCTTTTTTGGCCGCTAGCGGCAAAAATCGGTAGATTTTTGCCGCTAGCGGCCAAAAACCGCGCGATTTTCGCTGCTAGCGGCCAAAAACCGCGCGATTTTTGCCAGTAGCGGGAAAAAACCGGGCGATCTTCGCTGCTAGCGGGAAAAGTCGCCCGATTTTTGGCCGCTACCGCCGAAAATCGCGCGGTTTTTTGCCGCTAGCGGAGAATATCGCGCGATTTTTAGCCGGAAGCGGCAAAAATCGCGCGATTTTTGGCCGGTAGTTGCGAAAATAGCCCGATTTTTGCTCGCCACCTGCAAAAATCGCACGGTTTTTGGCCGCTAGCGGCAAAAATCGACCGATTTTCGCAGGTAAAGGCCAAAAAATGCGCGATTTTCGCCTCTAGCGTCCAAAAATCGGGCGATTTTCGCCGCTAGTGGCCAAAACCGAGCTAATTTTGCCGTTAGGGGGCAAAATTCGCGAGATTTTTGCCGCTAGCGGCGAAAATCGCCCGATTTTTGGACGCAAGCGGTGAAAATCGCCCGGTTTTTGCCGGCTACTGGCAAAAATCGCGCGGTTTTTGGCCGCTAGCAGCGAAAATCGCGCGGTTTTTGGCCGCTAGCGGCAAAAATCTACCGATTTTCGCCGCTAGCGGCCAAAAATCTACCGATTTTCGCCGCTAGCGGCCAAAAAAGGGGCTATTTTTGCCGCTAGCGGCCCAAAATCGGGCGATTTTCGCCGGTAGCGAGCAATAATTGGGCGAATTTCGCCGCTAGCGGCCAAAAATCGTGCGAATTTCGCCGCTAGCTGCCAAAAATCGCGGGATTTTCGCAGGTAGCGGCCAAAAATTGCGCGATTTTCGCCGCTAGTGGCCAAAAATCGGGCGATTTTCGCCACTACCGGGCAAAAAATCTCGCGATTTTTTCCGCTAGCGGCGAAAATCGCCCGATTTTTGGCCGCTAGTGGCTAAAATCGGTCGATTTTCGCCGCTAGTGGCCAAAAATCGTGCGAATTTCGCCGCTAGCGGCCAAAAAGCTTGAGGGGAGTAGAAGAACTTCCGAACCCCTCTACAGGTAACCCCCTCTACAGGTACACCCTTCTCCAGATATGACAACAAAAACAACAGCACAACAGCTATCACAAGCAACAACAGCCCCAGCAGCACCTACAAAAGCTACAGGAAAGAGGCAGAATTAAAGAAAGAGAAACGAGATCAGAATGGAGAAGAGTTATGTAGTGGAGTGTCTCAAGGGGTCAGTGCTCTAGGGGCCATTATGATCTTAACGTCCGTAAAAGATAATAGTGAGGATGTAAACTCGTTCTTAACCATGTTGGCTGACGACGTGGCTCAAAAGAACACTCTCAGAACTGATGAGGACTGCTGTACACTGCAACATGACCTCGTCAGCCACAAGAGGTGGCCTGAGAAACAGCCTTCAGGGACTTCAAGACAAATGCAAGGATAAAATGATAAAAATAGAAGCTCTAATGCCATAAATATTGTTCAAGAAGGAGTGGCAACTTCCCACTTCTGAAGAAAACAATATTCTAGGAGAAAAGACATACTTCTCATTTAACACAAGAAGCAGCAACCGAGCTGTAGTGGATATGTGGGCTTGCGGGCTGCTCCAAGCAACAGTCTGTTGGACCAAGCGCTCGCAGGTCAAGCCTAGCCCCAAGCCGGGCTTGGGGGAATATAAGAACTTCCTGAACCCAATCAAGGTACGATCAAGGTCACCAGATACCAGAAAAAGAACAAGGACAGCATATGCTGACAATGGTTCGGATGGCCTTCAGGAACTTGAAAAACGTCTTT